>NW_024365381.1:1760902-1982665 GCF_014805655.1 Passer montanus
CGCCCCGCCGCCCTGCGCAGCCGCCGCGACACGTGGCGAGCCCCGGGCCGGGGGCGGGCCCCGCTCCGCGGCAGCGGCGGGGCTGGAGCGCCCGGGGACGATTGAAAACACAGGCCTGGGCTGTGCCCGGCTGAGCGCACAGCCTTGTGCACCGCTTTTCTATGGAGCTGGTGGTGGGTTATGCCTCGGACTGAAGTTTGAAGAAGAAATAACTGAAGCAGCTTTGATACGACCACCTCATTACTAAATGGAAGGACTGATGGTTCAAAACCAGGGAGGGATGTAGCTAGAAGTAATGTAGTTTTTGAGAGTTGCCGCAATGGAATACAGGTACAAGTTCGCCTCCCTTTGCCCGCGTTGCACACGCCACAGGCCCCTTGCCTTCCTGCCCTTCCAGCAGCCCCACGGGAAAGAGCCGCCTCGCCCCAGCTCAGCTTTGTTAATCTACAGCTACCCAAATGAAACTACAGAGAGTAGTGATAACACTTCTGGAGCTAAAATCCATAAATCAGCAAAATAAAAACACAGAAGCTACATATTTAACCTTTTATTGCACTTTGGACATATACACGATATTTCCCACAATTACTGATTATTTCAACACTGATGCTACAAAACATTGCTTCAAGCTGCAAGAGAGTTTAGGCACTGATCCTGCAGAGTTCAAGTTAGAGCTACAAAAAATTTACAAAATTACATTGTATTACATAACATTCTAAATATCACAATTTTAAAAATAACGTTTATGTAATACAAAAATCAGAGGGTTAGAGTGTACAAACATTAACATTTTGAAAATGATTTTGTGTGTATATATATATATGATTTGACACTTCAAAAGTTTTTGCATTTTTTTTTCCTATTAGACATTCCCTTAGGTAAGAAACAGAAAAGCCTGAGCTTTAAACATATTTTACCATATAAAACAGATTCAAAATATACTTGAAAGGCCTATTTTGTAGGCTTCTATGTTTCAATTCTATTTAAATTAGATTTTAGATACTATTTTCAAAATGCATATGCAGAATGTGAGTGTGAATTAATAAATGATAATCAAAAAATCCTCATGTTTTCAAATTCCAGGACGTAACATCTTAATGACAGTAATTAAAGGTGCAGCACGCAATGGTTTAGACTTTTAGTATGAACAAATTTTTTCTCCTTTGGATTCTATTTCACTCTTCATTCAGTTAAAAAAGCTAACAGCTTTTTCTGGTAAGCATCCTCTGAATGGGTAAAAAAGCAAGTCACAAATTTCTTGTTCCTTGGGTTTTCAAACATAGAGCTAAAATACTTTTTAAAAAATTATATCTACACTGTTGAGGAGACCATAATAAACCCACTAACACTAATATATTACCGTTTAGTAGAAAATTATCACTCTAGAAAACAAATAGCTTATTTTATGTGCTAATTCCAGATGGAAACTAAAAGTTTGATGCAGAAACTGTGGGGCAAAGTTCTTTGGCCAAACACAAAAAGGATGCAATAGTTCTTTCATGGTAATCTTATAAAATATGCAGCTTCTATAAAATATATTTAATACACAACTGATGCATACACAATTATTCTCCCTGTGTTGCAGAAATTCTGCAAGTAAGCAGCCTCCCTAATTTCAAGGTGTGCCTCAGGCTATGTTTATGTAAAATGAAAACTACCCCATAATATTGCACTTCAGTGATCTGCTACAACAATAAAAACCTTACAATTTATATAAATTGTTCTTACAATGTCACGACAAGGGAGACAATTCTGTGTTTGGAAGTTAGCTTATTCAATGGATTCTAATGAAGAGTTCAAATAAATTTATGACTGGTCTATATAAGTAAATGCTGAAAATGAGGAAATTCCTTTCCATAGCAGCATTCAGGAATATAACTTGAATACATGAAGTATTATATTGGAGCCCCTAGATAGAGCTGATCAAATCAACAGAAGAGAGAAAGACGACTTGTCCTGAACACATTAGTATTAGACAATGGGAACAAAATCTGTGCAAGAAAAACCTTTCAAGCAGTACTACACACTATGTTTTTACTGATTTTACAAATTCAGTGTTTGGATATGATTGGATTTAACATTGTACAGCAGATCATTTTAAAGTTGACATGTTTTACAGCTGGCATATAGGTTAGTTCTGTCTTTATATAAAAACCTTTCAAATACTGAGTTCAAAAGTAATAAGCAATAAAAGGTGTGAATGCTAGTTTTGTAATCTGAGGTATGTTTTGAAGCTTTATGTTTACATTGTTTCATTATTTCTTTCTCCACTGAAGGTTTTAAAATGCTGTTTATTTAGTTCCAGGTTCTGAAGAATTTCTCTTGCCACTGCAGGTGCCAAAAGTCCTTGTCCTTTAAAATTACTCACACTCTGCTTGCTACTTTTGTAAAATCTGTACTTCTCATATGGAAGAATAACATTACAGAACACATTTATCATTAGCTAGGCAAGAAAAACAAATACTGCACTAATTTTTAAAGTATAATATGATATCTGCAGGAAAGTCTTTATATTTGAAAAATACAAACATACAACATGAATCCTTATTATGTAAACAAATTTGTGCCAAACCACTCTCCCTATAATGGTAACAGACCATTGGGAAGGCTAAGAATACAAATAATTTATTGACAAAATGAGAGTCAAAAATTTTGTAAAGACCAGAAACACAGAATATTATTGGAGAAAAGAAGACACTGAGAAAATGCTTAGTATATAAACAAGTCAAATTATATAATCTCCAAGGGATGATATGTTTCTTTTACAGGAGACTTGAATGTGCTTTTGGCCAATAAGCAAAAACCACTCCTAATCCTGTCTTAATTTCTAATATTCTTAAATTTATAATGACAAGACTGATGAGATTAGACTGTTTCAGGCATTAATAATGAGAAATGTCTGATCTAAGACTTGCAATTATTTGCTTAGACTTTCTATTATTTTTTTCAGAATCACCTATCCATTTATACTTACTGTGGATGTACTTCCTTGCCAAAGAATTTAAATGCAAAGCAATTCTGCTTATATTTTCAATTCAAACCAAGCTATATTAATAAAAAGTATATAATTACTTTCCAGTATTTTCAAGAATGTGCATACATATAGACACATACAGATACATATGTATCTATATTACATCTACAGCACAGCTTATGTTAAGGACATACAGTACAGGCAGTCAAAACTAACAGAGGGAAGTAGTATAATTTCAAAACAGAGGGCAGCATACATTTAAAAAAAAATGTATTTAAGTGCCCTTTTAATGCCACAGTTTTAGCATTAGTAACATTAAAGTGTTGCTGTATAGGAATCTCACTACTTATATTTTACAGCTTAATGGCCCAGCCATTTGCACAAACTACTGCAGCACTGAAATATATTTTATACAGTGCTCAGAATGCACCTGTGACTGAACTGGAAGAATTTAGAATAAAACCTAGAGAAGTGTCAGGCCCAGACAAGCTTGATGGTAGACTGCCTTTAGTTTAACAAAGAGTTTTAGTGCATGGTCGAATGAAAATACTTTAATGAAGGACAAGTTTATGTGGATAGATAGAAGGTAGGAGAACAGAGATGGTGAGGGTAATCTCACCCCTAAGGAGTTCCAGCTGTGCCAATTGTCAAGCATTAAGAACAAGCCTGCCCTTAACAGACCACAGCTGGATCCATTTAAGAGGGGTATTGTAAAAGAGCAGGTTGGCTGGTGGAGATGTGAGATGGAGTTTGTTGGCTGTGCAGAGGAGGAGGAATCAGTGCTGTGAGGAGCTGCCCATGAGATATCACTGAGAAGGTATGAAACCTTTGCAATAGGATGGCAACAAGTTTACATGTTCTAGTAAGCAACAAACTTTTGTTCTTTCATACTTAACATTAAGTCTAACTGCTGTATTTCACTTTGAAAGGTATTGTTGCACGTTCAAAGATTTCCTTCTGTTTTTTACTATTCTGGTTCTATGAGTAATTAAAAATTAATGTATGACAGAAGAATGCAGAAAAAACATTTGACATTTGAACAAAAACAGAGACACAAGTTCAACCGAATTTTCATGATGAAGGTAATCTCACCCCTAAGGAGTTCCAGCTGTGCCAATTGTCAAGCATTAAGAACAAGCCTGCCCTTAACAGACCACAGCTGGATCCATTTAAGAGGGGTATTGTAAAAGAGCAGGTTGGCTGGTGGAGATGTGAGATGGAGTTTGTTGGCTGTGCAGAGGAGGAATCAGTGCTGTGAGGAGCTGCCCATGAGATATCACTGAGAAGGTATGAAACCTTTGCAATAGGATGGCAACAAGTTTACATGTTCTAGTAAGCAACAAACTTTTGTTCTTTCATACTTAACATTAAGTCTAACTGCTGTATTTCACTTTGAAAGGTATTGTTGCACGTTCAAAGATTTCCTTCTGTTTTTTACTATTCTGGTTCTATGAGTAATTAAAAATTAATGTATGACAGAAGAATGCAGAAAAAACATTTGACATTTGAACAAAAACAGAGACACAAGTTCAACCGAATTTTCTTCTTACACTGTATTATTTTACCTGTTTTCTCCCAATGTTCAATGCACTAGCCACAATGACCATAAAACTACAAGCATTTTAATTTTCCTGGGTTTTTATGAACCATTAGAACATAAATGAATTAATACAAAACAATTACTGAAAAAATCCACACAGAGCTGAAGAACTGCATTACAGTTTTATGCAAGACAGCGCTCTACTGAAATTATCTTCAAAATGTACCTGGTTTGTTTTTGCTAAATAAGTTACCTAAGTATTTGATATAATCCACATACTTACCTGTTACAGAGTGTGGTAACATTTCATACCAGTCTACAGCAAAAGCTGACATTTAAACTACTTCTGCAAGAGATGTAGGATTCTTAAAGTCAAAGGAAAAATTTCAAAAGGAAAATTATTCAGGAGATAAAGTTTTTTTAATTTGAAAATAGTTTTCCCTCTCATAACATTACAACTTTTAGCATTATTTGAAGGAAAGATCAGAAAATACTAAAAGCATATTGTCCAAAAATACAGTAGCAAACTGAAAGCAGATGTTCCTGCAGGAAACTCAAGTTTCCAACGTCCAGTTTAATAGCAAAAATACTCCCTTTCAACTCTTAGTGTGTTTCTGATGGTGAGCTCCATTTTATTTTTGAACTGCTGATATGTCTTTGTTCTAGGAAGCTCTAAGCAATTAAGAAGTCTGTTTCCAATGGGATACCTTATACGCAAAAATTTAATAGTAGGTTCAGGATCAAAACCAACAGATGGTATATAAGAGGAGCCTGTTACGAAGAGCAGAATATCCTCCAATGTTACTACAGAGTCACCACCTAAAAGAAAAGGATTACATTTTATCACTGACTGTCTATTAGACATAAACCATTACCCTGCATATTAAGTGCTAAGAGGAAAAAAAACCCCATATGAAATCAAATTAATATGCTGAATAAATATGCAGAAAAAGTTTAGCAAGAAAAACCCACTTAAGTTAGTTTGGAAAAATCACAAGTGAATACAAAAATCTCTTCTGCAAGGAAAATATAGAAAACAATGGTCTTTAAGACTTCAGACAATCTATCTAATGAAGGATTTTTCTGTATCACTTAGATTGTGTGTTGGATATTTTTCTTTTAATTCACAGGAATCCTAGAGCAAATATTTCAGATATTTACCACTCTAAAGGTTTGGGCAACACTTTCAGAAATTCTAATTAGTAAGAAAGAGGGGGAAGAAGAAACAATTAGGAACTGACAGTGACTACAAAATCTTCATTTATTTACATCACTGAAATCTAAAAATCAAATTCTGTATGTATAACAGCAACTAAATAACCTGGACAGGGAAGGGGAGGATTTTTTCATTAAAAAAACCAAAAAAACCCCAAAAAACCAAACACCCCCCCCCCAACTTACTTTCCACATCTTGCAAATAGCCCATCCACATCTCCAAATGAGCACCTTCAACTTTATTTACATCTGATGAGAAATGGATCGTAAAGAGACTGTAAACAGTTTCCGCTGAGAGTCTTTCGGGTTTGTGGCACAATATGCTAGAGAACAAATCCGGGTGCATTTGCATTTTCTCCAGAATGCCCAGTGTTTTCAAGCCCTGTCTAAAACTAGGAGAGGGAGATAAAAAAGAGTGACCATGCATCAGAACTCTGCATTTTATAAAGCTGCAAGATGGGATCTCATAAATCTTCCCCATCTCCAGTCTCTTGTCAAGAGACTTGTCTCTTGTCTCCTATCTTGTTAAGAAGGTTACATAGTACTACAGCTTTATCTTGGGAAATGCATTGAACTCTCATTTTAACAATCTAAATGTTTCTGTAGAGCTTTTTGGGGAGATGAAAGAATTAACCTTATTTCCTAACTGTATGTCAGGTACTTGACTGTATGTACAAAGTAAACTTTTTACTTCAGTAAGAAAACATAGCAGTTCTCTTTCTTACAAATAGCTCTTTGGAAAACAGCTTAAATTCCTTGTCCATAGACAAAATGAGTTGTCTTAAAAGATAGTCTTTGTTTGGCTTTCACAAGTTTGCATGTTATTTCTGTTATATGTTATTTCATGTTATATGCTGTTATTTCTGCCTGTGCCAAATGCAGATAGCAGCATCCTGGGCAGTACTATTAACTGTGTTGTCAGCAGCTCAAGGGAGATGATCTTCTTCCTCTGCCTAGCTGCAGTAAGGCCACACTTTAAGTGCTGTGTCCAGTGCCAGGTTCTGGCAATGGGTGACTAGGATGATTAAGGGACTACAGCATAACCCTTTGAAAGGAGAGGCTCAGAGAGCTGGGACTCTTCAGCCTAAAGAAGAGAAGGTTCAGGTGGAATCTCAACATGTAGAAATATCTGAAGAGAATGTGCAAGGAGGTCGGAGACACAGGCTCTTTTCAGTGGTGCCCAGTGACGTAGAACATTCAACAGCTAAAATAACCGACTCTCTAGTTACTACCAGTCCTTTATAATGACAAGCAACTTCTTGTTCTACTCACTTATGCCCATCTTAAGCCCATCTCCCAAATGCACAAAACTCCACTACCTCATCCTCTTTAAATGCTTAAGTTTTCAAGTTAATGTTTAAGTGTTTAATGCACTAATTACTATGTTTTACTTTTTAACTCACTAATTTTAAAATAGATTGCTCAAACATGCCAGAGGGCCTTGAACTGAAGGACTAAATGCTTCTGACCTCTGTTTAAAAAAATCTTCACAATAAGAATCAGTTTTCATAGCTCTTTGAGACAGAGTTAATCAAATTTGTCAGTGTTGTGGTGCATACTACATGTGAAGTTTAAATCAGGCTATGCTTGTTGGAAAAAATTAGCATCCAATAAATTTTTATGATGAAGAATGCGAATTAGAAGTAAGGCCAGAGACCAATCAAAGAACAGTCAAGAGCTGCAACTTTTCCAGCTAATGAGGTCATCATCACCTTACAGAAACATCAATGCAATGCTTATGTTCTAAGCAGGCCAACTTACACGTGTTGACAGTATTGCACTCCTAATAGCACACACAAACTCCCTAATTGGAACTCTAGAAAACTCATTTGAATTCTAAACATATGTTTAAACATTTCTAAAACATAAAGATTCTAAATTTGAGCAATTCTGAATTAGAATTGAACATAAGCTAGAGAAATTTTACAGTGCAAAGGTCTTTGTGATGCTGTAGTTTAAAAACTGTAAATCTGCCTTCTTCCTAAGGTTGAAAAGGGAATGTAATGTGACCAAGGAGAAGTCAGAGCAGATGTGTAGAGAAAAGTTTTTTGGTTTAACTACTTAGTTAACAGTTGCTACTTAATCAACTGGAAATTACAGTACACTTCAGTGGTTTAAATGGAGAATGAATACCTGAAAGTAGTATTCTTAGTATGAGTTTTAGCAACATATTATTTAGTGTCGGAGCCCACGACATCTCTCTGGATGCCCTGGATGTCTCAAAGCCCTGGCAGGGGCTTGGAGACCCTGGCAGGAAGCCAAAGACACCTGGAAATTCGACCTTAATTCATAGAGCAAATTGCCAACCTTATATAAAGAATTACGGGCCACAAAAGTTTAAGTAGCATAGTAGTAGGAATTGCAGGGTGAAGGGAAAAAACTTTAGAGCACTGTACAGGGGGGTTTGAAATTCTGTACATGGGGGTCAGGGGTTCTAAGATGGAGGGATTTGGGCGTGCCCTGTCCTTCTTTCTTCTCCTTGGCATCCATGTTCAGGATGATGTTGGCACGTGTGGATTGGTTCATAGTGAAAGTGCACTATTTAGAGCTGCAGTGAGGAAAAGAACGAAGAAGTTTGAAAACTCAAGCAAAACAAACCTTTCTAGGGGTAAAGTAATTCTCTTGATTACATGATAGATCAGTATGTCATTCACCAGCATGTTCTTATCCCACAAAGCTGTTACAGGTCTTAAACAGCCAGCAGCAGTGAGGAATTCACAGCAGTCCTGTAGTGTAGACTGTAGGCTGGACAGACTATCTGCATATTTTATCTGCATAAAAAGATAAATTAGGCACTCGTTTACTACATGTGTGTATACATATATGTGAAAAAAAAACCCTTTTCATTTCAAGAAAATTTATATTCAGTAAGTCCTTTATCTCCAAATATAGTCTTGAACAAGAACAAGAAATAACTTATTGCATATTACCGTTTTTACTGTTTGTGCGACATCAACATCAGCAACATCTTCCAAAGTTGGCTTCACATTCTCTGGACCATAGACAAGACAGTTGAACAGTGTTTTGGAAAAGAAACCAGGAGGTGGACCACCATGAACCAGAGAAACGGCAATCATTTTACCAGCTTCAAAATAAATATTGTCTTTTACAGCTGCAAATAAAAAAAAAAAAGTTTTTAATTTAGATGCATAGAAATTATTTCTGATCCTAATTTTTTAATAGAAAGTGTCATAGTTCCTTTTTTTTTCTTAACGACTTTCGCTATCTTCTGACAGTTCAAACTATAAGACCATATTTTTACATAGGAGTACCACATTCTTTTACACCAACTCCTCAGCCACTATCAAGGTTTGGGAGATCTAACTTCCTCTTCCACTTTACATCCAATGAGTATTTAATTCTGAAGCATAAGAACTCAAAGATGCTAACTTGGGGTCTTTTGGAAGCATACTATGAAAAATAATGCTCTATAAATTTGAGGAAAGGAAAATAATTAGAAGAGACAGTGAATCAGGAAGAAAGAAATTCAATTAAAGAAAACAAATACACCAACTAAAACATTCCAAGTCTAGTCATATGCTGTTTTTCGATGGTTGTCATCAACATTTCCAACCAACACAAATGTTTTAAATTACAAATGCACACACCATCCCTCGTTACAATCGAAAAAATAAAAAAATTAATCCCCAGTTTTTATCCTTTTGGCTGAAGATTAAAAATATTTTAAAGTTATACATTTCTCAATTTACTTTTAAACAAAGTAACTAATTACCTTGAAAATCAAAAGACAAGTTCTTTCCAGAAGAGCCCTCAAACAATGATGAATTCTCAAGGTGAAGCATCAATGCTTGGAAGAAATGGTGTTTTGATGCAGCAGAAGTATTTGTCTTTGATCTATTTTTGCAGTTTGAGAAATTTACTTCAATAGTGTTTGTAGGATTGAAGATGCGCTGTCTAAATCCTTTTAAAGCACTACTCCAAATATTTTCTGCATTGATGTTAAGTCTTGTTGTTTTTGTTTTAACTTGTATTTTTAACTCCTTCAGTATATTACAAACTTCCCTTCTTTGCTGTCTTAAATTCCTACAAGAAAATTGCATGTATTTTCAGATGAAATCTATGATTCATAATTAACAACAGTTACACAAAAAATATTTAAACAGTTTATTAAGAAGAACACTTCTTTAAATGCTGTGGCACATTCAGGCATTGCCTGAATTGTATCAGTAAAACATTTAGTATATATTTTAAAAATTTTAACACTGTAGTGGCAAGTTTCAGAATACTTCTAAGAACTGATAGAAGGAGGTGAAAATAATTACCCTGGCATAAATCAAATACTGATTTTCTTAATTCAGTGACTCCAACAACAGTGCCAAACAATTATCACACAAGTTGACATTTAAACAACGTGAAACAAGTGAGAAATTGAAGTTGATAATTTTGTATTACAGATGTTTTGCAACCAAATTAGAAAAATTGTTGTCACTATAATGAAAAAGGTATATTTGAGTAGGAAGAAAATTCTCATTTAAAAAAACAAGATGTTTTCTTTACTAGCTTCCAACCAAAACTATCTCAAATACTGTATTTACTAGAAATACCTTATTCCCTCATCAGAATTGTTAGCATATAAGGTAGAATCCATAAATTAACTACTCACAAGAAGATAATGAATTTTATGTCCTCAAACTGAATATTCTATATTAAAACATATTGTTTTAGCACTGACTTTATACAGTCCTGAACAATTCACATGGTACAAATACAAAAACATTTAAAATTTAGGACCCATCTAATAAGAAGAAAGGGAATAAAAAGAATCCTAATTGCTATTTTCTAAAGAATGTTTAGCCATGCATCAATAAGACAAATATGCATTTCTGGGTTTTGAACCCCTTACTACCTAACCTAAGAACTCTCAGTAGGTTTCATTCTTTTCCCCTCACACCCTCTAGCATTTATAAACAGCAGAAGCCTTTCTCAACCTATGACTTCCATTTTTAAGTGTATACTCATCTCATTTTTGCCGTGACTATATATGTATATACACACACATATATATGCATACTGTATAGAGAGATATACATATATGGATACTGTATATACACAAAATATCTATGTGTTTGTGTATATACAGTATCCATATATATTTCTCTGTACATACTGTACACAAATAGATATGGATACTGTATATACACAAACACACACACACACACAGAGACCCTCCCCCTTCCATGGTCTGTAGGAAACACAGTAAAAAGCCATGTGCTAGATTACTCTTCAAAATAAGAAAAACAGAAGAAATACTTGTGCCTCAGGGCCCAGTTCCTGTTTGACATCACTGGAGATGGGGACACTGTCACTCTGTTGGATGCTGGCTGCTCTAGGTGTGAGCAAGGTGACAAGTTCTGGCACATTATCTTTGGTGATCTATAAGCCAAAACAGTATTTTAAGAAGATACAACTGAAGAATGCATGAACACTTTCTATTTCAAGGTAGCAGTGTAGTTTCCCCCTAAATCAGTACGGAATCTCATTTGTATCTTCATTTCTAAGAAGTCCACCAGTGCCTGAACTACAATTTTGAAAATAACAATTCTGTATTTTATTACATTGTGGTCTTAGGATGTGTTTTTAGTTGCATCTCGTACATCGCATGAAACTCCTGACTGACACAGTAAGTAAAAACTAAAAATATTAGTTTTTACAAACTTGAAAAGTTTTTATTACAGCAGATGTACATACTTAAAGATGGATGTACATTATTATGAACATCCATCTTTAAGTCAGACTTCTAGAACACTATTAAAATGGAAAAAATACCAATAAGCAAACTTAAAGCTTTGCCATTTGTATATTCTTAAGGTACCACTAAATTGTTAAAATTCCTTTAACAAGGCTCTATCTTTACCAAACTACAAAGTGGTTTACATACCACCAAATCCAAATAACTACAGCAAATTTCCAGAGTACATGGCTTACTCAGAAAACTTAAATCACTAAATTTAATTCCAAATTTATTTGATTTGCAATTTAATGTAAGTTCCTCCTATGGAATAAGCCATCATTTCCTCATGTTTACGCATTATCTTATGGCAATGATCAATTTCTGCGAGAAAACAGAAAATTACACACTGGAGTAGAAAACTGCGTGGAGATCCAGATGACTGCCGAGGGGACTTTGGAGGTGGCTCTTCCAGCAAACAAGGTGTTCCATGTGTCTTTTCACAGGTAGCCAAAGCACGCTTTTTCTGTTTGCTATACTTCCCTGTATGATTACATTATATTAATGAATTTTCTCATTGCAAAGTATGCTTACATAACCTGAAGTTATCATTTAAGAAATCGCCATCACATCCGTAACTTCACCTGATTTTGCAAAGATACTTCTGCATTCCATGCACTCCCAGTTTTGCTCCCATGACTTCACAGATGAACAGGCCAAATGAGTCCCACGAGAACCGCAGTACTGGCAACGTTTAATTTCCCATTTACTAAAATGAAAAACTTAAGTATTTAGAATTAGACAGAAGAATGAGGCTAGTTAAACAAAAAGTAATCAATAGTAAGTGCAATCCTGACACTAAACCAACAAAGCATAATTTTATCAGTCGGGCAGAACTGATTCTAATCAAGGAGACTTTCTTTACACAAGATGTACTCATAACTGGCTGCAACAAGAAAAAAAAGCTACTCATGTTCCAGCACCTTGCAGTGAATGAGACTATTAGTACTTCCGTCCTGAAGTCAACAGACTGCAGGCACTATTTTCTTCTCATCCTGCTAGTCAGCAAACTCCTCTGTTTTTATGGGTATCCACTAGTCAGCTTTTCCAAATAGTAATTCTTTTAAAGGAGAGCTCTCAAGGGAAGCATTCAAACTACTGACCTAAGTCTACTACTTTAACAACAACTTCTTGTAAAGTATTTTAAATTGCTGAATTAAACTCTTAATGATACATACACAACATTAATTTAGGTACATGCTGTGTTGATACACAAATTCTGCTTCACCTGTGTAAAATGAGGACAAGGTAACTGATAATCCCTTAAATTTGGTTTTCGCTTTTATAACCAGATCAAGTTAAGAGAAATTTAGTATTGAAATATGATTATATTGAGTAAAACAAACACACTATCTAGACAGTGTCAAGTTGGCTTGACATTAAAACGTGATGCCGAAAAATACCAAAACATTTACATAAATAAAAATTATAAGTAACCACAATGAAAAATATGTAAAAAATCCTATTCTATCCTATGTTATACTTTCCTGCTTAAGTATCATACCTATCAGGTTCATTATAGTCTCTTCCTTTCTTGCAGAGACATCTTTTAACATCACAGTGTTGATAACAATGCAGTAATTCTTGATATGCATTTTCTTCAAGTTCCCAAGATGCATCCCTGTAAACAAAGCAGAAGAATATCAGAACTCTATTTCTGATTGTTTCAATGGGTTACTTTGTATTTTGAAAAAGATATATGCAATAAACATATGATTATATTTCAGTCATGTCATGTTCTAGGTAACAGGGGGGTTCTAGGTAACAGAGGGAGAAGGGGGGAAGGAAAAGTCTAATAACTAAAATAATACTATAAAACACATAGACAGAATTTTTCTTGCATAGTTACTTTGATTTCAAGTATTTATTTTTTTTAATATGACTTCAGTGACAGAGCACGTTTGCTCTGTCTCCATCCCTTTTTTCTCTCACAGAAAACAAGGATATTTGTTTAGGCAGCCTACACAAGTTACCACTGAAACTGGTTTCATGAATGGTAACTCAGAATGTTCCAGGCCACTACGGTGAAGTTCATAAACTATTTTGACTGTTCCTCCTCTCCAGAATCTTAAGCTTTTGTCTCAAGAGGGAACTGACGGTGCTCTCTGAAGAGACTAATAGTTATTAAGGAATACTTCTAACAAAGAAACATCATTCTGATCTCTTTCTGTCATATTTTTAGCCTCATCAGGTGATAGAAACAGGAAAAACAGCTTGGAACTTTGGAAGCAGATGATATACTATCATAACCTTTGCAGTCCCTTGGCAAAAGATAGGAACTGTATGGCTGAGTAATCAGCCAATTACAGTTCTGTCTTGACAGAAATGCAGATAATTAAACCTGGACAAGGAAGATACACTTCTTAGCAATCTCTATGTTAAGGAAAAATGATTGTATTTAAGAAGTGCTTTTATCTTCTAATTAGGTTTACAATTTCAGTTGAATCATAGCATTAAAAACTACTTTTCAGAGCTTTCTGTTTTGTGTTTGATATAACAAATTTCACCTTTACCAACTTTTATGCATATCTAAAAGGAAACAGGCTACTCCTTACCAAACTGAACAATTCTACAACTAAAGGCAGAACAAACGTTTCACATATTAATAGCTGAAGTTCTGTAGAATAAAATAAATGTTTGTAACAGCCTATCAAAGTTTTCATACAAGAGTAATCATTAACAAAATTACTCACCTTTCTGGAATGTGTATGCCCATTCTCAACATTTCTTTTTGAAATCTGTCCTGGTTATTACATACTGTGCACCTAAAGAAAAATATCCCAGCACTCAAAGCTTGATACTGTGCCAAGGAAAAAAAAACACAACAAAGAAACCAGACCAATTATTGAATTACTACCATCCTTAAGATGACAATAAATTATGTCTTAATGTTCAGATGCATTACAGTCATGGATACCGTCCTGACATGGGTGTTAAAGCTGGTATCAGTCATGATGTGACTTGACATTAAAGCAAATGGCAAGGATTTTTCTCTTCCTTTAAGGAAAGAGCTCATATGCCAGAATAAGGTTCATAAATGAAAGCACCATCCTTTTCCGTCAACCTCTCCAGATCCAGTATAAGTTTACAAAAAGAATGTTGTAATTTTTCTAGTCTTGGATTTAGCCAGAGAACTGATGATGGAGAAATTACATTTTTAGCACTCAGATTCTGTACATAATGACTTGTTGAAACTTGCTGAACTTCAGTTCCCAAAAGTAGTTAAGGCATGAAATATGTATCGTACATGCAGAAACGTGGATTGGGCACAGGGGAGAAAAAATAATAGCATTAAAACCTCAGAATCCTTTTGTGTCCATAATGCAGTTTTAGCACTGTTCTTCAAACCTAGTATACTTCATAGCTACTACCTACACTTACCAATAAGCAATTGTTCCATTATTTTTAAACAGAAATGTGATCTCCATGGATGCAAAAAGAATTAAAGGGAGAACCTGTATTACCTGCAAGCATTCTCGATGAAACCAAGCATTTTTACAGCAAGGACTTTTCAATACAGTGTACACTGGAAGATGTTCAACCAAATCCAGGCATATTGTGCACTGTGAAGCTCCTCTAGGTTCTTTATCCATGAAGTCTTGGACTGGTCTATGTTCCCAACAGTAAGATCTAATGAGAATAATTTATGGTTCCATTAACAAAACAACATTTTAAGAAACTTCTTAATAAAATTTGAAGACAGCAAAATAATTCATTAATCCATTTTTTCATGTGCAACTGCTACGCAACAAGCTAAAAATGCAGACATACTGGTTTTGGCTTTGTCTGGGCTTAAATTTCTTAATAGTAGCTTGTATGGCGATGTTTTGGATTTGTGAGGAAATCTGTGCTGATAACACAGTGATGTTTTAGCTATAGCCCAGCAGATCTTGAACAGAGTCCAGACCTTTTCTGTTTTTCCCCCACCAGTGAGCAAGCAGGCTAGGGATGCACAAGGAACTGGGAGATGAGACAGTTGGGATGGCTAATCCCTACTGACCTAAGGGATATTCCATACCATGACATCCAAGAAATGCAGCTCTAGAATAAACCTTTCTGAAGATGCCTTATCTTTACATGTACTTGAGGTGATGAAAGTTGTTTTCTATTAATTGCCTGCCAGATTTCAATCCATCCACCCTAAAAACTGAGCTCACAACAAGGATAATGCACTCAAGAGTATTTTGACTACAGCCAAGATGCTAGACAGATGACAGTAAAAGAAAACAAAACATTTTAATGACATTTGATATTAAGCCCTTTTCCCATGCAGTCCATCTCTAATAAACTTGGAAACACAACAAAATGGCAGACATTGTGTTTTGACCATTTAGAGATACAGGTAGCCAAAGCTCTGCCATTTCAACACAGCACAGGAGACAGGCAAACAGAAAACCAAATCAACCATTATGCAGTTTAATTCAGAGTTCAGAATTACTGTTCAGTTTCATAAACAACTTAACTACTTGTATAAGCATAAAGTCATGTATTTAGAAGTGTTGAGAATCAAGTTTATAAATTTTAGGTTCACAATGTAGCCATTTGCCTTTAATGTCTACCACAAATCAGGTATTTGTTTCCTAGATTATCTGATGTCATTTGCAGCTATCAGCCTATCCAAGAACAAGCTGTGAAAGAAACCCAAGTCACCTCCTGTCTAAATATAATAATTATATGGAAAATGGAAAAACAACAAAGCCCAAAACTCACCTGAAGTCTTCCATAAACTGGAAAATGCATTCCTTTTGTAACCCACAAGGAAAATGGTAACTTCGTTTGCATTTAGGAGCTACACATCCAATTGAAGCTCCCTTTTTCTTACAGATATTACATTTCTAGAAATAATTTGTTTTGGAAACAGAATATTAATATTTTAAATACAAGTAAAATTACAGGAATTAAACCAACAGAAAAGTTAGAAAAAGTGTAAGAAAGAATAGTAGTCATTAGATTAAAACTGTGATAAGACTAATGTGGTTTAGCTCTGTTACAAAGAGTAAATATGCAGTTATGTCCCAGACTTAATGTATTGGTTTATATGCATATTGTCTTGTGACATGTAAGATAACATACAAGTTATTTTGCCAGTACCTATCATTTATATAGCTCTAACAGGCATACACATATATATACTTATATATAGGCATCAATAAATCATTTACTCTCAGCTTCAAGCTCAGCACAATGTCATGAGGTATTATGAAAGTTTAATTAATTCACTCTTATTTATCTGGAACTTACCCAAGGAATAACAATAGCTGCAAACTCTAGAGGCCCAGGGAAGCTGACTTCAGTTGTGAGGTGAATTGTAATGGAGCATCCGGGCCCCACTGTGATCTCAGAAACATTCACTAGGCTTCAGCCTGAACCAACTGGACTCGACTAAGCCTCTCTGGAAGCTCATCAGAAACACTGTTCCCAGGAACTAAGGTATCTAATGAGCTCCTGTTTTATAACAAACAGTCTTGGAAACTTTTTCTTGCCTGAATAACAACCCAAGTGGAATAGTATTTTTGTTACTGAAACTTCAGAGAATGCTACCAACTCAAATTGCAGCCAGGATGGAAAATTACTGTCACTAAAGCCCACTCTCTTGTGACTCTATAAACAGTGGTTCAAAGTGAGACTCTTGGAGCTCAATTCTCAGAAGACATGGAGCTAATGTGCATGTCTCAAACACTGATAACCTTATGGCTCTGGAGCCAACCAGGGACTGCTGGCAGTAACACACAAGAATTGTTGGTGATAACCAAGGATTACTAGTATGGACACACTGTGAGAAAGGAGAAGATTTCACTGGAGCAGAGGGCCTGGCAGAGATTCACTTGGCTGTGAGAAAGAACCACAACACAGTGTAGTGCAAGCACAGGAACATGGAGCAGCAGCAGGCATGGATTCTGGGGTGGGATTTAGACCCCCAAAGCCCTCCAACCCATTTCCAGAAAGGCCTGAAAGAACAGAATGCTCATGGTAACTAATTTACATAGAGGGGTGGAGAAACCTATCCTGAGAAAGGTACCCTCCACAAAGGCCAGGCCAAGTGTGTAAATGACTAATGAAACTTTCTGCCTTCTAGTGGACCCTCTGACTTTTGTCACTCTTTTTGCCCAATGAGCAAAATCTTGGGTGCTTCCTTCTCCTGAAGGGTGGATCATTACAATTTCTGCAGGGCTTTTTTTCCCCTTGTGGCTTCCATAAATCCAATATACTTGTTACTTAAACGTATAATTCAGGTGCTTGAATGCACCCAGCACATTGTTTACTGGAGGAAGAAAACAAACCCCACAGGCAGTATGCTAAGAGCACTTAAAAGTTACCTTTTCCCCCTTGTTAATACCAAAGACATTATTCTTACCAGTTTTGCAGCTCTTTTTACTTCTTTTCTAATATCTGTGATTAAAAATCCATCTACACCTTCATCTTCTTCACCCCTCTGCCAAATGCCACTTGACATCAACTACAAAAACAAATGAAGTATTTTAAAACATCCACCTAACCTAAAGATTTAAAATCACATACAGTGTGCTTGACAAGTAAGAGAGAAGTTTAGTCTAAAAAAACTCACTGGAAACATTTTAATGATTAAAAATCTGCTATAAAACAAATTTTTTGTCTGACATGACAATAGCCAGTAAAATGAAAATAAGTATTTCATAACATCAGCGTATTGTATAATACTATAGGGCCTGAGATGGCATATTTTGCCTTCCTTTTTGAACTATACAGACTATTCAGATAATTGTCAAACAATTACTTTCAGCATATAAATCTTCAGAGGAAGTAAAATTAAATTAGCTTAGTTAATATGAATGACAATTGTGCTGTGAAGATAATGAAGCACAGTAGGAAGTAACTGTACTGAAGTGTCACCTAAGAGGAAAAGTAATTCGCTTTAGAGGAGATTTAAATAAACACAAAATCAAGTAACTAGGCAAATCACAAGAGCCTGATGATAATTTAAAGTTAGGCAGCTACATTACAATTTTCAAATAACTGAAGAGTTTCACAACTTGATGCTGTTTATATTCTTTACAATCTCATTTTATAATTTCAACATAGTACCATTTAAATTAGTTTTATCAATACTGTACTCAAATAAATGTAAGATTACATACCCAAACCAATTAAATATATTTTTCCAACTGAGAGACATTTGGCAAAGAATAATTAAACTGTCACTAATGTGCCTCTTTGTAGAACTCTTTTCGTATATAACATACACTATATTAACTATATTTAAGTAAAATCACAGGGCTTTGCTCATTTTTAAAAGAAGTAGAGACAAAAAAATGTAAAAGATACTTCAATGAGCTTCCTGCAGTTAAAATACCTTTTAAATCCTAAAGCTCAGCATTGCATGCATGACTTTTCCTACCTGTTCACCAGGATAGGATTTTTTAAAAATAATTTGATATGGCCTTATATAGGAGAGAAAATTACCACTAACATGGTATAATGGCCTCTATTTCCTTACAGCTGCTCAAAATTTATTTAAAACCAAATTTCTCTATGTAACTTCAGAAAACCTCCACTCTCCTTAGTTTTTAAAGGATTCAGTATTCAAACTATTAAACCATCTACAGTCAACACTCTTTAAAGAACTTGTTGAGAAAACATACCCCCTATGTTACGTCTGGTACTTGACACCCACTTTAAAACTGGGGAGAATAATTCAAATTACATTTCTTAACAAAGAAAAGACTTTATATCCACAGCTTTGTTTACATTATACACTTCTACTAATTAGTGAAACTATACTAATATGATCAACAGGGTACATATAACTTAACTAAAAATTAGGACTTAAGTGTCACAATGTTCTGTGTAATGTCAGAGAATAGCTCACAGCCAGCAAGAAATATTGAGAAATGAAAAAAAACCTTTTCTGTACTTTCCACATTGGGTGGAATTTTCACATTTCAAATTCTGAAACTACATTTTTCTTATAGGAGGAAATATGTAAGTGCAAAACTTCCTTTTGTCTTAACAAGTACCTTCATTGCTATTTGCTATGATAGGTTAGGAGAATTAATGAATTCCTTTAAGTGGATCATGAACAATTTAGCTTTGAATAATGGCTTATTGGGATTTACTTATTTCATCTGCTGCAATTGACAACAAGAAGCTTTCAAGGCTATCAGTTAAAGCTCACATTTCAAGCTTTGCAACAACAAAATTGTTACAAAACATGACAGGTTATTAGTATTAAATACTTGTTGCACCTTTTTTTTCAGATAAAACAGAAAACTCCAAGATCAATACCATACACTTACCAAACAGTAATAATGAACAGTGAGATTGTATTCCACATAGGTCCTTTTTTCTCCATACTTTTCAGGGCAGTCATCTGTCCGTCCACAGAGAACACAGACTAAAATATAGAATCACATTTATAACCACAGTGAGTGTACTGAATTGCTATGGATCAGCTGCAGAGCAGTAGCTTTCACCTCTTTTAATCACATGCATCTTCAAGTAAATTACTGGATAAAGGACAGTAGATATCCCTTTCCTTATTGTTGAATTTTATAATAGATACGGAAGAATGTACTATTTGTTCCTCTAGTTACTAGAAAGAAAATACTTCATCAGCCTGCTGATCCAGGAGTGGTCTATCAGCCAAGCTACATTCACAAGCAGATTGTGCTCCTAATTGAAATATCCTTCCCCAAACACCCAAAAAGAATCATCAAATGGCCAACAATGTCCCGGTGCATGTGAAATGTCATCTAATTGCTACCACAGCTTTTAAAAACATTTAACAATTTGAGACAACACTGCATTTAACTAATACCTTGAGGTTTTTCCACTTACCAAAGTTTCTAGCCCACTATCATAGTTCCACAGACTTTTAACAGCTTCCCTTTAATTCCCAGTAGATGTATAAAATACATTTATAATATTCTAGGATTAGGAACAGTCACAGCAGTAACAACAGCACTGCTTCAGCCTAAGAAAGTGCTGAACGGTACATCTCAAACACAGCTCTGTGTGATTTGGATAAATTCACAAGGTTACCTGCCTAAAACATCTGCAGAACATACTATTTGAAAATAGTCTAATTATAGCAAACAAACCTAAAAGAGTTTTAAGTTATTTCTTTTTCATTTCCTGAGACAAGTGGTGGTTCTAACACAATTTCACATAATGGTTAGTGTTGGAAGTGACCTCTGGAGATCATCTGGTCCAAAACCCTGCAAGGCAGGGCCACCTAGAGCAGGTGACACAGGACCTTGTGCAGGTGGCTTTCGGATGTCTCCAGAGAAGGAGTCCATGACCTCTCTGGGCAGCCTGTTCCAGTGCTCTGCCACCCTCAAAGTAAAGAAGCACATCCACATGTTGAGGGGGAAGCTCTTGTGCTTTAGTTCACGACCATTGCCCCTCATCTGTCACTGGGCACCACTGAAGAGTCTGACACCCCCTCTTGGCACCTGCCTCTGAGATATTTATACGTGTTAATGAGATTCCCTCTCAGCCTTCTCTTCTCTAGACTAAACAGGTCCAGCTCCCACAGTCTCTCCTCATGAGAGATGTGCCAGACCCCAAATCATCTCTGTTGCCTCTGCTGAACCCTCTCAGAAACTCCTTGTCTTTCTTGTACTGAAGAGCCTCAAACTGGACACAGAAATTTGATTATTGGAAACTCACCTGCTCTTTGAGCATGAATAAAACAAGTCACAACTACCATTATATGTGCATATTACGTATTTCTGAAATTATTTGATAAAATCTTTACTCACTTTTTGTGCTTTGAACATCAAAATTAGTCTTTTTACTCATCCCGAGTTCTTCTGGCTGTCTGTAATGCAAAAGAAACAAGGTATTAAATACATCCAGTGCATTAAAGAACATTATACACCTCTTTTATGTTTAACTGCAAAAAAACCCCAAAAAAACCCACAAACTCCATAAACCAAAAGTGGGATTATGATAGAAGACTATAATAATTCAACTGTTGTTGTGGGAGACAGAGGTTCAGAAAGCAGGATGCAATTGTCCAGAAAAAAAATGTGGAGACCATGAGAGATATAGCAACTTTTACCTATTTCCCCAAACTAACAATACATTCTATTTCCAGAAGAGAAAATAAAGTCCGATGCAACAGCTAGTTATCTACAAACTTAATTGTACAGAAGAGTTCTTACTTATTTTAAGCAACAGAAATAATGGTTCACAGATAACCCAAGAAACAGCTCTGACTTCTGCTCAAATAAAGGTTGTACTAATGCAAAGAACTTGAAAACAAAAACATAACTGAGTAGTGATGTGACTATGAATACAGTCTCCATTGTTTGGAGAAAATGCAGAACCCTGGCCTAATCAGAGAAACCCTGATCCACAAAGGTGAGCAACACAAAACTGGAACATGCACACAAGTGAATTTACACCATGTAGGACAATGTATTTTACATTCTGAAGTAGAAAGCAATTTATTTAGAAAAAGTGACCTAACTTGCATTTCTTTCAAACATCACATGAGCTGTCCTTTACTGTGTGCCATACCGTGCACCCTTACCCTAGCCCAACTTGGAAAATCAAAACCAAACAACCCAAACCAAGTAATTCCTAGTTTCTTCACTACAGCACCAAGATGATTATTTTTTTCTCAGAACCCTTCCAGGAACACATCTGGAGATCTTTGACTTGCCTTCCCTTAGGAAGCTGAAGAAAGCACTACCTAAGTTCTGCAAGCCAAGAATCAGGAGTGATGGCCTGCATCTCCAGACTGGAACTCAGGTAGGCAGACAATTCCCTCTTGCAGGCTAAGGCGAACAGGGAAGCACCCAATAACAAATCCAAGGGTCAAACCAGAAGCCTGACAGACTGCCAGCTATCCCGGTATTTACAGTTTTGATGACTACCAGACATCAGCTTCAAGAACAAGCTTTAAGCTAATTCAAACTATTGCAAATAAAGCACCGTAGCAATTTTACTGGAGATCTAGGGAAGGAGGCATATTGGGAAAGAAAAATAAAGGGAGGCAGAAGTCTCGGGCACAAGGCAAGTGTCCTGTGCCACTGAGAACCAGAGTAGTTGCACAAAGGACCTTGGCCACAAAATGGTCCAAAAAGGAAACAAACTAAAAAGCATCACCACTAAATTAGATGAAAACGTTCCTAAAGAAAAATCACACTGATAGACAGATTAAGTAAGTGACTACTTATTTCCCAGAAACACACTTCCCTTTTTCTAAATAAAGAGGAATAACTATATTTAACCAGGTACAGAGGGAGAAAAAGACCCAGAGCTCACACACATTCCCTGTCTTCAGGATGTCCCCAGGATGATCACTATCGGTTTCACCGTTCTCACGCTCCTGCGGTAATACAACAAATAAACTAACTTCACACGGCCACATAAACTTTTTTTTAGTAAAAAGCCCTACAGGTGGACAAAGCACATATGTGGCTGGAAACAAGAAGATCACCTTCCCACCTTTCCTTGGCTCCAGCAAAATAGAAAGAAAAAACACTACACCACCCTCAATTCCCTCAACTTTTTTCAAATTCTTTCAGGTATGTTAACCCAAAGTTCGAATTTACAAGTTAAAAGACAGGCGGATCAACCATTAAGGCCCCCTGCAGAAGTCCTCTGGGGCTTTTCACAGGAACAAAGCAATTCCGCATCCATCTGTTTGCAAGGCAGGAACGACCCCATTATCGCCCTGTGTCTAGAAAACTGGTGTAAATAAAATGTATCTACTTTGCCTAAACAGGCTGGAAAAGTCCTCAGAGAGTGTGTTGTGCTACATTCGGTAATTTTTTACTGCTCCATAACGTAACGCTTTTGAAGAGTCTTTTAACTAGAGATTAAAAAAAAACAAAGCCAGCCCCAAGAGGCACGGGATCAGGCACACGTTTTCCCAAACACAGGAACAAAGGAAGTCTCACTAAGCCACCTGTGCACCCCGAACATCCACGCAGTGGGACCTGCAGGTGGGCCCACGGTCACTGCCCGGAGCCGTGTCCCGCGCAGTCCCGTCCCGTCCCTGGGCAGCCAGCCGCGGGCAGCGCCCCGGCGCGTCCCGAGGGGCGAGCCGAGCACGGGGCTTCGGGGCCGTGCTCCCCCGGGCCCGCAGGGCTCAGCCGCCAGCCCCGCCGGCACCAGGGCCCCGGCAGGTCCGGCCCGCCCGCTCCCCTTCCAGCCGCACTCCGCGTCTCCCCGGGACGCCGCCCGTCTCCCGCCAGCGCGGAGCAAGAGGGAGCATGCTTGCTTCGTTCTCCCGGGGCTCCGAGCAGCGGCGGCTCCCCAAAGCACGGGCTGGGAGGCTGCGGCTCGCCACTCCCCGCACGGCGAAGGAAGGGGCTCCCGCCTCCCTGCCCCCGCAGCTCACGCAGCCCCGGAATCGCCCCGCAGCGCCGAGAGCGGCACTCACCGCTCGGACCGGGCCGGGCCGGGCCGCGCCGATTCCAACCCCAACATCAACCGACGGCCGATTCAAACCCCAACATCCGCCCCCTGCCGGAAGCGCGGCCCGCCCCGCCCCGCGCCCTGCGGCCCCGGAACGCCGGGCAAGCCTCTTTTGGAGGATTTACCTGAGGAAACAATAAGCTGCCTTTTTTTTTTTTTTAATATTTTAAATTTTTGTTTAATTTTTTTTTTTAAATTTCTGTCTTCTGCAGCGTGTTCTCATTTTTTTTTTTTTTTTTTTTTTTTTTTTTTTTTAATTTCTGTCTTCTGTAGCTTATTCTCAAGGGGCCTAGACTGCCACCGTATGGGGCCGTGCTGACCCTTTTCCCCCCATATCTGCAATGAAATGGAGTTTCTCAGTGGGGTTGTGTTTGATGTTTGTGCTGATGTTTTTCCATTGGAATGCCACTGGTGGTGCACCGTGTTACGAGAGAGCTCGTTCCAGCGGCTTTGGGAGTTGGCGAGTGCTCCTCGCCGCCCGGCAGAGCCGGAACGCTGCAGTGCCGAGGTCCATGCGCTGGGAATGCTGAGCGGGTGTCAGCTCAGGGTGTCACCCTGCACGCTACCGAGAGCGGCTCTCCGCCATCCCCGCCCTCATGCTGGTCTCGGCAATAGCTGCTCCACACCTTTATTCCCCCCGGTAACTTGGCTGTAGAGCCCGGAGTCTGTGCCCATCCCCAAGCTAGACCCGAGATCCCTTGCCCCGGCTGGAAGTTCTCCAGCTGCAGGCAGAGGCGGAGCAGAGAGCTTGTCTGGAATCTGTAGTTGGCTCGGCAGGTGTGGGGACCTGCAGCTTGTTTTCACTCAACTGGCCCCATTGTCCCACTGCCTCTCTATTTTCCTGTGCTTCTTCACCTATAATATGCCTTCGTCACACCCGTTCCCCTAAACATCCCATAACGCCTTTTGCTACCCTAAAATACCCCATAATGACTTTGTTCTTTCCTGACAAATATGTGATCATCTTCCCCCCTCATCAGTTAGGAAGTTCCAGCTTAATCTCCAGTTTAAGCTCCCAGTGTAATGGGACGGAATGTTTCTGTCAATGGCCTGGTCTTTGTCACAGTCTCGGTTTGTGTGTCTGGGGCTTACCTTGGCCAAGTCCTGCATTGTTAAACAGCTGTTAATCCTTCCACCCTGTACTTCTGAAAAGAAGGATGTCTATGAATATGAAACAGGGCGAAAGGTAGAGAAAGACAATTATAGGTAATTATTTTCTTAATTTTAAAAAATTAACCTATTATGTTGATTTTCCTAAATGTACCACAGAATGGTGGGTGTCCCATTTCATCCAATAACCGGTGACCTACCTGCTATCCAGAGCTGCTTCCATTCTCCTTCATGGATTCAAATGCACATTTTCAGGAAGTTTAGAGTATTGTTCTTATCTGTACCCTGTCTGGCTTGCTGACTATTCTAATGTATATGTCAGGAATTGTCACACTGCTAATGGAAATGAAAAGCCTTAGTGTTGTCTTTTGAGAGTCTGATCCCAGTCTGCCACATTCTGGGTATATCGGTCTCAAGTAATGGTGTACCGAATAAAGGATGTGATTGTTATACTACCTCCATCTCTTGTAATATATAACACTGTTTCTGTTATATATTACCTAATATGTTTGCTGTATACAGATATGTATGCTGTATGATTCCAAATACAGAATATTTCATTTTGGTTCAGCTGTTAAGTTCTGTTAGAGTTACTTATTATTATTATAGTTATTATTGTTATTATTGTCATTTTTCTCAGTCAGAAATCAGGTAGTACTAGCCATAAGGGAGAAAGACCTCTAAAGGAAGTATTACCATTTGAATGTATCTGAGTGTTCTCCTGGGTTTTATGAACATTTCATTTTGTTTTTTAATTTAATGAGACAGTCTCAAACATTTTTCTATATTTATGTAAAACTCTGACAAGCAGTGCATCCTCTAAACATCTGAAGTATGGCCAGCTGTCTAAAACTCCAAGCCACATATGGAGATGCTTAGTAGTCATGTCATAACTTATAAAGTTTTTAGGATGTACACATGATGGTAGCATGTTATACTCGGTTTGCGTGGTTATATAATAATAAAATTAACATGATAACTGATAAAGTCCTTATTCTTTAATTGTTTTTAAAAGAAAGATGTCCAGGTTACCTTAAAATATATATATATATAATTTTTTTTTTTAAATCATGGACTTATTCTTTTCTTCTGAAGCTCACAAAGCACTTTAAATTTATCTTTCCACTTGTGATGACCAGCTATAGTTTATATATCTCTGTTTTTTTAACTTGATAGTTTCTTGAGATTATAAATTCAGTTAAAAAAGATAAAAAGTTTTTCCTATTTCATCCTGTAAGTGTCAGAAAAACTTCCATTTCTCTCAATCCAAATTATCAAACTCTAGTCTGTCGATGTGAGTGTGCTGTTTTACTTCAATAGTTCATGTTGTGTTTTATGTTTTAAAGCTGTATTTAAATATCAGCTAATACTTGCCTTGCAGAAAGCATTTTGTAGAATAGATTATTGGTAATGCTGATGAAATGCTTTTGATTCAGACATTTATAAAATATTCCAAAATGAAATTGTATCCGTTTTTGCATGATAAGTAGCTATAGGGAAAATAGTTGGGAAAAGGTTTTGAAATTTTACTGCCACTTAGTTCTCTGAATGCTGATGACTTCCAGTGTTTCTTAAACCTTTAAAATAGGTTAATGTTTCTTGAGATGCTTGTTTGAGCATACAAATATTTAACATAATTTGTAAGATAAGTAGCCTTGCTTATGAAATTCCTAATCCACCTCAGGCAAGAATCTTACTTATAAAGGTAAAGTAGAATAGAAAACATTTTCTTTAAGCATTTATATAAATATTTATTTTAAAGGTGGACAGGGGTTGTTTCTTTAACGGCTGGTATTTTCTGTTTAATTTATTGTGGAAATCTTATAGGTTTTATAAATAAGCAGAATTGAGCAAACTTAGGTGAAATCTGCTGAACCAAAGTTTTTCAGTTGGATAGACTGTAGCCAGCTTATTTGTCCAGTAATAATTAAACAAGAGTGGAGCAAAACAGTTTACATTTACCAATCCATAAAACTCAGATGAGGGAGCAGTCAGTGGACACAGCAATCAAACAAAATTCAAACCTTAAAATCACTTAAAAATGCATGTTAGATGATTTTTTTTTTAATTGGAAGGTTTCTGTCTGTCTGCAGACAGAAAGTAATGTCTGCACATTACTTCTGCCAAAATCTTATGGACAGCCTTACTTAAGAGGTGATTAATACTAGTTTTTCTTTCTTAATAGTCTAGGGCTTATGCTGCTCTTCAATGAAAATGTCAGAAAGAGACCCAGATTTTGGAAAGCATGGAAGCATTTGGAAACATACCCCTGAATTGTCATTGAGAGCCATCATTCAGAATTGACTCTAAATTCCTTTTACCTAATACCCAGTCAATTACATTATATTTTACTTTCATAATGATGCCCTGAATATCATTCATGGTTTTTTCAGATACAAGGACAAATCTGGAAAGGAATCTGCCCTTAGAAAAATGAATTGTTGGATTTTTTAAAATACACGGGTTTTTTTGGGAGATTTGTGTTTAACTGTGACAATCAAGATGCTAATTTTGCCTTCTCAGGCAATGGTGATTCTTCCTTCAGTGTACCCTGCAAACATTTTGTTGCATCAGACCCAGACAAGAGAGAAATATATGTCCACTCCCACATGAAACCACTGGTGTACCCTGAGGGTGTAATTGTCCTGTGCAGCACAAATACCTTTGAATTACATATGAATGAATATCCCAGCTCCAAGATCCAGAGTGTCCTTTGCAACCAGACACTGTTGATTTGTAACAATTAATCTGTTTGTTGATTTGTAACAATTAATCTCTTTTAAAAAACATTATATGCTAATATAGGAATTTCACCACAAAAGCTTAGTACTGGATTCTGACAAAAGCAGAAGAAAAATGTTGATGGCCTCAATGATTGCTCTGCTGATGTATTTTACTTCAGTGTGTATGGGGTTTTCGTGGCCAGGTTTGGGGGGCTGGGGGTTGCTACAGGGGTGGCTTCTGTGAGAAGCTGTGAGAAGTTTCCCCATGTCCTGCAGAGCCAACGCCAGTCAGCTCCAGGATGGACCTGCTGCTGGCCAAGGCCGAGTCTATCAGCAATGGCAGTAACACCTCTGTGATAACATGTTTAAGAAGGAAAAAGGTTATTGTGCAGATGTAACACATCTCTTGGCCTAAGAAAAGCAGTGAGAAAATGTGAGAGGAACGACTCAGCAGACACTGAGGTCAGTGGAGAAGGTGGGACAGGAGGTGTTCCAGCTGCTAGAGCTGAGATTCCCCTGCAGCCCATGGTGAAGACTACAGTGAGTCAGGCTGTGCTCCTACAGTCCATGGAGGACCACAAAAATGCAGAGATCCTTCTTCAGCCTATGGAAGAGACCCACACTGAAGCAGGTGGATGCCCAAGAGAAGAGTGAATCCTTTGGAAGTCTGCACTTCAGCAGGCTGGCAGGGGCCTGCAGACCTGTGGAGGGAGTGTTGCCAGTTTTAGGAGCTCTCCAAACAGAGGCCCAGTCTCGTTTAGAAAGCAGACATTGTTTATTCTGTGCAGGGTGCAAGATGGAGGTTTCCACAAGTCAAGCACACCAACTATCAAAACTTTACTATTTATCTATATTCCCAGCCAAAGGCATTATTGTTTATTAGCTATAAATGACATGGTTCTCTTATTAATATTCTATCTTCTATCAGTTAATGATTCTCTTGTCTTCTCATGCTAATTAGTCTGCATACTCAGTCTTTCTCTTGAGTCAGTGGTTTCCAGGTTTGGTGGTCTGTGAGTTGGTGGCTGCAGAATTCCCCCTGCTGGAATTATGGAGTTACGTTTTACTCAGTTGGAGCTGATTCAGCACAGTTGCTGAGTTGGTTTATTAGTTTCTTCCTTATCTTGGATGTTCTGCCAAATGTCCTTGTGGCCCATAAATTATGAATTCTTTGTGGTTTACCCTTCTTCCCAAATTCTGTTTAACCTCCCTTTAGGTATGAGATCAATAGATCCTGTCAAGCCCTAAACCTCAACAAGGCGAATAAGTAATTTACCTTTCTAACACCTGGACATTACTTAGAGCTTTCTTTTGGCTGCTATCTATTTCACAGATTAAATCTTTGTTGTTGATTAGGCTTGAAAGTATGCAAAGATCAAACATCAAAGAACATCCTTTCTTAAGAAATTTTTTACATATTCCACCTTTTGCAAGAATAAGGCAGGACCCTATTTCATAACCCCTTCTCATTCCCTGTAACTCTCTGGGCAGATTGTTAACTTTTTTTGTGACTCTTGAGATGTCAGCATCAAGAGGAGCCCACGCTGGAGCAGCTTTCCTGTTAGGACTTGTGACCCTGTGGGGGATCCATGCTGGAGCACACTGTTCTTGAAGGAGTGCACCCCGTGGGAGGAACCCCACGTTGGAGCAGTTCGTGAAGAACTGTAGCCTGTGGGAAGGACTCATACTGGAGAAGTTTGTGGAGAACTGTTTCCCGTGGGAGGAACCCCATGCTGGAGTAGGGGAAGGACTCCTCTCCCTGAGCAGTGGCAGGAATTGACTGAAACCCCTATTCCCTGTCTCCCTGGGTCATGGCAGGGAGTGTGGGGAGGGCAAGAGATAGAACCCTGAGTAAGGAGGGAAGGCAGGGGGCAAAGCATTTTTAAGATTTGTTTTATTCTCATTATCCTTCTCTGCTCTGATTTGTACTAAATTCAATTAATATCCCCAAGTCAAGTCTGTTTTGCCTGTGATGGTGTTGGGTGAGTGATCTTGCCCTGTCCTTATCTCAACTCATGAACCTTTTATTGTAGATTTTTCCCTCCCCTGTCCAGGTGCAAAGGGGAGTAGAGTGAGAGAGCAGCTTTGGTGGGTACCTGTCATGTAGCCAGGAGCAAGCCACAAGTGAAAAGCAGGAAGGTATCAGGGAGATCACAACACCTACCTTTTGATGCTGCAATTAAGAGTTCTGTGGGGGAAAGACCTATGCACTGCTCTTATGAAGTTCATGGATAGATGTAAGGAAAATATCAGATGAAGTAAAAACAGCCAAGGAAGCATCATTTGCTGGTGACAAATGAGTCTGAGTCCTGATTTTCGTATTTGTTACCAATGATTTATTCTGAATTTACACAGAAAGGAAATTTGATCATAAACCTCTCTATTACTTCTTCTCAAGGGCTGAGATGAGGTTAAATTCTCAGCTCTGAAATGGCTAGATGACCTGAAATCTTGATGGTTTTAATGATGATGATATATTCTGCACCTGACTTAGGCTGTGGTGCCCTTACATAAGCATTCTGTGTTTATTTTACTATCCTCTAGGAATTCTTCCTCTTGAGGAAGACCTGTTTTGGAGAACAGAAATAATTTAGACTCAGATGTTGTCTCATAAGTGTTATCTCATTGCAGAAATTCACTACTACGATCCACGATTTTCCAGATTTCTCACATTCTGCGAATTGCCCAGGATCTGAAAATTGGCTAGACAAAAGATTAAAAATAGCAGGTGATTACTTAAGTCCTGGAAAACATTCTTTTATTGAATGACTGTCAAGGGAAGCAGCCTTTATTCTTTTTAAAAGTACAAACAGTTACAAATAAATAATTTTATTATAAAATGGATTGCTTTTAAACTAGAGGCATGGAAAATTATTCCTATTAAAAAGTCTGCTCAGACATTTTACTTTTCTCTAAGGTATGGTTGTAACAGGAGAAGAAGGTTCTGATATGCAGCTACAAGACCACAGTATCAGAACTGTGCACTGGGGATCATCTCTATGGTATAATTTAAAAGGGAAATAGAAAAGTACCAATACCTGTGACTGCAATTTTTAATACATTAACTATGTTACTTACAACTCTGCTGCATCACTTACAATGAAAAATACACTTGCTGTATTTGTTTCAAGCACTGCATTTCTTTTGTTGATCTACATCTTATGTATGGATACCAAAATATTAATCGGATGCTGTAGAGGATGTAATATATTCTAACTGACAGATCTCTTAGGCTGCATTTAGCTCTTATTAAGATCTGAAGTCACCCTGTATCAACCATTACTTGAAAATTTGAAAAGAACTTTTCCTCTAATTTTCTGTTTTGGTAATCATATGTGAAAGATAACTATTCTACGAAATTCCAGCATTTTTAAAGTGACTAACTGTGGAGTCACTCTCAGTTGTCTAGGGAATTACTTAAAGATGCTCTGTTCATCCATAGGTGTTGATAAGGACAGCATGTAGAATCCTTCTACTTTGTCCTGGAAGCAGTATACTGGACATAGTGGCTTGGGAGAACAAGTGTTAGCAGCTAAGAATTTCTTCAATCCAGTGTTTTTTTCACTAGTACTCTTGTCAAAGAGAAGATGGGTTTGAGTGGGATGGGGTTCAGCTGTAGAAATTCTGTGAATCAACTGTGGTTGACTAAAGCCAGCAGAGGGGAGCTAAGCTTCTTTATTGACATGTACTGTTTATACTGCTTTTAGGATAGCACTGTGCTTGCCAAGTTTACTTCCTCAAAATAATCTTTGGGTAATTTCACCAGTGAATGGTTTCAACATTCAAATTGTAGCTCTGAAAGCCCATTTCACGACAGTGTTAATCCCTCACTCAGTTCATAGCTCTTTCGGCTGTGCAGACTGTGACTGACAAGGTAGAGTTAATCAGTTCAAGCTAGAGCTCAACTCCAATCATCCTTCTTATGGAATGATGCTTATTCCTATCAGTAGTTGATATTTTCCTCATAGCTGTGGACCAGTTCAAAATTTATTGATAGCTTTCCACATTATTAATTGGGAAGAGTGTTATGTATTTAATTTTAATAGACTAGAACAGTGACATTTTTGTTGCCCTGTTATGGAAACTCTGGATATGAATACTGTGTCTCCTTTCTGAGGTCTATTATATTGCTACAATTTACAAGTATTCTTGTAAAATCAGGAATAAAAATTAACTTTTTTGATGTCCACATTTCCCCAAAGCCCCAAAGCTTCACAATGTTAAAATCGCTTTTCTCTATAGTTCCTTAGATTCTGATCATTATGGACTTAATTTTTCTTTCAATGACCCTGAATAAACATGTGGCTTTCCACATCTTAAACTTCTCTATCAGACTTTCATTTTAGTAGTTATATAAACTATATAAGATATAGTAGTTATATAATCTATAAAAGATTATCCAAAATTACTTCATCTAGGTTAAATGCTTTTGAAAAATTTTTGAAAAGTTACAGTTTGAAAAATGTTTTTTAAAAAATGCACTTATTGCCTTGGAGACTTGATCCATTATATGGTTCTGTTTGTTTGTTTATTTTGAGTTTTGTGTGTTTGTGTGTGTGTTGTGTTTTTTTAATTTATTTTCTGGAATAAGGTAGATCATCAGAGAGTTGCAGTGTAAACTTTTTCATGCCATGATGCCACTTTGATTGAATTGTACATTGTGGGGGCTGAGTAAGCAGAACGTATTCTGAGGTCTGATTCTTTGTATTGCCTCAGCAGCCTGCAAACATGGTTACTTGTAATGGCTAATGTGGTGGCTGCAGCGATATGCCTCCCTCCTTTAAGTTATGAAAAGGAAAAATACAACTTCATTTAATTCCTTTTTACTTCATTCAGAGTATCAGCCACCAGTAGTCTACCAGTAATCTGGGGCAAAGATATCCAATTGCCTCTGTCATCCTGGTTCTCTGAGGGACAGCCTTGTGGCTGGGGAGGCTGAGGCTCTCGTCCATATTCTGCCTCTGGCTAAAATTGTCTCATTTCCCTCCATCTCAGCTTTCTAAACTATAATGTATGAAAAATGATGTGACTTTCTTTGCAGAATATTTTGAGCACTGTTCTTGCAAGAGATGTGGGCTAATGTTCTTGATTGTTTGCTGCTGTTGTTGTGTCTTGACTTGTAACAAATTAATATGAAGGTTTGGAATTGATTTCTCTACTGAAGCAGTTGCAAGTGAAAAATTACAGAAAATTACCACTAGATGGAGTCAATGATTTTCTAAATTATTCTTCATAGCTCAAGATAATAGAGTTGCAAAATTATTATGATCACTGAGTTAAGTGGAATATGATAATTTAAGTAGCTCACCTGTATCCTGTTGTAATTGCATTATCTGTTCTTTGAACTTTAAAATTCTATGATTTTTCACTTCATGTAAAAAGATTTTTTACAATTTGATGCTGAATAACAATATCTTAATAGAATTCTTTATCGGTCTTACAACATCCTGTATCAGTGCTTACTTTCCCCATTCATGTCTCTAAGTTGTTCTTATGATTCTCCTCCATCCTGTCATTTCACAGGGTAAGTTCAATTCTAGTGGTTTCATCCTTTTTATTAATTAGAAATTGATAAGTAGGGTGAATTGCCAGACATAATTTTTAGTTCGTGTTTAACTAAAAAGACTGTTATGCATTGTTCTGAAAAGCAGCTTGGATGTCATCAGCAATCATGAAATGCCAGTTGTTAAGAGTAAGCTGTGCTAAATTTACAAACACAAAGATTATTCTTCTTGGATGTCATCAGCAATCATGAAATGCCAGTTGTTAAGAGTAAGCTTAAGCTTAAAGCTTACTCTTAACACAAAGATTATTTACAAGCACAAAGATTATTCTGTTTGGACCTGCAAACTTCACCTTAGACCAGGATTATTGCAATATTTTTTTCATGTTGCATTACTTAGTACGGTCTAACTTCCTTGTCATTCACTTTTATTCTCTAAAATAAAACTTGTTTTCACTAAAGTGTTGTCCAGATGTTCCAGCTTTCTTCTGATGGGACATTACCATGTGTTATCTACAAATCTGTGCAGGATACACAACACAATCTGTGCAGGATTCTCAACTTCATTTTCTGGTGTCTGTGTCCTGCAGTCAGACTCATTGTGGTTGTCTGTCATACAAAATGAAAAAAGGAGGTCAGATTTCCCTTCAATATTTGACTACTAGTAACAGGCAGATTTTTAGTAATTTGTTGAAGAAACAATTTCTTGGAAAACAAATACACTATAGTACTTAACAGAAACTCTTTCAGCTCCTAGTGAATATGGTCACTAGCTCAGGACTCTTACCAGCACTGAATCTTCTCTAATACTGTTCTTACCTTATTTTGTTTCTTCTGATAATAGCAAGGAAAAACATAATATAAATAAAAATTTTCATATTACAATTAATGTTTCTGTTACTAGACAAATTAGTTAATGCCTTCACTGGATTACTTTTACCCAACTTCCAAGAATATTAATTTATAATAATAAAGGAAAAATTAATGATACTGAAAGAGAAGATAAAAATTTTGAATATGTATAATATATAGTGAAAACCCCACACAAACAGAAAGATATGTGTTATTTAAATTACAATAGGAAGAACAATGAGAAAAGTATGATTTTAAAATATGTTCCTTGCTGTAAAAAAAGTCAAAATTTTTAGTTTTTAAGAAAGCAGATAGTTTACATATTTTAAAAAAATTATCCTCATTGTAAAGAGGTACTGAAAAGAAATTAAGTGATTTATCTGAATCCCTTACTTTTCAGCATCTTGAATGTAGTGAAAAACATAGAACTGATGAGGAAGAAAAGAAAACCAGACATTTAAATTCCAAACCTATGCTTTGTTATATTTCTAAAACCTGACAGTCATATTCAAACTTATCTATAGGTAGCTTTTTCTATTTTTGTTGCTGAAAGCAGGACTGAGGATTTATCTAAATTCTGCTAATAATTTTTTTTTATAGAATCATAGAAAATCCTGAGTGGAAATGGACCTACAAGGATCATCAAGTCCAGCTCCTGGCCCTGCACAGGACAGCCCCAAGACCATGTTCCTGAGAGCATTGTTCAAACTCTTCTTGAGCTCTGTCAGGCTGGTGCTGCGACCATTTACATCCCTGGGGAGCCTCTTCCAGTGCCCAACCTCCTTCTGGGTGAAGAACCTTTCCCTAATATCCAGCCTCTTTTGGCACAGCTTGAGGCCATTCCCTCAGTCCTGTCACTGTCACCACAGAGAAGAGATCAGTGGCTGCCCCCTCTTCCCTCTTTTCCCTCACACTGTAACTGCAGTGAGGTCTCCCCTCAGTCTCCTTTTCTCCAGGCTGAACAGACCAAGTGCCTCCAGCTGCTCCTCACACGGCTTCCCCTCCAGGCCCTTCACCATCTCTGCTGCCCTCCTTTGGACAATTTCTTACAGCTTTGCATCCTTCTTATTTTGCAGCACCCAAATCTGCCCCCAGCACTGGAGGTGAGGCTGCCCCAGTGCAGAGCAGAGCAGGACAATCCCCTCCCTTGCCTGGCTGGCCATGCTGTGCCTGAGGCACCCCAGGACAGGGCTGGCCCTCCTGGCTGCCAGGGCACTGCTGGCTCAGATTCATTTTTGCTTAAGTATTGTCAAAAACACAATTATTTTTCAGACTATATTCGTGTTCTCTTAATCAACTACTGCCACAGGGCTATAGGCTTAAAAATATAAGGAACAATTTCTTTCATACAATATAGCAAATACTTTAATAGTTTGTGGTATCTTTTCACATCTAAACAAGTAATTGTGTTTATAAAACTATGTTGAATAAAGGTTACACACTAACAAATTAAATGGAATATACCATATAAGCTTAATTTTGTAAAGTTTACAAAGATTATTTTTAAACCATATGTAGGCTCAGAGTCAGCTATATTGTGCATCTAATGATATAGTCATCTCTTGGGATAATCATTATCCAATCAATTACAGAACTATACTGTATGGTTTTGACGTGTTTGTTTTACGCATTCATAGCTGCTATCAAGAACTTTAATGGCTTACTAACCCCCACTTGTGAATAAAGCTTTTTCTTTTGTAAAGGTGGCAGGATGTGGCAGAATAGAAGCAGTAAGAGTTTTTACACCTCCTCTTGTCAGTCTGAATGATTCACTAGTCATGGTAGGCTCTATGCTCTATATCAATACAATTAAATAATCAGTACCTGTAAGTTAAATCACTTCTCACACCCACTAGTAAAAATATGACAATAAAGCTATTCCCACTATAGTTTTTTCTCTTTTCATTGAAAGTACTTGCATATAGTTTAGAGACTAGCACTACAAGACATAAAAAGATACCTAAAACTTCTTCTCTGTGTCTAATAAACTAAACAGAAGAAAAGATACATTTCTGTAGAAGTGCAGTATGTAATTTTTACAGGGACAAGACACTGTGAGATGGTAAAGTATCTTTTGTTTATTTAATTGTAGGCCCTGTAAATGTCATTAGGATTCTAGACAAGTGGTATTTTGGACTTGAGAATCAACTGTGTGGTGCAGTAGTCATAAAATGAGCAGATAAAACTTTTTTTTTAAAAAAAGTGAAGTATTGGTTTAAAACTTAAACTCATTCAGTAGGAGGAAGGTGCTTATTTTTCTATGAGTTGCCTCGCTAAATCTTCTAACAGCCTGGATTGAGTCTTGACAGCTCAAAAGCTCTGCTGAATCCATATAAAACCTGTGATCCCTATATTAGATTTCCTTTAGAAACATAGGAAGCAGTGAAAGTTTTTTATCTAAAATGAAGTTGTTACCAATGTAGTTGCTATAAAGTAAAAAATAACTATGATTAATAAGAGTTAGTGTCTCTGAACTTGTGACTTTCTCAATATACTCCAGCTATATTCAGGTGCCATGAGAATTCCAGCTCACTGTCTTTTTAATTTTATTATAATAGTGCCTTAAAGAAATATTGAGAAAACAATAAGGTTAATCTCTATTGGTTTATGTTCTACAAAGATTCATGCTCTAGTGGTGGCTCTAGCTCTCCAGCCTTGGGCTGTCTACAGGTGATAGATAACTCTTACCTTTTGTTGTGTTTGAGTAATGAGTACCTAAATAATGTAGCCGAGCCCTTTTGGCATCATCAGCACTGGTTTATGAAATAAAGCATTTTCAGGGAAACTCTTAAGTAGAAATTTAGATTTTCAATCTAAACAGATAGTATAGCAATGCATTAGTATTTTAATACTGCATGTGGTATTCAACATACACAAAAGGTGATTATATATATTACATATATTATGCATTGCCTTTTGGTAACTTATATTGTAATTTTAATGGAAGGAGGATAGTGAAAGCTTTGAAGTGATGCAACTGGCTAGTCAGCAAAGGCTAGAAGACAAATAATTTCAAGATATCTTTTTGTAGTAACGTTTCATTTAGTCTTGTAAACTCTTATACATAACCCCATCACCATGGAACTTTCTAGTATGTAAAAATATTGAAAGTCTTCTTTAAGGAAAATATAAAATTGTGGCTTTTCATGCATTCTGTCCTTTTGACAGGTTTAGACTGAGCATAAATGGCCAATTAAAAGGCAGATGAGTGTCTTTCTCATTTTGCGGCTTCTTAAGCATGGAAAGTATTATATGAAGAAGTTACAGAGAGAACAACAAATTTTTGAGGAATACATCTTGACAGACTCATTTTGTTAGCTTGCAATGAAATGACTGCAGACTTCATGTACTGAAATCTGAAAATAAACATAATTTGTAATTTATCCATGAAACTTAGGACAGTTACCTTTATTTGATAGTATAATGCAATGCCATCTTAGAATGCACGATATGTCTTCACTATGATAGAGTCATAGGAAGAGGGGTGGAAAAACTAGAGGTTTTTGGGACAGATAGTGTTGTTAGTATTGCTACATTATAGGATGTACTTGGTTGCAGGAAGCTTTTATTTTTAGATGGACATGTAGAGCAAAAGTAGGATTTTGTGCTGATATTAAAACTAGCACTTTTATTACAGAGTTCACAGCTAATCTTAAGTGAATAGGGCAGAGTTAACATATCTGATCGATTACTGCTGAGCTTGTCTGCAGAGTAGACAGATAGTGAAGCATGGGTTACACCAAAACTGCAAAGAGACCCTACTGCTCTTCTCCCTCACATTTTCTGAAGCACAGTTCTGTTATGTGTTTTTTGGTGAAGTACAGGAATCAACCAGCCTGCATCCATGATGCTTTCTGAGACTCTTCTAGGGACCAAGCCATTCACATGCATGCTGTAGCTCTTCAACATGCCCTAAGCCCTTCAGGTCCTGTGAAATACCATGCAAATGCAGGTATGCTCAAGTGGCCTTTGTTCCTCCTACAAATGGATGTATGGTATTGTTCTGTAGTAGAGTTCAGTGAAGGAATGGTAGAAAGGATCAGAGAAGAGGAGAATGCTAAGAATTTTTGTTCATGTCTATCCCAAAAAGTACTTGGCGGTATTTCCGAGATGTCTCAGCTGAATTTATCTGTTGTGCTTCCAGACTGGCACAAAGATTCAGAGGTTCTTCATGTCATCTGCTGTGACTGACCATACAAATTGGGATAAAAGGTCTTGTGATAAGAAGACTCATGACAAAGTGGGGGACGGCCTGGGGTGCCAGAGAGAAGGCTGATGTCTGACTCTTTCTTTTTTTGTTGGTTCTTGTCTTTGTTGTGTGTAGAAAATTGCTTTTCCCAAAATTGATGCTGATGGTAGGCTACCCTTTGACACCCCCTGAGAGAAGCGAAGACAATCTGCCCAGTTTGTCAGCTATTACCTTGGCAAAATGGCTTAACAGATACAAATTGTACTTGAAATACGTTCAATTAACCACAGCTAATAAAGTCTGTGTGGTTGAGTCAGCTATAGATATGAGAGATTGTTAAAACTGGCTATGTGGAAATGATGGCAAAATGTTCTGGAGTGGAGGCTCCAGAGGGCTGGGGCAGGGGCAGAGGCTGTGGGAGGTGTGGTGGTGGCTGTATGGTGAGCCATTCAGGCCATGCATGGACAAGTGTGGCAGGCCTGCCTGCAGTCCTGAGCATATTGTCCTTTGGTTTGTGACAATACTAAGCTCCCCCTGGCAGGTATGGTAGCACAGCTGCACCAGTCCTGCAAACATGGAAGATAGTGGACTGTAATTGGTGAATTTTGTGAGTGCTGGGTAAGTGGCAGTGGGTATTTGTTTTCTTTACATAGGTAGATGTCTGTAACATCCCATTTCCCAGAGTGGTTTGATTTAATTGAATTTTGGTCTTGGGACAGTTTTTTTGAACATTTTTCATGATTTTTCCAGCATTAGCATAAGCAGCATTTACATCAGAATGTGACTCATATCAATAATTAGATCCTTACACACACAGCTTAGTAAATACTCTGCTTATATTATTTAAGCAAACTATTTCCTTTCTGAGACAGAAAAAGTACTTTGAAGAGTTCTATCATGTGAATTCTAATTCTGTTTTGTAAACATTTGAAGTAATTCCTCCACTTTATTTAGATATCAGGTATTTTTTCCAATGATTTTCAAACTTGAGGAATGTCCTTAAATGTTTGAGACATAATTTGTCTGTATCTCTGATTTGTCTTTTTATTTAACTGAACTGTTTACTCAACACTTAATATAAATAGAAGGATACAGATAAAGTTTTAGCTGTAGTGCTGATTGATGAGTTTTCCAAGAGAAAGACATCAATGGCATTATGTTTTTAAGATGCACAACACTGGTGATATTTATGAACACATGGTAGGTGTGCATAAATCAGTATGTTTGTGGCATTTTATTGAAGAATCCGAGGTGGGTTGTCATGGTGATTAAAAGCTTCAAAATGCTATTTATTGGTATTAGTTTGATGGGCATAAGGGCATATTCATTCTGCTACACTGAAACTTTTGTTGTAAAAAGAGCTACATTTCTACCTGTATTGCAAGGGCTATTCTAGCAGGCTAAGTAAATAGAGATCCAATGAACACATTAGACTTTAAGAAATTATACTGTTTTACATTTTTGATCAACATAACAGTTTTTGTTTTGAAGCCATTAAGGAGGTCGTCTTTTAAATGTGTAGTGTTTCAGGCTATTTATAAGGTAGCAGAAAATTGTCAACTTCTCCAAACCACTCTACCCCATAAAGAAAAAAAAGTGCTGGTAACTGGCAAATGAAAGTATTTTCTTCAGATGGAAATATTGTAGAAATTAAAAGCATCAAATATGTTTTGCTGGTATTTGCCTTTACAATAGCATATACTCTATGTGAAAAGCTACTAAATTTTTGGTGCTTTTTCCTTAAGTAATTAGTAAAAAATACTTATAGACCGGTTAACCTTGTTAAAAACAATGTTTTTTTTCTGCATGAGGTCATTGATGTGTTGTCATTAGCATGGTTGGTTTTAACAATTAAATCAAAGAAAATGCTGCAACAAATGCTGCATACATACACAACATCACACACACTCTGAATGAGTAATACAGTTTTCATAACAGACTTGAAGTGATGATTATTAACTAGAATTATATATATTTATATTTAAACTGACACTACAGAATTCTTTTGAGTCTTGACAGATCTGTGGAATATTTAAATGGAGTAATTGTAGTTACCAGACCTCCTGGGACTAACCTGCTGGAAAGAAAGTGACATTTTTCAAAGAGAAAAATGAATTTATGATGTGGAAAAAAGCTAAAAATGAGGTTATGGTGTGCCTGTTTATAACCATTCAGGAGGAAAATATGTTTATATGGAGTTACTAATACACTGTAGCGATATACTTCATTTACAGTTAATTACAGAGGGGCTTGGTATATATCTTATTGGGTTCTGTGTTTCGTGAAATAGAATAAGCCATGCTGAAAGGAAGCTTTTGAGATATTATATTTTTGGTGCATTCGTGTTTAGGAGCTGATTCTCTGCTATTTGTGTTTTCATCGTGAATAACTTTACTAAATTCAACATACTCTATGGTAATAAACTAAAAAAAGCCATCCAAAAGTGAAAAATACCAACCTCTCCCTCTGTGGCACAAACTACTTTGGATAAATCACACCCTTTCACTTATAACTGCCAGGCATATTCATATTTTCAATTAGGGAAGTTCTTTCAGTTGTAAACACTGCCTGCTGAGCTTTCCTGAACTGAATAGAATCACAGAATCATCACATAATTTAGGTTGGAAGAGAATTTTTGAGGTCATCTGGCTCCACTCAAAGCAGGATCAACTTAAGGAGGTTACTCAGTATCTCGCCTGATTGAGCTTTGGGTGGTGGCAATGCCACAACTTTTCTGGGAAACCCGCTCCACTGTTTGACTATAATGAAAGCATTTTTCCTATGATCTAGCTGAAATTTCCCATGTTGCAATTCATGTACCAACTGTAGCATGAATGGGGCTGTAACTGTGCCCAATAGAAGGAGTTTGGCTCTGTTTTTCCTCCTAGTAAGCAGTCAAAGACAGCAAGATCATTAAGATCTCCCCTTTGGTTATTCTTCGTAGGACTGAAGGAACCCACCTCTTTCCGGCCCTCTTGTACAATGGGTGGCCTGGTAGGCTGGCTGGTACACACCACCAGTGCCCATGGAGATGGCTGCTTGTTAAGAGCAGAACTAGAAAAATTCAGGATTAAGTGGAAGGAAGTGGTTTCAGAAGAAGGAAGTGAACGAGACATTAACTATTCCCTTAGGAACATGTGGAGACCTTAATACCCTTAATATCAAGGGTATGTCCAATGCAACAACTAATGCCATCCATGAGCTGGCAAGGAAAAGTAAGCCATAAGAACCCATGAAACTGAAATTCAAGAGAAACATGGCATTCATAGGTATGAAGTGACTTTAACCAATATTGTTATATATGTATATTATATATGTATATATGTACTCTGATACTGCCTACAGCACAAATAAAAGTGGGGCATGGTGGTGACAACTATGTCTTCCTACATTAGAGTGTTTTCATTTAATTATGATTTGAAATTATTTTAAATTTTAATTTAAAAGTGATTTTTATATAACATACAATAAATAAAACATTAAAAAATAACGAACATATTTAATGAAACATTAATTAATTAATCAAACATATTAATTAATAGTAAACATATTTATAATATTAATTAATTAAACATATTTATCATATTTTCTCACCATCTTTTTATCAATCAGGTCACCAGGAGTAATTTTATTCTCCTAAATGCTCCAGAATAATAAATTGATAATACATGATCAAGATGAGGTGAAACACACCTGACCTTTCTCTGTCATTTAGCAGCTAAAACCTGAAGTTCCTACCATTGCTTTTCCTGTAACTATGGTTATTAGTTAATTTTAACTGCTATTACTAGGAAAAAAGAAAAAAAAAATCTGCCACTCTTTTCAGCAGAAAAATGTCTTCTTTTTTTTTCTTTTTTTTTTTCCACAGTAAGATCATTCAGCCTTTGCTGGAAGCTACACTGAAAGCTGATGTCCAGAAATAGTACCTGCTGCTATGCTCTTTAGACACTTTCTCCCCTTGACCAGGCAGCAAAAGAGGATTTAAAAACATACATATACACTAATAGTTGCTGTATTGAACCATGCAACTTGTAAATTAATAAAAGTATTTCTCTGCAAGACATTTGACCAAGTATTTCTTGAAGGTAACAACATGCAGTTCCAATTACTGAATGACTACCTGTTTCTTGAGAAGTAAGCATGGTAAAAGAAGAGTAAATAAAGGGAAAAAAAACCCCACAAGCATGCAAAGGTCCCTGTAAAATATTTTATTCTGTTCTTACACTATCTTGTGTCTTCATCAGAGTAGTGTCACCATCTTGTAGTTGTGCATTAAGCTAAGTGTATAATGAATAGTTCATTCCCTTTCTTAGCTTCTCCTCAGGGGGAGAATTAAATGTGCACTCTTACGTCCTGTTTTGGTGCAGTTTTATTTTTTAATTTTTTAGAAGATTTTTGCAGAAGGTGCCTGAATTGCAGAAAGTTGTCAGAATGAAGGACTCGGGGGACAGAAAATTATAGAGCAGAACATTATTATGTATCCTAGTAACTATTCTTTTAATCCTGTCTCAGCCTATACAACCACAGAGGCACAGAAGGAGGAATAAAGGCCTATTACCCTTATGTCTCAAATCTGCATATGATTCTGCAAAGCAAGGCAAGCACTGAAAGGCTGAACTTCTGTGAGCTCTGCTGGACAGAGGCATCTTCTTGGTGTGTGGAGGAAGGTACGTAGTCATTCCACCCACAAAGCTGTCCTAGAGGTTTTGCTCTTTAGGAGCTACACACAGCAGGGAAAAAACACTTTGGAAAGGGGTCTGGACATAAGTCTTTGCTACACTAGGGATATGTACTACCTAGCAAGCAAGAGGTGACAGGTGTGTTTCTGACTTCCTCCTGTTTGAGGCCACTTTGCACATATATTAATTCTTCATTACAGATGAGAAGCTGGACAGATATGGGAGTCAAAGGGTTGAAGGCTGTATAGAGCTCTGCAAAATGTCTGCATGCCTAGAACCTATAGTAGAAAATTTTAAACAAGATTTCTGCCTTTTCTGTATTTTTGCTTTTGGATTGTTGCTGTGAAGGAAAGGGAACACTGTAGCAAAACTAAGTAGAATCTTGAGATAAAACTTAACAAATGTCCCTTTTTCCCCACCTTATTATTTTTTGTTTTGCTGAATATTGGGTGAATAAAAATACAAGTAAGAGAGGGAAATATTTCCCTAATATGAAAGAGAGAATTACAAAATGAGCATTCAACTTGAAGAGAATGTCAGGGAACAACAGTACCTTATACTGCACTCTGAAAAATTGTAAAAAGTACAAAGGTTCATAACATATTGTAAAGAAAATTCTTTAGAACTTGCTCTGTTATCTTGGAGGTAACAGACACACCATATGCTGTGTCTGGCAGTTGCTATGGCAACTACTTTTAAAATTTAAGCATGGGGAAGCTATTGCCTAAAATCTCCACAACTTGGGGCCAAATCTTGCTTGATGCTGAGCACCAAGGGAGAATAAAAAAGATAAAAAGGAAATACTAAAATATCTTTCTTGTTGGCTACTGAAATTTTATCTTGAAATCAATGCTAAAGGAGATTTCAAGTCGCGGACTCCTCAGGACATTGAAAAAGAGAAGAATGGGATGATTGCAATATCTTAAATTTAATACCATACAAACTGTTTGCAATTAAAATGACAAAACCCCTATTTGTTCATTGAGGCATTTTACATAAACATTATGATATTTGTATGACAATAATCTGTCAGTGTTTTATGCATTTGAGAATTCTTGCTTAGAAGTCAAAGATTAGTAAATTTTTGAAGGAAATAGATGGAAAAGTAGTAGATTTTCATAAAAAAGATAGTGCTTATTAAGGCTTAACAAATACAGATTTATGTCCTTGGAAAAAATAGTTTTAAATATAAATAATGCTTGGACTATCACACCAGCAGCCTGCATAATACTCTTCTAATGCAAAAGAGGCTTAAAATATTGGATAACAATGCTTCTAAGGAAAAAGAAGTACAAATGAAATTAGTATACTGTTTTTCACTTAAAAAGGTCTATTAGACCATGGTACAATGAATGCTGTTGTAAGCAAGATCAGCACTTCAGTAACTGGATTTCTGTGATTAAACTACATCACAAATTCTATCTTGCTCACATGCATTCTAGATGGTCTCCTTGAGAGTCTGCAAATGTGGGACATAATTCAGACAGAAAACTATACTGGTGTACTGTAGCTCTTTACAAAACTACCCATACAAAGCCAACTTGTGGCTTGGAGTAATTCAGTAATGGTCTGGCCCAATGTCACTGAAATTGGTGGTGTTCTCTCTATAGATGTCCCCAGACTGTGCTTGAAGCACTGCCCATTCTGCTTACCTTAGCAGAATGGTGGCCCTGTGCAGGGCCTCCCTGCCTTCAAGGGAGTCAACAGCTCCTCCCAGTTTTGTATCAATGTCATACTTGCTCTGTATCCCTTCCAGTCCTGCATCCAAGTCACTAATGAAGATGTTGAAAAGCACAGGGCTGAGGATGGAGCCCTATGGAATCCCACTAGTGACAGGCCACCAGCCTGATGTCACCCCATTCACTCTTTGTGTCTGACCCATGACCCAGTTTCTCACCCATCCCATGCCGTGTTTATCCATCTGTGAGCTGGACATTTTGTCCAGAAGGATCCTGTGAGAGACAATATCAAAGCTTTACTGAAATCCAAAAGGATTACTTCAACTGGCTTCCCATGATCAACTAGGTGGGTTACCTTGTCATAAAAGGCAATCAGGTTTGATGAACAGGAACTTCTCATGAAGCTGTGATTAGTGACTGTTTTGTCTTTCAGGTGTTTTTCAATGGCTACAGGATAATTTTTCCATAACCATACCAGGCACTGAATGAGACTGATAGGCCTGTAGTTTCTGGGCTCCTCTTTCTTTATTTTCTTAAAAATTGGGATAACATTTGCCAGCTAGGACCTCTCCAAGGCCACTCAAAATTGAGAGTTTTTTTTTCAAGATCCAACATCTTGCAACATTACAGGATGCTTGCAAGAAAGTGTTATTCAGCTCAAGTGTCCTTTTTTCACACTGTTATTTCTCACAGAGTTGAGTCTCTAAGTCCTCCCTCCAAGATAATGAATTCTGTGAGCTGTGGCCCTCATAAGCTGCTATGAAATTATCAGTGCCATTATAGACAAGATAAAGATTTAAAACTTAAACATTGGTTTAGGCACTAATGTACTCAGGGCTCTTGCAAATAATTATTTGCGTTGTTAAGAAAAATATGCGTTTTAAATGCACTCTGTTCAGCTACAAGGATCATTATTCTATCTTCCTTGCTTTGTCTGTGGCTCATTAATCAATGCCCCTTAATTTAACTTCTTGAAACATTTTTTGATGGACAGCAGCAGTAGAAAAGGTTGGTGACCAGCTCCTTCTCCTCTGTTCCCTGTTCTCTCACATTTGGGCCTGAAAATCATTGCCATGTCTGTGAGAAAGATAGGTCTTGCTGACAGGTTGTTCCAGTTCATGGCCTCTGGCTCTATCCCTGTAATGTCTGTCCTTCTAGAAATGTCTAATATTTGCTTGGCAGACCATTTGTCAAGGGGATGTGCATAATTTTGCCAGAGATTTGACAATTCTTCATGGCACATTAAGATATTTTCTTGCAAAAACTGACTTGTTGCTGAATAGACACTAAGGCACTGATGTTCACAGTATAGCTGATAGCTGGTGGAAATGAAATAATCTGTATTGACACATTTGGAAGTTTCACATCTTTTTCCACTTAACATGCTAACGTGATAATTGCTAGACTGATGATTTTTCCAGTGACACGTCTCCTTTTGTCAATATTTAGACCTGTGTATAGAAAACTTATCTATCACACCTGGCTAATTTTCACTTAATTTAAAAATAAATGAAACATATTTAGTTTGCAGGGTTAGCAGAACAAAATGAGGTTTTATAAACATTTTTCTTGAAACATTATTTGAAGGATAAGAAATGATAATGGCAAATATATAAAAAATCTGGCTCAAATGAAAGTATATTCCAGTAAATTATTTTAATGCTTAGATAAAACTAATTGAACATTTAAGTTGAGACTTCATTCTGCTTGCCACTTACTTCAAGATTTCATAACCTAACTGTTTAGGTTATGAAACCTAAATATAATGCTGAATAAAAATAGCAACAAATACCCAATAAAATCACTTCAATATCTATCCAGGAGACAGGCGAATTTGTAGCCACAGTGATTCTCTGTTCCATTGTACATTTGTTCATAGGGTTTAAATATTGAATCCAAACAAGTAATTCATCTAGGCTTCTATCATAGCATATCTTGGCTGTGTGTGCCATGACTCTTGCTATTAGTGATTAGGTAACAATTTGTCAGTTTAGGAACATAGGCTGTAGTATTTTGACTATCCTGACATAACTGTAAACATTATTAGCTTTAGCTTCCTTTAGCTTTGGTGCTTTTTTCTGGACTGATCCTCAGGAATGAGTATGACCATACAGTTCTGCAAGAATAGCTATCATGACCATGGAATGAATCACTTCACCATTACTTTCAAAGGTTAAAGTCACCACTTTTCTTCTACATGTAATTATCATCCTTGCTGTAGTTCTGTTTTCACACCCATGTCTGGTAACTGTGTTCTACCTGTTGGGGTGGAAAGCTTATTCCCTTATCTTTGCTTGCAGCTATTCTGTGTAAAGATACATGTTCACTTCCTGGGAGTTCTTACTCCATAACACTTTTTGAATATTTTACTTTATTGTGGTAAACACTGATAATCTGGTCACATGATTGAGATTTCAGCCATGGTCACCTTTTATTTAGTCTGAATGGTTATGAAATCTTACATATAATACAGGTGTTTCACAAGCTTTTCAGTATTATAGATATTCCACATATCCTAATTTTGGATGTCATTAAGCTAGTTAAAGCAGTTTTCTTTCAGATAATGAGAACCCACTTTGGGTTTTACATTCAGAGACTTTTGTCTCACAGTTGGAAGGGTGAACAGTATTCTAGAAAAGTGCCACTGTGAATTTGCAAGATTCGTATAAAATTTGCAACTGACATATAAAAGAGACACAATTCATATATTTTTCTACTAGATCATCATATTTCCTGAACCATCTTTGATATTAATTTGCTTACAATATCACAAATATGTGATCTGAAAAATAACTTTTGTACATTTTTATGAAATCCAATAAAGAATATTTTTCTGCACAACTGTAGTCATCACAGCATCTTTGTCTTGTAGTTACATGCTTATTAATACATTCCTGCTGTTCCTTGCATTATGTGATGCAACTTGTGCTGAAATGTGGAAGCTGACTGCTTCTATTGTGTGTCACTCAGTGCTTCTTTGCTGAAAATCTCTGGAATTGTTTCCTTGTCTTAGAAACAAACCTGATATTTGCCATTTAACTATATTCATATTCTGCCTTAATGCCCATTTATTATTTTTTAGTTAAAAGACATTATTTCACATGTCATCTCTCAATAGATGGTTTCAGTTTATCTTTCAAGTAGTTGCAGTTGCTCATGAAATTTCTCAAATAGCTCACCTTTGATCAGATATCAGAGATTCCTTGTGCAGCTTTTGCTGGGTTTTAAGCTTCATATACTTCACCATTATTGTGTAGGCCTTTAAAATCAGAAATGTGGGTAAGAGGAAAGAAAATGTGCTTTTGCAATCAATACTCTTGTTAGAAATATTCTGTATTATTCTGTCTTGCAAGCCTTGCAAAGGACTCTCATTCTGCAGAAAGATTATGTCGTAGCTTTCCATAACCTGCAGACACAGCTGAGTATCTGACTTCCCTACAAAAATCTGGAAACATTGCCTTCATTTCTTTTACTTCTTAAGTTCCTATCGAGACTAAGAGATTTAGAGAACTTATTTTTTTCCAGAATAAAAAGAAAATTCCCCTAATCCCAGGTAAGTGTCAGAACATTTTTAGAATGGTAGTTACTTGAAGAGTCAGTATTATAGTAGGTTTGTACCCTTTCATGTGACAATACCCATAAACTTCTGGAACAATAAAATTGAAGTGCAGCCAATGGATCCAATACTGTGATCTTCCAGCTTTTTTCAGTCTTTTGATACATGGTGCATCTCTGTATGTTTCAGCTGCTAAAATTATTTGGCTAGAGAGGGAATCTAAGGATTTTTTTTTTAATAAAAAGACAAATTCATGGACTTTGTGTTTCTAAAACAAAATTAATGTATTATATAGATTTTTGCAAGATTTTCAAAATGAAAAGCAAATAAAATTCTAAAATATGTTATTAAATGCATAATTTTAAGTGTTTTAAATTCTGATCCCAAAGCAAAGGACAGAAGGTGTTTTATAGTGCTTGAATACTTCTGTCTGGTAATGTTGTGAACCAGGGCACAATTTTGCCAAATCCATGCCATTTTTGGAACTACCAATTTTCTATGTAAGTTTGTTCTTTTGTGGATATATTTCCACAGAAGGAGAACATTAGGGCTCTGATAGGGAAATACAGAGAAACAAACCAAGACACAGAGAGCCTAATTTTGCTTTAAGACTAGACAATTTTATAATCACCCTCCACAGCTTTGGGAAACAGGAGTCTTGGTTTTGCATTTAAATCTGTTTGGCAGTATGCACTATGTCTCCCAGCCACTTGGTTATTTGTAGAATTTGCTGTATTCAGGAGGTTTGAAATACTTTAAAACAAATTGAGCTGAATGGGCATCTTAAACCATTTCCTGATTGGTGTGTCTTCTAGCCCCTAATGTGCCTTTCTAGGTCTTAGTTATTTCCTTTTCATAAAAAAATAATTGCTCTTAAAAATGTCTGCTTGGATTTCTTTTGTAAAGAGAGCCAAACTGAGGAGCTCTAGGCAGATTAGCTGGACTGCTTCGTTTAGTAGGCTCTCTGAGCTTTGAAGAATGCTTCAAAAGTATGGAATAAAGCTCTTTTTCTTCCTATTTTTGCATGGGCTAACAACTTCCCAGTCTTTTAATTTGCTGTCCTGTTGCATTAGAGTTCATTATCTTTGTGTTTCAGTTTAGTAATTCTGTCTGAGTTCCTATCCTTTCTCTCTTCTGAGTCCCTGCCGAAAATGGCAATACAAGTAACACAGCAGAAGCTTGTATACGGACAGAAGATATAATGAGAATAACACTTCTCGTGGGAATTAAATGCTGCATCACAGGGTTTCATTTGTAAATATCTGCAATGGGAAAGTATGTTTAAAAGTGCATTCAGATTCACTGTTTGGAGTCTCTTCTCTTTTGTACTGTGCCTGCACTGTTCATATTACAAAACAAAGCATGCAGTTCAGGCTAGATTGAAGGTTAGATATTTACATTTGGAGAAAACAAGGCCAAAAAATGGTTTTAAGGCATAGTAAAGATAAAAATTACTTCAAATGTACTGCAGGAGCACAAAAAATTCTGAAAATATTGGCTGATAATAGCTTAATAAATGAGACATTCAAAGAACAAAGACTGCAAGTGACTTATTCAGTGTTGTTTGGCCAGATGGTGGCAAAATGCAGGTCTTCAAATGACAGTTTCCATGTGCTGACTTCTCAAGGAGATCATCACATTGGCTGTGAACACACAGATTGTTTTCTGAATGGAAAACTTGACCTGTCTTGTACCAGTCCAGAAGTATTTTGCAACATAATACACGGTGGGGAGAATGGATATGGATAGTTCACGCATGGAACTAGTATTCAGTGAAAAGACTAGCTGCATTCATAATTGACAGAAAATTAAAAAAAAGGATTGTGTGGAAAAAATTAGATGGCTGTTGTATGAGATTTATTCCCTTTGGCCTAGAAAAAGGTCTTCTATCAACTCCTTTGCTTTTTTAAGAAGAAAATTGGAAAAAGCTTAAAATGTCAATGTAGGTATTTTTTCTTTTAATAAGAAAGAATGCACAGAAAGGTAATCTTGATGTTCAAAGAGATCTTGTCAGTTCTGCTGATGTCAGTATCAAAAGAAGTTGATAATTATCTGAAGAAAACACATTTCTCTTAGTTACTTTCTTTTTCATGAAAATTTCTCAGGTTAATCACAGCAGCAGAGCTGCAAAGTTATGTACTGTGCACCTTCACTTCTGCAGCACATTGTCTACCAAGATTCATACAGGCAATTATAGCATTGTACTTTCTCTGGCATGACTAAACTTATGTTGGATAGACTGCAAAGAGAAAAACCTAGTAGTTATCTTAAACCTCTATTTCTTGTACAGTATAAATATATCAAAGGCATGCCTTAGCTTTTTGCCATCTATAGGTCAGCTTTGGCCATGTTGTGTTTCATGTAAGGGGGACTATGGCAGGTGCTGAAGGTGAACAGGTAGCTCATGGAGAATTGTGAGTGCATTTCACTTCTGCCTGATTAGTATTTATTTAAGACAAATAAGCCTCTGCATTATTATTAAATGAGTTCTTTAGCCAGAACGGGCCCTATTCCATTGAGCATTTGTCCTGATTTAATCTGTACACCACTCTTCCAAGAATGTTAACTTGTGAAGACACTGGAGGACTTCTTGATGACAGTTTAATTTCTAACTGAATTGCCATCAAGATGAGTTCAGAAAATCATCACAATGATAAAAGAAATCAAAAGGCCTTACTGCAAATGAAGCAGAGATAATTTTTTCCCCTTTTTTTATAAGGAACAAAAGAAGTTCTAATACACTATTGCTTTTTGGATTCTCTTTAAAATTTCCTTAAGAACGCAATAGCATAACCCTGTCTATGACTTGCTTTGGTTGGGATCATACAGTGTGATTCAGACAATGACATCTTCAATTCTGCTCAACAGGATTTATCCGCAGAATAGTGCACAGCAACATTTTTTCATTTACTTTGTTTAATTTCACAGACTTTTTTAAGGTTTTATAGCTTAAAAAGCCATGTATTTTGCCCATTATGTTTCCTTCAAAGCTGCATCCACTAAAAGAAAAAGAAGCTTGGAAATGCTAGAAATTCAAAATTTCTCACATACTAATTTGCTCTCCTTTGGATTTTTCATAAAGACAAATCAGGCAGAACATTTCTGTGCCTTAGTTTCCTCAGCTGGAGAAGGAGGGGGAAAAAAAGGAGCTGTGATAACTCCCACATATGTTGGGAGGATACATGCATTTGATAGGCTTGAATGGAAAGCTTTACATGAGAATATTTCCAATAACCAATTGCTTTTATTTTGTCTGGCCTGTCATGAAAAGAAACACAGGGTTAATTCTGGAAGCTAATTCTTGGAACTATATTGTTGTATAAATCTAATCTTGGTATTATTCAGTGCTATATTCTAAAAAACACAATTTTTTTTCCCTCCCTTTCCCCCCCCTCCCCCAAATAGTACTGCACCATAATTACAATTGCCATAGAGGCAGGAGCAGAGGAATTAAATTCCCTGTAGGTGTCGCATGTAATTGTTCCTAGAGAATCAGAAGATTAAACATGGCAACAATGCACAGCACAAGATAGCCTAAACCTAGTTTTCCTGCAGAACTGCAAATAGTAGCAAATCAAAGACTGTTCTCCTTAATTACCACTGTATGAGGCATCAAGCTAAAAGCAGGCTCACTCTGTAATGTTTTCTATACAATTACAGTATGTACATACAATGCAAGCCCTTATGCACCACCTAATAGACAATATTATACACACAATTATTGCTAACTTCCATTTTACAGGGAGAAATCACTGGTGAGCCTAGGACATTGGCCTCTCAGCTTCCCCAGCAAGCAATACTTGACTAAACTAAGGGAACAGTTTTACTTCCTGAAGCCAGTAGAGACTATTTATACTTAAACACATTTCTTCACAACTTACAGCCTGTTGTATTAGGTGAGAGCTTTTGAGCGGGATGGGCTGCAATCTCTGTGAGGTTTGCAAGCTGGAGCTTGTGGAGTATTTCACGAACTTTACACATTTTCTCTCTCTCTGTATTCCGAAATCAGCTACCCTGCTGATCAGAAGTCCATTTGGGACTTGAATTCAAGTCAGCAAGAGTCAAAGAGCTGAAACAATAAAAACAGTGTGGGGTTTTGGGGAAGAAATTTTCATTCTTGTACACTGATCTAACATGTAGCAGTCTGATCAATATTTTCTGTTGTTGTTCTGAGCCAAAAGAAGTATTGGTGCAAGCTGAAATATGTGTCATTGTCCTTGCTCACACTTTCACCAGGATTTTATATAGTTTCATGTTGTTATTTCTTTAATCAGATTTCAACTGCTGTAAAGCAGCCAGGTATTCCAGTAATGGATTTCTTCCTATTGTAGTTTAACTACATCATTGAAATTTCCATTCAGTTGGAGAAACCATTTTGCTCTCTGACATGTTTTTACTGATTATCAGGGTTACTGGATACACTGTGCACTGAATTTTAATTGGCACCAAGCTATATATTTTTAGTGAGAAAAAATGGGAAATGCTTTTCATTAAATTATTGAAATTCAAGTGTTGTCTTTGAGGATAAAATGATTCATAAGATTTACTGATGTACACTTCTGAAACAGATTATAGATCAACCTTCATCTGTGGCATAAACAAAATTGTGATAGTCCTTACTTAAACAATACCTATTTATACAATTATTCATGTTTTAACAGTAAGTATTATTTTGCTTGCTGTACAGGGTCACCAGCTGACAAGTGGATTTTAACTTCCTGCATATTCCCCTATTTTTATCTAGGAATTGAACAACTCAATAGTGCTAAATACTATCTGAAAACATTTGCGTTTTATAAGGGTTTCTTCTAGCCATATTAGTGCACCAAATGAAAATTATGCTTTTTATGTTAATAAAGTGAACTGTTGGAGATACAAAATGTCAATACTTTCTCTGAAGAATGGAAAACCAACAAAGCCCAGGTAAGCAGATCTGCACTGTTTTTATTAGGAATAACCAGAGATGAACTGTTTTTTCATGTTAAAATACACTTTAGGAAAGCATCAAGCAGTTTTTAATTATGGAATAATTATGGCATAGTGGACTATCTCACCCACCTAGGAAGCACAAGTGCTGTCTTTCCAGCTCCTAGTTCTGAAATTCATTACTTCATCTTGGAAAGAAAGAAAATATTATGTATTTTCTCAAATCATCACAGTCCAGCCAGCTGGGGGCAAAAAAATGAACTCTCTAAAGTAGCTTGTGATTCTACATACTTGCTATCGGTTAATTAAGAGATAATGTCCATAATCCATACTTTCATTTCAAAGGCAATAAAAGGACAAAGAGAATCACAAAGAGAATCATTAAGGCATGCTGTAGCTGAGGTAACAAAATGTTTTTGTGTAAATTAGATAGACACCTTTGAGGCCATTTTATTGGTGCTGATTACACAAAATAAAAATTTTAATTTATATATTAGGAAAGGAGTTGCTTCTGTTTTATTCATTTAGAAGTGTTTCAAACACTGCAGAATGAAGCAGCCTAAAGATGAAATGTAGATTGTTTTCTGATTTGCAGGAGATGCTAAGCCACTGTTAACCTACAAATAATCGAAAGAAAGGAAATGAAAAATATACTAATGAAAATGTTGCAAAGAAACTCTCTCAATGACTCTCAATGCCTGAGTCTATTTTCCTTCAAACACGGCCTGATTTGTAGTTGTTTGTACAGTTATTAATAGTTTAATTTTATTAGTTCACTGCAGAAAAACCTGATTTACATCTTGTGTAATTAAATGATGAGTCAGCCTCAATCACATACTAATCTTGATTTCTTGAATGCAGCATTGAAGGTGACCTCAATATGTTTTTGACATTGAACTTGCAAAAAGTGTTCTGGAAAACAAAATTTTGCATTGCATTTAGAGAAAAGTATACCCCAAAAGACACTGCATCTTTCAAAACTGATCGTGATGGCTGAATTCTGATTCCATTCAGACCATAATTAATGAACTTCTGGTTTTACACTGTTGCAAATTTTAGAAATGTAGCTGATAGCCATCTGGTGAAAAAGGTAATCTTACACATACAGAAAGAATATTTTAGGATGGGAAATAGTCTAAACTTGTGTGCTGAATAGCTATGTGGGAATTTGCTGCAGTAATTACCCTCCTATCATTAGTGACAAGTAATTGCTATAGCAACCCTGCTGCCACCTGTCTCACACACTCTCTTTCAAACACACACACACACACACACACACACACACACACTCTCTCTCTCTCTCACATGCTCTCTCACTACATATTCATAGTTTTGAAACAAAGGCAGAAAAGCCAGTAGCTTAATGTCATTTATTGAATCACTGTTTTTTCTAATCATCAAAATATAACCTCTTTCTCCCCTGCCAACTCCTCATAAATATTTATTAAAAATAAAACATTTGTGTTGTAGAAAATAGTGCTGTTCAACCAAAGTATCTCTATTCAACACTAATTCTCTGAGGGAGAGAAAAGAGAACTCTCACAGCTTGATTCCTTTTTTAAAATTTTATTGCATACATTGGGCCTGAGAGTGATTTTGCAGATATGGATGTGATTTCCAACAAAGGCAGCCATCTAATGTATGTAACTGGTTTGGTTTTCACAACTAGGGCAGCTGAGATTTGTTCTCTTTGATTTAGACACATTCCAAACCACCATGTGACTCTGTCAGCAGCAGGTATTTCTTTATTGCAGGAAAACACTTCCAATTTGCACACAATATTTTTAACTTGTTGGCAGTGGGTAGAGACTAAAGAACAGGCTGGCTATCAAGGTTTCACTATGGCATCATCTAACCCCCGTTCTAGTTTTGTATTTTGTTACAGCTGTTGACAATATTAGCGGAACCTGACTTTGAAATTCTAGAATAATCTACAAGAATAACAAAAAAATCCTTTGTATTTGAAAGTAGCAGAAGTTCACAATTCTCTATGATTAGGCAGTGAAAGAAGGGAATGGTTGCTCAGCATTTTCTTTTTCATTTTATGAAATGCCAGCTTTAAACCCTCAGTTACAAGCATTTCTGATAAAGCCATGATCCTGCTATATCAGCACAGGACAGAAATCTGGCTAACAGTTTTGTCACCACTAGATGTCAGCAAAATACCGGTAACTAAAACTTAGACGTGCAAATTTAGAACTACTAGGTCTCTCTAACCCTATCACTCAGTATGTTCTAATGTGAAGATGAAATAAAACAGCGTTTGAAATATGAAAGAACAGTGAGGAAATTCGGGAACAGCATGCCTCAACATCCGACATTTGTGCCCCACATGCTTATTCCAACTCTTTTGATGAAAAGAGACCATTCACATTTAATTCTTAATATATGTATTTTTTCTGGTATAAGACAGATTTTCTCATGCTGCTCAGTCCATCTAAAAATAATTCTGTGCCACAGCTTTTCATGTTGCTGAGGAAAGGAAGGGAGATATGTAACGAAGAGGTATTCAATTTTTTCAGATGAGAAAATAGTATGGAATATTATTTCAGATAAAAGCTTGCACACAAGAAGTAAATCTTGTAATACTTTTACAGAAGTGAAACCTACCCTTTTAATTGTTTTTTTGAATTAAAAAAACCTCTTAAATTTTTTTTCAAATGAGCTGGGTAATATTTTTAATTTTAAAATTACCTTACGGACTTCTGTTGAGGGTGTTAAAAGCTATGTGCCTCCTTAACATCTCCCTGCAACTGCCAGCAATCTGAATGTTTTATTTATTTGTTTTAAAAACTAGCAGGAAGAAACCTGCTTCTGATCAGCTCACTGTTTGATGTGGAATGGTTGTCCAGTCATGTGAAGCATGGGTAGACTTCAGCTTTCTAGAAGGAAATCCATGTACTGTCCGTTATACAATTTGTCTCATTTATTTCTGATTAAATTATTCATTCTTTTTCTGATGTTCTATCTCAAGACAATATGGCCTGTCAAAATACAGAGTTTGCAAGCAGAAAGTAGTACTCATTTCCCAGACATATGTAGTCCTTCTGTGCTAAATCTTTAAGCAGTATGCATTAATCAGAGGGATTTGTTGGTAAATTATGCTGTATTTTGTCACCTGTTTGACTTGAATTGTTCCACATATTTGAAGATTAAAGAACTGTATATTTTTTAATGGGAATTTTCTGCTTCATACCAACTGGAATAACGAAAAGACAAATAAGAACAAAACCCAAAACATATAAATATATATATGCAAACATATAAAACATGAAATGCTGTCTTGAAAACATTATGGAAAGAGCGATCTGATAGTTTATGATGAGTAGGAAACAGGGGGTTTTTAATGTCCACCAGAAATAAATCAGTGCTATAAATGAGTCGCAAGACTTGCGGTGCTTTGTTCAAAAGTGCCAGGGGTGCATTCAGCCAGTGCCCAATACTGTGATGTAACTCTGCTCCACTGTACATTGAGACTATTTCATGTTTTACTGAAAGTACTGGTCTTATGGATTTGGGTACCTATTTTGAATACTTCAGAAAAAAGGCATTCCAGAGATTTTCCTGAAGCTTACTCTTAGAAATGAACCATTCACTCCATTACTTCTGTATTCAGTTCAGCCAACAAATAAATAAACTTTGCTTTCAGCAATGAAAAGGCATTTGTACAATTTATCCTCTGAACATGAGTACACTACTAAAGACAAAAACCCGTGGTGGTGAATATCAAAATTCAGTAACTACTTAAGACTCCAATGTTTACCAGCACCTGAGTTTATTTAATCTCTTCTTAGCAATTTAGCAACTCTGACCAGAGGAGGAGGCAGAGCTTCCTGGGGGCAGTTCTGGGAGATTATAGGTTTGTTAATGCTTGCAAGAAAACGCACAACAGTGCATTCATAATTGCTGATGGAAATAGTAGGGACAGCTCTTGAGTCCATGGGCAGCAGGACTGGTTATTTCTCTAATGTAAGGGAAATAACAGAAGAAAATATCCAGTTCACACCTGACTGTGGGTTCTGCAGACCTAAGGATCATTCTATTAAAGTCAAAGCCCATTAGCAGTGTGTAAACAACCTCTTAGACACTGACTGTTCATGTTGAATATATTTTTACATGTTTTCAGTTCTCATTCAAGGCAGAAATGTCAACACTTTTGCCAGACAGTAAAGGGCAGACATTAAAGGGTGCTACAATCTTGAGGCTGCCATCTGTTATTCTTGAGTGCCAGTCCTGATGGAAAGGAGAGGTGATACTTAAAGAGGATGACAACGGAGAAGCAGTGGGAGGGATTCAAGGGGAGGAGGCTTTGTCAGGAATTTCTGTTGCTCTTTCATATTGACTTTTCACTAAAATATTGCACATACATGATTTTTTTTTTAATTCTAAAGATGAAAACTGCTGTCCTCTCAAAATCTGCTTGATATCTTATGAACTCTCAGTGCCTTATGCATGTGATTCAAATACAAATAAAGGATTGATGGCATTTATAACATCTTCTACAGAAGGCATATTGATGGGGATTCATGAGTCACAAACAAATTGCACATATGAAAGCAAACTGTATTAGAACACATTGCACTTCCATCCAGAGGCTGTTTAAGAAAGCTAAATACTGTGGCTTACGCATTATGGAGGAAAACTGCATTTCAAATGGTAGTGGAATATACTGTGTGACACATATAAAGAAACTTCTTTTCCTTTTCCTCTGTTGCCCAAATAGTGAGAAACACCATCATCTTTAGGATGGCAAAGGTTTGAGGATCCAAGTGCATGTAGATTGTGGTTTTTTTTCCACTAGACTTATGCTCAAAAGGAATTTCCAAGTCACTCCTAGGTAACTAGGGATGAGGAAATCAGAATCTACTTCATATTTTCTGTCAAAGATCAACGGTTTTATTTCCCTTTCTGACTATCTGCTTCTATCCTTAAAACAGCAAATTTACATTTACATCCAGAGACTTTTGGTGAGATTCTAGATTTCTAGCAGTGATGACAAATCTTTGGAATAATTTTTTTTCAGAAAATCAGTGGTTGTCTGTAAGAGAGATGTAATAAGTATTCATTTAGCTAATGAAGGTGGATGATTACCAAAAGACTAACAATTCTAGAAATTTGGTGTGTACTTTGCACCTTTCTTGTCCTTCATAATACAGTATTCAGAATAAATTTTGTGTCAGTAGACTGAGACACAACAATACAAGTATATTTACACTGGTGTAGCTGGAAGCAAAGATAGAAAATATGAAAAGCATCAGACCAAGATGTTACTCAGATCACAATTATGAGACTGTCTGGTGCTGCAAAATCAACCATTAAACATCGAGGTTTCCATTCGGAAGCATCACTCAGAATGAGTGAGTTAAAGTATCTCCCAAGATAGGTCATGTGGAAAATGATGCCAAACTAACTGGTAAGTCAGTAGCAATCTGCAGATTCTATCTTCTTGCAGACTGATCATATTTTTAAAGTGAAAAACTGGGGTGTTGTGTTCAGGGGTTCTCAGGGAAACATTCTGGCACAGGAAAAAGGGAAGTTGGCCAGACATTCAGGAAAAAAAAAAAAAAAGTAAAAGAAAAAAAAAAAAGGGGCACTCTTCATCTTTCAGTGCTAGAACAGAAAACTGGGACATCTTGTAGTAAGGACAGGTTGGATAAATTTTTATCACTGTGTCACCTCTTCCCTGTCTTCACTCAAATTCATTCATTCACATCTAGCTCAAGCCTTGTCCTCTTACGTCAACAAGCACACCATCAATTTTGCATGTGATTTATTTTACATTTTTTTCTACTCTGAGTTTTGACAACATAATTGAACCATTTTTGCTCATGATTAAGGTCTCCAAGAGAAATGAAGCTCTGTGTTCAGAAATGTTATCCCATTCGTGTTATGATTTCCCTTCCTTCTGTTTGATCATTTTACACTCAGGACTAACATTTAAACACTGAAACTTCCAACTTTGAAGCTTAGGGTATTATTCTTTCTCTTTCCTTTTCTATATTATCTTTCAAGACCAAAGCCTTTCATTTGGTGGAAAACTCGCTTTCCTTTATAATAAAGCCCAAACCTCACCATAGCCCTAAACCTCACATGTGCGTATTCCATTCCTCTCTACCACTTAGTGACTGAGGACTCTGAGCATATGGTTTTAAAGGCAATGATGAATTTTGCATGCAGGAAGATTGCCTGTGTTAGCTACAAACAGACTTTTCTACCTCTTCATTTCCCCCAAGAGAATAGTCTGCCGAACTACTACAATATCTTTCACAATATTTAATCAGAACCAAAAATTATCAGTTTTATAAGAAGAAGAACATACACTTTATTACCATATTCCAATATGTTGCTAGGAAAAGATAGTAAGCAGTCACAAAACAATTCAGAAAACCTACCTAGAGCAATGATGGCAGAGGAATGCCTAACAGTTACCCAGCAATAACTTGGAAAATATGTTAGACTTTCAAAAGAAAGTGGTAATCAACCCATCATAGTAAGAATTCTACTATCAATTTATAAATGGTCATAATTGTAAGTGCTCAAGGAAGAGCAGATGTTATTCAACAAAACTGCTCAAAACATTATTTCTCAGACCACAAACATCAGCTCTTCTACTATGGCAACAACCATGTGAAACATGGAAACTTTGCACCATGGAAAACTTTAATGCTTTGGGATTCAGTGGAGAGAAAATCCATTAGTTTTAAGCATGCATTGCACCTTTACAGCCCTGTCACCTGAGTAGAAAATGCAGACTATACAATTTAAATCTGTACAGTGAATATAATATAAAACACAGAATGATATAATATTATATAATATGAAATATGGAATTAAATTCAGTCAAAGTCATTATGTCTTTAATTCCATAAGGTCTCAATCTGCTTCTGGTTGTCAGACTTGGAAGGTACTATGTTTAATTTGTATTTGTTTTAATAAAGTAGTTATCCTAGAAGTAGTTTAGAGGTTGATAAAAACAGGAGTATTCATTCCCAATATGTTTTAATAGTATAACCATTTAGTAGGGAGGACTTTAAACAATTTAAGAAGGGGGGAAAAATGTGGAAGCAAATATAAGCCAACTTGTATACAAATATGTTAATATGGTGAGGTTGTGCAGTCTTCATCTGTGAGATAATCTTAACACCCGGCTGGACATGGGCCTGAAAAACCTGCTTTAGCTCACCCTGCCTGAGTAAGGCGTGGGGATAATGACCTGTCAGCCTCAACCATTGTGTGATTCTGTGATCCTCACAGGCTTATTTCTTTCATTATCTAGAAACAGCCAAATTTTTCTACTAAAACTCTGTTGCTGCAAAGTAGGATATACAGAATATATCCTGTTTATAAATATGATCTTGTTATCACCAGGAAATAAACTGTCAGTTAATTTAATTAATTAAAAAAAAATAAAAACACATCTCAGATGAAAGCTAGCTTGGAAGTAGCCCAGAGGTCAGAAACTGAAATCTTTGATGTATGCTTGATTATCTCAGTTTTCAACATATGTCCTTACATGATGCTGTCTGTAAGTTTCTGAAAATGGTGAAGACACTCCACATTTCCAGTGGGTGTAGGAACAGTGAAAACAAGCAAGAAAGTGAACTTCCTGGATAATGCAATAGAAATAGCATCCCTATGCCCATCTGAAACTTCATTTAACCAGCTAAGGTTTACAGTCAGTCTAACATTACAGTGCTAAATTCATTCAAGAGGCTCAATTGTCTTACTGCAAGTGAAAACAGTATTGCAAGCATTGATGTAATTTCTGAATTTGACACTAGGCAATGATATTTGGTGGGTTATAGGTCTTTTGAGTCTGAACATTCAAGTCTGCCTATGTAAGATACATCAAAACAAGAAACATTTGTTCTAAAATCATAAGTTGATTAAAACTTGTAAAATAATTCTGTCAGAAATAAGAAATCTCTGCAAGAAATCAAAGAGTTGAAAGAGCTTAAAATGATCAATTTTTCACTAATATTTTGCTAATCGAATGCATTTGGGCCCAGATTTCAGAGCATTTTAAAAAACAAGCATAGATCCAATTCATTTCAGTCACAGCTGTGATCACTTGGCACTTGCATGGATCTGCCAAGGATGACTCAAATAGATACCTAGAAAATGTGGCCATTTTTAGCAGCCATTAGCAGCCATATGAAAATTTTAATTTAAGTGTCTCAATTACCATCACATTAGAACTTTGTGGTAGATTCAGTTCTCACTGTCACAATTCGAATCCATTACCCTTCACCTGCCATTTCCAGACACACTGTGGTCCTACAGACTTTCCTAGTTACATGACAGATGAATCAGCTTTCTTTTGATCTTTACTCTCCATTGAAGTTTATCCTTGATATGTTTCCAGAACAGAGTGTAGTCCAGAACAGAGTGTATTTCATTAGGCAAAATGTGAAAATCTTTCACGAACAAACAAATAAGGATCTACCACCTAAAACATACATGTAAGGCCTGAATTAATATTGCTGAATCAACCTTAATTCTTGGGTATCCTAAGTTTTGAATGTAGAGAATGAATATTCTTGCACTGTAATACATATAGTTTCTGAGAGTTTTTTTTTCCCCCGGAAAATAAATAGCAAAAATTAGCTGCAAAGAAACCATGTTGCATCTTGCATGTAATCAGCAGCACAGAACTTCAGTAGCCTATCTGGAGAAATAGGTGGTAAGCAATAGGCTGTTGTTTTTAAGCTGATGTGACAGACCTATTTCCAGCATACTTCACAGGTATTTTTCACACAACAGAAAAATTCTGGAGAAATTAAGCTGGAAATAGTATAGTTATGTTGGCAGATTGAAGCTCTGGAGCTACTGAGCCTGTGGTCTTAGCACAGGCTAAGTGTTTAAGAATTTACATATTAGAATGGATGCAGTTTGGAACTGACATTCCTAAACCACTTCTGGACTATTTAAATTGGAATACATTGGACTGTATGGGGATCATGGCTGCAGCAGAAGCATGTCTAGTGCACAGTGTCATGGACTATTGAGTTAAGCATGCTTATTGTACAGGAAACTATGTTGCTCAATTCTAAAAGCTTCTTACTAAGATTTAGTATGATTTCTTACTACAAGATGAACCATAGTATCTAAAAGTTCAAAACTAGGCTGTATTTGGCTGGACAAAACCAAGGTTTTGCTTCAAAGCAAACATAAGCTGAGAATTCCTTATGAAAGGCTTTTATAGTATGAGGAAATATTTGAAAAATATTTAGCAGCCAACACCTGACATGAAACTTTCAGTCCAGAGTCTGAAATTTTAGAAAATTTAAATGCAAATCAAATTTGAATACTAAAATAGTATTCAAAGTGTTAGACAACCTTAGGTCTGGATAATATCTAAAATTAGTGTCTTTTATGTAGGAGCATGTGTAAAAATGATAACATAAAACTGTTACTTTTTTGTTAGCCTACTGCTTATCTGCTTTCACACAAACTAGAAAGCACATTATGGCTTCTATAATCCTGTATTCTTTTCTCACCCATTCCTTGAAACACATATAATTAATGTTTTTTAAGGTCTCTTCAAAAGAGAACTGGATGTGTGCTTCTCTTTACTGTGGTGGCAAGTATGTAACTAAATATTTTCAAGAATGCATAAGCTTGTATGAGTAATTTCAATAAGGAATTAACAGGAAAATAATACAGATAAATCTCAATCAGAAGAATATATACAGAGATATATTCCATCAGAAAAATACAAACTCCCATGTTACTAACCACATTATTGTGACTTTCTCAAATGATGAGCAAACCAAAGAATGGGAAGAAGTTTGGTATGGTTGTCTTTCATGATATTACTAATATTTTATAATGTCTGACAGTGATGAATAACCTTTCATGTATGTTTACAAAGTAATGGCATAATTGTTCAGGCTTGCATGATAATTAAATGTGTTTATGTTTACAATTAGTTGTAATAACATAAAGATGGTCTGAACATTTGCCAATGTATCTTCTATCTGAATCTTTTAAAAGATAATATACAGTGGCAACTAATTAGGTGACTAATCTTTATGACAATTTATGAGTGTTCTGCATGATACACACACAAGCAGACACACATACACACATTTACATTCTTATCTACCTTCACAGGATGAGGTGGATAAAGGCAGTACATTTTTAGCATCATGCCTTACTTCAGTCCAAGGCACATTATACTTACAGAACACTTGACTAGGTTTGAATTGCAATAAAATATATGTAGTAGTGAAGTATTTTATAATAAAGTTTACACTATCATATAAAAAAAAATTCTTAGTGCTCTGATTTGTATGTATATTTTAAACGAGTAGTATGAATCAATCAGCTCCTGTGGAGGAATGACAAAAGGGGTCTTTTAGATGTCTGACATGAATTTGCATAAGAATAGATGGTTTTTGTATTTTGATAAAGGTGTTTCTTGTTCACTGAAACTGAAAACTTTGAATGATTTTTTATCTTGCAGTGACATTATAAAGGACAAAAAGCTATAAGTATTAACAATTCAGAAATATGCACAACACAATATTTAACCATTGCAATTACCCACAATTTCCTTACAGAAAACTGATGAATCATAGGCAAAAAAAAATATCTCTAAATAAATACTAATATATTTTTATTTTCAAATGTTCTTTGGGAAACCTTGGATTAACTTTTAAGGTTCCAAGGACTGGGGATTAATGTTGCCCCATTTCTGAAGAAACAAACATTTTATTAAAACTAACCTGTAGGAAATTTAAACACAGCAGGAGCTTAATAACCTTAGTCCATTGCAGCTTTACAGAACCTTAAGAAAGGGACAGTGCATAAGTTCTGCTTAACACATATGATATGTTACAGTTGTAAAACTGTAACCATGAGCAGATAATCTAATTTAAAAAATAATCTGAATTGATTATTAAGCTTCAAGGGAGCTGTGAACAAGGGTTAGTGATTGAAAAATACAGGGACGTCCATTTAAACAGTCAAATTAAGTGTTCAGACCCTATTTAGGAGCCTTTTCAATATATTTTATACCCTGGGGAACCTAGATCCAACTAAGAGCCATGGCCTGTGGTTGTTCTGCCTACATTTGCAACAGCTTGAGGTATGCCATCTCACATGGTTTAGGGAAATTGCTGCCAGCATAAGACAAATAATTCCCTCCCTCTGGTCCTCAAGAATAGCTGGAAAGTGTAATCTCTCATTATCAAACCTTCTGCTTTATTCTGTCCTGCTGTAGCTCTGTGTTACTGGCCTTGTTCACAGTCATCTCATCTTTGTCACAGATACATTTTTTTAATGTGGCAGAACTGCATTTTGTAATCACGAGCTTGACAGATATGTATTTGTAAAACAAAAAATTATAGAGGGTAAATTTGAAAGTTTCCATCAGTTTAATGCAAAACTATATACATTTTTTTCCCATGTAGGTTCACACATTTCAATTGAACACATAAAACCTTGATTATGATGTAATCCTATATGTTTTTCATTTAAATAATAAAGATATTGTCCTGCTTGAAGAATCCTTGAATTCAGTGTTTATTCTCTCCATTCCAACAATTCCTTCAAATATATATATTTCAATAACTTCAAATTTAAACTGTAAAATCAAACCCTGAATTTTGCATTTATCAGGACCATTATTTATTCCTTCCTTATATGTAGGTAAGTCTATCCAGCGTAAACAGATTTCACTAAGGACAAAATAGTGCTCGTTTGCCACTGTCAGAAACCAAAGGTAGAATCTTACCATTCATACATTCAATCTTGATTTTTACAGCCAATAACTTTCATATATAATTACTTTGACTTATTCAAATTACTTCACCTGACTCTAATCAGCAACAGGGATGACCCATCTCATAACATCTGAACAATCTGAAAGCATTAAGCTTTATGGCTCTGTGTACTGAATGAGATTGCTCAAATTGGCAAGTCAAGCTACAAGCAACTGGAAGCCTCATGGTCTTTTGGTGACTGTAAAAGCTCTCAAGCAGATCTCATCCCCTTCTGGTCAGTGGAAATATATTACAAGAGTGTAATCAGTAGCAACAGGATCTTGATTTCTGAGTAGTAGAGAAAATGGCAGAGGACCTGCTCCAACATCTCAAAAGAGCCTTTTAGAAAGGACAGAAACTGTTACTGGAAAATCTGTGAAGAACATTGAGTTTGATATTTTATAGCAAATCAGAGGCAGAATCAACACTGGCATAAACATTTATGAAGAACATTTCTATATCTAAACCCTGAAAATTCTGCATAAGACAATTTACACATATTTCTTTTTCTTAGCAACTTTTGTCTTCAGAGGGCTTATTGGATATTAGAGTGTAATGTACGTATAATGCATAATGATAAGGAAAAGCAGAAGGAAAAAAGTGTGCCTGAATTTATATATCTAAAAATATACATTGAGAGTTGCCTCAAAGGGCCACTACAAGAAATTGTCTCACTTATACAAACTCAGTGCTATTCTCTTTGAAGTGTGATACAAAATTTTTCTCTTCCAAAAAGATATCATATGGAGAGGAAACAGCAGAGGCTTTACTAAGAAGGTGTATTAAGCTTGTTCCCAACCACATTCTGGAATCTGATTTTACTTATCCCATCACAGTTAACTTCCAACTAATTCTTCTCAACCAGCACCTTTAATAACAATTGGTGAAAAGCTTCCCTCTTCTCTGACTGATTTAAAATATAACCTAGGTTACTTTCCTCAAAAGAACAAAAAGCACCAGTGCAGATAGAAACAGGTTAAGATGAATAGGGAGAAAAGAATGGCTGGACAAGATTGTCTCTCACAATGCAATCATTGCACATTAATTCACTTATATTATGTATATCTGTTCTCTTCACAGGTTGATAGCCACCTAGCCTTACACATTTTAGTTCTTGGAATAAAATTCAATTTAGTAGATAATGGTTTTATATTCTCCAAATTAATTTCCTGGACTTATTCCACTCTTCACTTGTTTTACTGCAGGAAGAGATTAAAGCATGGGAATGCTTTATATGATTGTCACACGTTTATGTTGGAAATTCTTCAGAATACCGCCTATACACTTTCCTGGGAATTCAGTGATCCGTCACCATCAAAATTCCATCTTCTCACCTTTATTCTTTTCTTAAATTGCACACACATATACAAATGTCATAAAAACCTGCCGCCTATATAGGCAACATAATTAATACACTGTGCCTAGTATTGCAGATGCCACCCATGGTGGTGGTGGTCAAATCTTCCCTATTATGCCAGTCATTTCAAAGCTGCTGCTGCAGAAAGTTAGATATTTTATATCAGGAGTCACTTGACCAACATATTCACTTTCCTCAGCAACTTTACATAAATGTTTTGTGATATTTCATTAGTAATAAAACTTTTTGAACATAAAAAAAAGAAAAATTCCGATTAATAAAAACGACCATACAAGTTATTCTAATATTGGGATTTGAGATTATGTATGATTAAGCTAAAGTTTACTGATCCCTATAGCCTCTGAACATCATATATCCCTGGGTGAAGATATTTATAATTCAGAAATGAAGTCTAAGTTATGTCTACTATTTCAAAGTAAGAAGAACCTGGTTTCCATCCTGAAAAGAGGGCATGGTACTCTCTTTTCATTTTTATGTATTTGAACAGCTCAGTAGATTAACTGTACAGATGTCCAGAGCACAAATCTGGCATAGCGTGTCACTATGACAATACCTGCAAAATATTGCAATATCTTTATATAATGCAATATTTTGCAGTGACTCCCACTACATTCCTCAGACAGACAAGTTTCTCTGAGAAAAATTTAATTTCTATCATTAGCTAAATTTTGCATTGTGGAAATGAGGTTTGTGAGCAACAAAAGCTGTAGGCAAGAGATTATATGGACACTTGAAAATTCAGCTTTTATATCCATTTCTTTCTACTTGAAGATGTTTGATTTTGTTGTTTTCAACTCTTTTTTGAACTTATATTTTTTGAATGTGTCTTTCAATGCAGGTATTAGAAAGGAGAAGCTGAAGCAACCAAAATCCCATCTAGTCTTGGGTTAACTCCATTTAATCCACCTACTTACACTGACATTGTTTTAAATTTATACTCTACTGAAATTTAATTGAAATAGATTATTTTCTTAAAAGGCTCATTTTGACTAACAATGAGAAAATAATTTTAAAGTTAAAAAACCCCCATCTTTTTATTTCAGTATTTGTTGTGAACCATATTTAAGAAGAAACTGGGATCAGTATTTAATTTTTTTTTGTGCTGTTTTTATGTTATGATCTAAGCAGTTTTATAAACACCTCATCATCAATTGTTAAGTGTTCTTGAATATTATCTTTTGAAGAAGGTTAAAAGGTACATAATGTCTAGGAGAAAATGAAAGGCAACTGTTTTTTCAGTGTTTCAAGTGATTAGAATGGTATAAGCTAGGCCTTTAGCCTGCCTGATATTGTGAAACAAAAGGAAACTGGCATTTAAAACCCATCAAGAAGGAATTCCAATGGGAAGGTCAGCCAGTTTTGTTAGAGTCAGTGGTGGAAGCAGAAAAGAAAGAGAGACTGGTACAAGAACGCTGACAGGTATATTTCAGAGGTTAAAAATAGCAGGAAGTTATCTGACTCTTAGTAACTTGTCATGTGAGAAAAACAGGTGGGAGTACAAAGAGATGCTTCACCCCTTGGGGAAAAACAGTGTTACTAAGCACGCTGATTATTGTTTCAAAGCCTAGGAGTGGAGGATTTTTTTTTCCAAAGCACCTAGTCCAGCTATTTTATCTTGGTTTTGGGATAGGGAATACGAGTTTGTGTGTTCAGAAAATGTTTCCCTTACTGAGATTCTAATTTCGTTATAAGGAAACTTGAGTAGATGGCAACATTTCCTTGTTTTACACTGAACCAGTCTTGTGATAGGTACACAGTAAGTGATGGTTACTGGATTCAGTGGCCATTACAATGTAAATTTTATCCTCTTATCCAGTTTTATTGCTATTTTTTAAATCAAGCAAGACAAACCTGTTCCAGTTGGGTTCTGGTTTCCTAAACTACCATTTGCCTTTTTTACAACTTGTCAGTAATGACACTGTCCCAGGCAAATGATGAATAGGTATTTTGACTTGGTTCTTAATTTTACTCCTTTTCATATTTCATATTTCATATTTCAGCTGAACAGAAGAACTCTAAAGAAATTGGTCTGAAAAGAAATTTTCGACAAACTGATTATATAATGAGAGGAAAGTAATGTTCCCACAGCTATACAGTTACCACATAATTTAATTAAAAACACTTTAAAAATATCATACCTATGCTCCATCTTTCTTTTATTTTGCTCTCAGTTATGATATGTGGGCTAAATTTACATCAAAATACACATGTACATTCCTCAGTCATTGCTAAACTTTCTATTTCTTAGGCAAGAAGTGACTTTTCAAACTTTTATTCTTACTGTTTCAAAGCAGTTATCTTCTAAATTACTGCTTTTCTCTTTTGCATACTGGAATGTCAGAAAGCTGTACCCACTATCACATGACCTAAATATTCACTTAGAGTGAAATATTTTCAAAGCAGTGACCTTCCACAGCAGGCTACAAAATTGATAGTAAAAGCCATTCTATTGATGTTTCTCTTTGTTCCTTTCTCCTAAGGAAAGTAGATTGGAAATACAGCAATTATTCTGCCTGGATATTGAAAGGGATTTCTGAGCAACCTTGCACAATTGAGCTGGCACATGTAAGAACTGTTTCTGACTCACTGAGCTGGCATATACTGCTAAATCAGCATTGGCAGGACTCCAGGCAGCCTGTCACCAGCACTGGATATTGCAGTAAGTACCAGTTCTGAGTATTGTATCCAAATTGGTTTTATTGAATTGTTTCATTCAGTGCTGCAAGGTCTGGCTTAAGAAACTAAAGCCTCGGACTAAAAATAAAAAGACCACAGTGGAACTAAATGTGTGCCAGCTGAGCTATGGTAACTGAGTATGCTATTAATAAAAAAGACTTTGCTTAAATTCCTTTCAATGCCCATATTTTCTTACTCACAGGGACTTTTCAATATTTTACAAAGTATTAATTAGTTTACAAATTATCTTTACGAAAGATTTCAGAAAATAAAAACATTGACCAAAACATATGAAGAGTGATTATTAAGTGCAATACCCATGTTCTTTTCAACACTTTTTTTTTCCCCTGGAGGGGATACCTTAGAAACTGTTCTCTTTTGCAGATAAGTAGGTAGATCTTGATATGTAGGAAATTAGTAGTTTTCTCACTTCTGTTTTAGCAGTCCCGTATTTTCCTTAATTTTCTGCAGACTAGGAACATCCTTAGAGACAGCAATCACAGTTGAGCCATTCATGAAGATTTATTAGTGTGTGATAATTCAGTTGAATCTGGCCTGTATCCTTGGTGTTTAAAAAGTGACACCCACTGTGGACAAGATTAGTCCCACATGAACTTAGGCACACATCAAGGACCTTCTAACATACTTGATGAAAAGTAATGTAACTAGGTCTCCAGGAAGGTTTATTTACTAAATGGTATTAACTTTAGAGAGAGAGACAACATAGTAGAGGTAAAAAAAATAAATCAGGAAATAGGACATTAGAATAATGGAGCCTGAGATCATGCATCCTGGATGCCAGAAAGCCTGTAGAGATCTAAAAAGTCTGTGAGATTTTGTTGCTCTTCCTGTTTGTGCAAATTGGATTAAAGACAATCTCTGTCACCTACCTTGGCTTTAACAGTCTTTAACTCCATAGCGGGCTTACTCATGGGCTTTTGGAAAATAGGAAAAGATCCTAAGTCTGTGGTGGATAGCACTGAAAGCCCTGCGAGGGCAATATAAATTAACTCTCTTATTATATTTGCATACAAACAAGTTTACACATTTTAAATATGCATTAGCATGGATATATCCAAGCAACGTATTTTTTTCTTTCACAGAAGTTACAGAATGTAAATGAATGCAACTATTTCAGATTAATGAGCATTACTTTGCTCAAAAAATACAGTTAAATTCATGTATATCTCTTGATACTAGAAAGGCTTCTCATAAAAAATAAAAAAGAGTATATGAAAATCTACATTGAAATAAACTTCAGTGCCTTAAAAGTCCATAGATAACCAAACAGACCTCAAGGTTTCTGACAGGAAACACCAAGTTTTTCTACCTCTCCAGCTGTAGTCAGCTGGTTTTCTCTATGGCATTGCTATTTTTTTTGCACCTTCAGCTCATGAAGATATGAATGCTGAAATCCCTTGAGGCCATTACTCTTCAAGAACTGACCAACCCAAAGGAATTTAGTAGAAGGGCAGCAGAATTTCAATCCTGGATGTAAGGAACCAGCTTTGGTTATGACTTTAGCAAAAATTATGTCTGTCCTTAATGATGGTGTGATGTACTATGTAATGTCATTCATTCTAAAAGGTTTCTAAAAAGTTCTATGGTTAGATAATCATCAAAACTGAAATATTTTAATTGCTTTGAGCAGATAGCTAAAGGACATCTTCCTATGTCTGTGAAAGAACACCAATGATGATAATATATAGCAGACAAATACCTTTGTAAGTCACTCTGTCAGGGATTATTCAGTGATTTTGCTTTTGAAATCTTTGTAATTCCTATGACCTATACAGTTTAAAAACCCCACCAATTCACAGTTATAGTTTTCCAAAAGCAGAACAAAGAGAAGAAATTACATACTTTTCACAAGGGACTTGGTATTATCTGAAACCCTATAATAAAAATCTCATTCTGTTTCTTCAATTAGTTGATTGATTTCAGTAGGCGTGCCTGCAATCCAACCAATTTTGAAACAGCTGTAAAAATAGATTTTATTCTTTGAAGGATAACCTACTCATGGATCAACAGCAAAGTTAGTAAACATAAAAGAGAATGTGATGAATTACAAATCTTCTGGTAGTACCATGCAATTTACCCCAAGACTGTGATTTGTCAGTGATATTTGGGGTAACTGCTCCTTTGGAAACCACCAGTATAGCTGAGGAATAATAGATATTAAAAATCTTGCTTCATCTAGCAGCAGAGAGAGGTTTCTTTGCAAAAAGATCTTGTGAAACACCATAATAACTGGTTAACACTTGTCTGTAAGTTTTAAAAGGGTGTTTACATAAATAAAATATAATAATTTTAGACATACAGAATGTTATAGTTGAGATCAGCTATGGTAGCCTTGCTAATACTTTAACCTACATATGCATTCCTGGGAATAAAGGATATTTTCGTTGAAATTAGTTCTCAGAACATGAGAGACAACTGAATGGCAGCAGCAGTCATTCATGGTGCCATATTAATAAGAAGAAGAAGGTTGCCATAAGAATGTTGTTTCTGATGACAATAAATTACATTTCTCTCCTTTAAAGCCTGTTTATTATGAAAGGGTTGAGAGTGGGGAGGCCTAATATGAAACGCTCAAAGAGAAACACTGAAGTGTTTTGCAACACATTTCTGCTTTCAATAACAAAATATTAGTATTTGTCTCTGTGTTACAATGAACACGGAAAAAGTAATATCTGAACAGGAAAAAATTTGCCAAGCAGGAAAATTCAGCAAATTTCTTGATTTTTCTGTGAGATCAGAAACAGACATGATGCAACAAGACTTCCACTTTGCAAACAAATTCCCTGGGACTGTTCTCTCCTTCTTCCTTAGTCTAAATATGCACTAAGAGGTTACCTATAAATCCTCAGGCAATTATAAGAAACTTCTGCTTCTAGTTGTGATAGTAGGTAACAGTTTTAGGAACCACTTATTGCAACTGATGATATCCTAATCCCAAGTACTGCAAAATATGGGGGAAATTGTCCTTATATCTGCTGCGGGGTGGGTTACTCTTACTATTCATACCCATACTGAAAGTCCAGCAACTTCTTGTGTGCACTGCTTTGAGAATGATCTGTTTTGAGGGTACTTGCAGAATCCTTTCTAATATAGCCTACTTGTAGAATGTATTGTGTTATTCTCCTCTGCATACTCAAATGAGCACAGAGAAATGATGGCTGTTGGGGGATGTTTGTTCCAGGCCCATCACAAGAGCCATCATCCACTTTCCTATTGACCAGAGGAGCACAGGGGAACAAAACCAGGTGAGAAATGCAAATCAAGGATGGAAAGAAAGAAGCATCCTATCAAACCTGCTCAGGGACAGACTGAGCCTCATTTTCCAGGTGTGAGACCCATCAAGAAGAGTCAGTGCTGGAGCACCTCATATTTACTGCCTAAAGGTAGGGGACATATTACGAGATGAAAGGGAAGAACATTTCAGGATTGCACAGGATTTCCTATGGGATGTTTAGGGGAGGAACTAACAGCAGGAAAAGGGAAGAATTTAGGTTATTTGAGAAAGTGTGGGAAAAAAGGATGAATAAGGGGATAAAAAGGGCCTGTAACATATACAGTTTCTTGTGGGGCCACGCCTTGTACCTGAAAAATGCTTTTTTAAAAAAAAAAATTCCTTCCCTACTCTTCCTTGGGTGAGGGACTCTATTCTGTGTGCATGTGTGTGTATGGGACTCTGGGTGCACCAACAGGAGGCAGATTGTGGGTTGGAGGTCTGTGTGTCTGTGGTGCCAGTAACTGGAGGACGTGCAGCTATCGGGTGAGTGTGTGAGCGGTAGCAAAGGCCACCCCAGACTGACCTGCAAGGGGGTGAAGCAGCCAGAGAGCTGTGTGTGTGCATGTCTGCCTGTTTGTCTGAGAGGGAGATCACAGGAGGAGGGAGCAGGGACTTGAACCTGATCCAGAGAACAACCAGAAAGACTGAGGGATCTGCTGGTCTCCAGAAGTGAGAGCTGATGTTTGTGTAACACATGGGGGGCTGTGAACAGTGTCATTACTCATGGAGACTCTGCTAAAGTATTCCACTGCCCCTCTTCTGACTTCCTCCCTAATCAGAGACAATGAACATTTCACTTAAAAGGTCACTTTATGTCTTTCCAGTACATAAGCTGATGAAATAAAGTATTCTGCATCAGTATAATTTCAAATCTCAGGCTAATGACGGAAAAAAATATTACCAGATATATGCACAAGCATGCCTCTGTCTTGCAAATGGAAACCAGATGCAATTCTGCTGAAAATAAACATATAATAAATAACAGACATATGTTATCAATTACATCCTATATATAATCTACAGTTGGCTTACAATTCAGAGAATGATTTTTTCTTCACAATTGTTTCTGCAGAGTTACAGCAGACTGGAGATACAGGGAACTGTCAGTAGAATGACTATTACTTTGACAGACACTGAAGACCTTGTGTGAAGGTGATGATGGAAAAGTTAAACCTGTAGCCAATTACAGGATCACCTTTACATTCAAGGCTGTCTGCAAACAAACAGCTTTTCCTTTATGCACTCTCTACATTCAGGCACTGTTAGAGTGAGGGTAATTAAAGTGATTAAAAATAACTTTAAAAACTATTTATTAATTTCCAATACTTCTGTGGGTAATTTTCAAAGTTTTTGACGCAGACAGTCTGAGATTTCATTCAAGTTTTGAAATTAGAGACTTGCCTAGCAACAACAAAATATTAGTGCTTTCTTGGCAATGCTGAGATCAGAGCATTAATGTTGTTTTAAGACTCTGCCTGTGAGTATAGCATATAGTTTATATTTAGAAAAAAAATCCTACAGGGATTCCATAAATCTGCAAAATGGTTAGACTTTCATGCTCTTAACAGTCCACTGCACAGCAGCATTTTTTGTGTATGACTCAGGAATAAAAAATGCTAGGTCAGCTTCACATTAACAAGCCAGACATCTACTTTAAATGTGGGATTTTTTCTTTATTATGAATGAAGTTTTAATTTTTCATATGGCTTATTGATCTATCCTCATTTGTTCTTTTTTTATGCTAGTGACTTTTACATAGCAACAAAGGAAAATCACCCTGCTTTTCTTTTAATGGAAAAATTATTCACCTTAGACACTCAGATTGAAGCAGCTTCTTTTTAAGATTTGTAGAGATTTTGTATGATTTAATGATAAAGCACCAGTGGTTGCAGCTTTAAAACCAATATGTATTTTTTGTGTAAGTATCATGAAGTAATAATAGAAAAGAATTAATCATTCCAGATGTGGACAAAAGCATAACTATATTGCTACATATCTTTGCAGTCAGGTAACATCTTGTGTGTACTTTCATGGTCAAAGGTTCACACTATTGCATTTCATTAAAAAATGGAATATTGTTGTTAAGTGTTCAAATGGATCATACATTAAGAGTCATTACTAATTAGATCTTTCTCAAGATGAACCTACTTGCGCTTGGCAGAAAAGTTGCAATAAAACTTTTTAACAACAAACATAGATAGAGTGAGAACCCACATACTAGAATGTGTTTCCAGGTTTTGTACAACCAAAATGGAAAAAACCCAAACAGCTGTAATCCTCTGGGTCTCTCCATACAGGCACATATGTGCATGCACAGACCCAGAGAGGAGTCTTTATCATTTGGGTAGCTTTTGTTATAATTATCTATGCTATTCTGCAACACCAGCCTGCTAACCACAAAGGAGTTCAGGTGCATGCATAGCAAGCATGCATAAACAATCTGGTGCTGCCATCTAGAAAGTGCAGAACTTGCACTATTTTGAAACAGCACACCAGCATTCTGTTATCTTACTGTGCTCTTGAACACATTCTGGAGCTTTAGAAACTAAGAAAAGAACTGTCCTGTCCTTAGATAAGACCCATCTTCCTTTCTGCAGTCCTCAAGTGTAAAATGAAATTTTTTTCAAAGTATTAGATTCATTAATAGATGCATATATACTTATTTTATTTATACGGCATATGTCTGTTATTTGTAGTTTCATTTAGAAACAACATTTTGAAAAACTGCCTCAGAAAAATCTATATGCTTGGATTTGGTAATCCTTACTTTAAAAATTTTTTAAAATTTAAATTTATTTACTGATGACTGACTAAGCTGAATGGAAAATGCAAACTGGGCTGCTTCAGTATGACACAATTCTCAAAGCGTCTTTCATGTTCCAGTATCATATTTAGAAAGTTTGTATTCATCTAACTGATGACTACAACTGATTTACAAAGTCCACAAATGACACAGAGCAGTATGAGCACAAAAATTATTTACTGTATTTCTTTGAAATTTGCAGGATCTGAAAACTAGATTGTAACTTTTAAAATTTTATTTCATTACACTAGTTGTAGGATCTGTACCTGAGTTTTGGTTTTGGTTTTTTATTATTACAGGTTTACAAAAAATGGAAAGGCTATTCATGAAAACGCAGTTTAATTTTAGGTAAAGAGGAAATTCACAAATTGCAAAAAAATAAGGCCTGCAGAGATAAATTAAGCACCATTTTTGGCAAAATGGTAGTCTTACTTTCATATAGGCAATTTCCCCTGTATTAAAACATTCTTAGATATTGGATTCTAAATGATGAGAAACAAAAACATCTCATACACTTAATAGAGTGTGCTTGAGGTTTGTGCCAAAGCTTGCTTTAATTTAAAAGTCTCAGCTTATTTCAATGTACATGGAGCAAGCTGGGACATAAACAGTGTGAATGAGGATGTTCATTTTGCTTTACTGCAGTTCTGTGACTCTAAGTTAAGCTTCCATAGAAAGAATTAAGACCCTGTTCATGTTGTCAATGTCACTTGCTCTGATTTACAGGTATGATGAAATATAGAGAACACATCTTCACTGCTACTACCCTGTCTAGAAATGTTGTATTATTCACACTCTGAGGTTTGATCTTATATATTTAATTTCAAAGAAATATATTTAAATGAGAGTAAAAGCATATGAAAAGACTAGGATGTCAAAGCAGTTAGAATTTCACCTGAGTCTCATTAAAAGCACTATTTATTAACATCTCCATTCATGGGCCAGCAAAATTTTAATGATACTAATGGCACAAAAGAAATGTATGGCACAAAGGAAACTCTGTGTTCCACAGAAGTTGAACACAGCCTAAACAAGGTTTTCCTCTTCAGATGGTTTGCTTATTCCAGCAGCAGTCAAATTCATATTGGCCTCTGGGAGAGAAGGAGCAGCAGCAGGATGCCCTTCTCAGGTGTGGTGAGCCAGGCCAAGGGCTGCAGGGCAAGGGCCTGACAGACAATTCCTGCAGTACCTGAACAAGGAGGGCAGAGCAGGCCTGGGGACTGCCAGCTGAGCTGGACAGCAGCAAGTACAGAAAGCCTAAGGCTGGTGTAAGGTCAAGCCAGGCAGTGCTGGCCAGCAGGTCAGGGTCAGACCAGTGAGCTATGTGGCTGGGCCCCTGCATGGACGCAGTGAGCCCCACTAGAAAGGGGACAAGGGCAACTGCCCAGATTAAACGCAGCTCCTGAGTACAAGGGAATGGCCTCTGCTAAGGCTTCCCACAGCTCCTCCTCACACAGCTCTCTGAATCCAGGCTGCACAGCTGCGCGTCTGTCAGTGCTGGCCCCGAGTCCAAGCAGCCAAAACCCCACGAAGGGGCTCTGGCAGCACGCTTCCTCCAGTTCATCCTTTCTCATTCCCTGATTGCAGCCAGGAAGTGGGAAACCACAGATCTTGCAGATTTGGGCACTGTTCAGAGAGTGACTTGTTGCCCCATTGAAGCGAGCATTCACACTGTGTCATTTCCCTTAGTGACCTCACATACCTACCAAATAGGATGCAGCACTTTATGTGGTCTGTTCATGCGCATCACACAGCGTGAGAATATATTTTAAAGTCTATTTATTATCTCTCTATGAATGTCTAGCTGTTGTGCTGGTTTTGGCTGACATAGAGTTAATTTTCCTCATGACAGAAATATTTTGGATTGGTGCTGAACACTGTGAAGATAATATAGAGATGTATTTGTTATTGCTGTGCAGAGGTTACACAGAGCCACTTTTCTGCTTTTTGTACTGCCAGGCTGGAGAGGAAGTTGGGGGTGCCTGGAAGGTTGGGAGGAGATATAGCAGGGACAAGTGATCCTAACTGACCAAAGGGATATTCCAAACCATGTGTCATCATGCTCAGCATATGAGGTGAGGGGAAGAAGCAGGAAAGGGGGGACATTTGGAGTGACGGTGTTTGTCTTCCCAAGTCACCATTAGGCGTGATGGGGTCCTGTTCTCCCAGAGATGGCTGAACACCTGCTTACCCATGGGAACTGGGGAATTAATTCCTTGTTCTGCTTTTGCTTTTTGTGTGTACAGCCTTTGCTTCCCCTGTTAATAGGTCTTTAACTCAACCTATGACTTTTCTAGGTTTTTCCCTTCTGATTTGCTCCCCAATACCACTGGTGGGGGAGTGAGTGAGCAGCTGCCTGGGGCTTGGTTCCTGGCAGGGTTAAACCACAACACTATTGAACTGGCTATCTCTAGACCAAAGGTTCAGCTTCATTTCAAGCTGAGACATGGCATTAGTTGCATACAAATCCTGTGTTCACTTTTGTCAGTCTTATTTCCCTCCTAAAGTGTACATAAATTTAAAAAAAAAGTAAATATGAGTAATACCCACCTATTTCTTTAGCGCTCAGAATTTCTTAAGAATAGAGGTATAGTCTGTGCAACCTAAGAGCTCTTATTTTGAATGAGGTGTGCATTGGTAAAATGTTATGATGAATTTGTATATAGCCTGTTCTGTAAAATCTACACTGTCTCTAAAATTCTAGAGGTCCTTTATTAATATTTCAATCATTACAAAGTTACTACAGCCAGTCTCTTAATTTCTGTATGAGATACTGAAACTCTGGAGTAATTATGATTTTATTATATATTTTCCTATATAAGTAATTTCACTCCTCTCTGCAGCCTATTAATAGTCTCTAGATTCTATGAACCAGTATAACACTAAGTGTACTAGGGTCAAATTCACCTGAAAAAGGCAGATATAAGTATCACATAAATCTTGGCAATTTGAAGTGACACCCATAGCTCACGGCATTAGCACTGGATTAGAGTTACTATACAATATAAATGTTTACGCTGTTTTGCAGTGTAATGCAGACAAGAGAACACAATCAAAGATTTCACAGACATAAACAGACATCACACACTGTAATTATATTTGTCTGCAAGATTATAATAATCATAGATGGCAGGTATTATAAGGCAGTTCTTTTTTCAGGTTAACCCATTCAGTATACTCATCCTAATCCAAAAGAAATTTCCATAAATGGAATATGTATATTTATATTTATAATTATATTTATATATTGGAAGTTTTGGGGTGGGGAAGCCATTGTCTATTTGTCTCCATTTCCAACCTCCCTGCAAAAGACAAGATGGTGAAAAGAATCACAAGGCATTTGTGTGTTTATGTCCTTGCCAGCCCAGACTGCTTTCATCATGCTGCTAAATATAGGGCAGAGCCTCATCACCTGAACTGCTGTGAGAGGACTGCTTCTAGCAGAGGACATGATACATGGAAGAGCTTGTTTCCCCTTCCAGATTAATCATCTCTCCAAACTTAATGTCAGAGGTTGGCTATTTTGCTTGAACAGCAAATTAGTCAGGAGACTGATTAAAGCCTCTGTTGTGAATGAATTGTTAAAAGGCAAATCAGTCCCTTTTAAAGGCTATTTCCTGCCCTGAGTCATTCACATAGGACTCACATTGAATTCAAGAAGAATTCAACACACTCCTCCCAGGGCAGAATTCATCCTGCAGCTTAAAGTCTGTGAACTTTGTATATCCTTAAAAACAGCTTATATGCAGAAGGAACTGTACTCACCTCCATATAATGCCTACAGTCTTGAGCATTAGAGTCTATGAGTCTTACATGTTGAATTTTGATTGAAAACGTAGAAAAAATAAATTTACATTTTAAGTTTTACTGAAGTATAAATACAGAGCATTAAAATAAACTGTTTAAAAAAAGGAATTCTTAACAATAGTCAAGTGCTAATACTAAAAATCTTTTGAGTACAGTGAAAGGCACTTGCTTTTGTCACTGATAAAGTATGCAGAAAGTTTTAACAGGAAAGGTGTATGCTATCAGTTATCAGGTTGAACAAGAGGTATACACAATATTATTTTATTTTGGATGTGTAAGACTGGTTAATTGTGGTCCTGAAAAGGAAAAGAAAACATATGTTTTCCTGAGCATAACAGTCAAGGTTCAGCTCATATCTTTAAGACAAAAAAGACTGCTTACTCCATGTACATGAAGCAGAGAACATAATTATCATTACAAGTATTAATGTGGCTTCATACTTTAAAAAGTGGGTAATAAATACTTCAAAACTGTTTCATCACTCAGTGATTTAACAGAGTGCTATTATTAAGGAACTTCAGTTTTATGTATTTTTCCAATTCATCTGTTTCTTTTCATGTCCTGAGTTCACACTGAAGCATAACTTGCCTATAGACATGTTTGCAGACATACTCTTTGCAACAGATTATTTTTAGGGGTTTCAGGTGAAAAGGGATTCCGCATATCAAGAAACATATGTATCAAGAAACGACTGGAAAACAGCAGAAGTGGCTTTTAAGGTTAGGAAGTCGCGGTTAAGATTTCTCTTAGTCAGTCTTTTAGAACCAAGTCCGATTGTGTGCCAGTATGAAAGGCTTCTTAGAGATCACTCATGTTAAAATCCCTTTCAGAGCAAGTAACTTGCCATCTGAGCCAAGCTGTATTTCTTTCTTGCACTGCTGGCCTCCCTGGCAGTCCTTACATTGAGGGCAGGCAGCTGCTATAATCTGTTCAACTCATGGAGGACAAGTTAACCTTATCCTCATCAGGCATTTACAAATTCTCACAGGGTGAAAAGAAAGACTGTTTCTCAACTATTGCTCCATTGTGAGATCACCACGCAAAGCGAATATCCCATGCTTTTCTGAAAACTCAGTATTATGTAACTCATAACTCCCTGGTAAAAAATATGTGGATGATTCATATCCATACATAATTGAAATTTATCTCAGTTCCAAATAGGTGTCCAGTGTTTCAGACCTACTGCAAGGATAGAGATCAGCTGTGCTGAAACTCTGAATCTGAAATTTTCACAAATCTAACCGTGTTATTCTGAGCAGTTTTTCTGCCATCACTTGCTTTTCTGTACTCTCCATCCTAGTGGCTGAAGGTCAGCCCTCTTTCTGCTTGTGCTCTGTATAGAAGTAAAGTGGTGCTTCTGGTTTTCTTCTACAGTTATGGTATAGAAAACTGTAAGAAACATACTGCCAGGAAGAAGAATAGAATTTGTATTCTATTCCGTTTTTATTCCAGCTCTATCATTTTTGCTCATGGAATTTCTCTGATTACCACTGCTGTAATGCTTTATGTACATCTACAACTTGCAGATCTTGTGTGCACTAACATTTGCCAAACTTCTAATTCATCCATGTTGTTTATTTGCATAATCATAGTATTTTAGAGCACATGAACTACTTAACTGTATTTTAGTGGAAGTACATAACTGTACAGAAGAGTTTCTGTAAACTATGCCTGAACATAAGTTAATATTGAAAAATTATAAGAATGTTTCAAAATATCAAAGAAAATTTCACTTTTTTCAGCTAAAATACAAGATACCAGCTGCTTAAATTAATATTTGTCCTTCTGCTTAATTATCTCTTATATTATGACCGTTTGTGATAAGTAAATACATGCATTTTCTGTCAAACATAAAGCTTTGATCCTTAAAGAAATAAAGTACTGTTAGGTACAAAGATTATAAAAACAGAGTACAGTTTTCTGCTCTTGAGAAATACCTGCCTATCAAGAATAAATACCTATACAGTAGAAATTGGAGCAGACAATAAAAAAAGTACAGTGACCCTGAAAAATATTTCGCAAACTGCAGCTCTAAGTAAAACATGCCACATATTCATCAAGTCAGTAAATTCAAAACCAGGTTTTATAATTCAGGCTTTTTCACTGCAAAAGAGACTGATAAGAATGAATCAACTTTGAGAAAACTAAGAAGAATCTTATGAAGTTCAACAAGGACAAATGTAAGTTCTTGCACCTGGGGAAACATAATCCAGGAGTGCAGCACAGGCTGGGATCTACTGGTCTGGGAAGAAGTTCAGTGAAAATTGCTCAGTGTTCTGGTGGACAGCAAATTCAATATGAGTGAACAGTGAGCTACTGTGTAAAAGAAAGCCAACAGAATGCTGGGTTGAATCAAGGACACCATCATCAGAGACAAATAAGTAGTTATGTCCCTCTGCTCAGTGATTTTCAGGTCACATTTGGAAAACTGTTCAGTTTTGGTCCCTGCTATACAAAAAAAGGTGTGGACTGGCTGGAGATGGTCAGGAGAAGGACCACAAAGATGAGGAGCCTGTCATATGAGGAAAAGGCTGAGAGAAGTGGGGTTGTTCAGCCTTGACAAGAGGCACAGGAAACTTTATCACCATGTTTCAGTATTTAAGAGGTGGCTAAAAAGAAGACAGAGACTCCTTTTTTTCACAAGGAGTTATATGGAAAAATCAAGGCAAGTTACTCCTAGGGAGACTTCAATTTGACACAAGTAACATTTTTCACTATTAGAAAATTCAGTCATTGGAATAATCTCCCCAGGGAAGTGATGGCTGCCCTGGCACTGGAGAGTTTTAAAATTTACCTGGACAAGATGTTGGGCCATCTTGTCTACACTGCAGTTTTGTCAAGAAAGGTTGGACCAGATGATCCTCGATGTTCCTTCCAACCTGGTATTCTGTGATTCTATTAATGAGTTACGGATGTGTATGGAAAAGCTGCATAATATTTCTTGGTAATTCCAAGAGCTACTGCTGAAATACCCTTTCAACTGAAAAAGCCTGGATGGAGATTGTGGAAGAAGCAACTGTATTTCTGAACAGTAAATTATGAGTTTTCTCAGAAAAACATAAAGGCCTCAACACTAAAACTCTGGTTGGTATACAACACTGTGCAACTTATTTCTGAAAATGAAAGTAGCACGTTTGATTTATTTTTCAAGGTATTAAAGGAGACATTCTCACAACACTCAGTAATGTATTTCCTGGTTCATCATATTTTTGGCTATAATCCTAATTTGCATCTGTTTAACCTAGATAATGGGTTTAGCCTTCCAAGTCCTGAAAAATGCAATATGACATGAATAGGAGAGACTCCAAATTGAATATAATATCAATGTTTGTCATAATCATATGTAATTTGATAAAAACATATTGTTATTATTAAATATACTGTTTAATTGCTAATAAAATGTATTTCTGACTTGTTTATAAAAAAATAAAAATGAATACAAATGCAATGGAAGGCACTGTGAGCTCCACCTAAATTAATGAAAAATAGAACACAAGGCTATTATTGTGTTTGTCTTGGATGTTGCTACATGACTGCTGATTAAGTTACACTACTCAAAACAAGTCAAACATCAAAACATGTAAATGCTTGACTATATCCAATGACATTTAATAAGGCTTTCAAGGATGCAGCTAATTTTAGCACAGTACACAAAGCCAAGAAGACTAGAGTAGCAAAACAAGACTTGGGCTAGACAACACTTGAGGAATTCAATGGAATCTGAGAATAATAATCTTGAGCATGAATAATAGGAGAATAATATTTTCAGGTGTGTTTTGATATCCCTCCTCTCTTACTTCAGATATTAGTCAGATGTTCAGATATTAGTCTTTCATGAAAAATGTTTTTATCCTGTCATCACAAATTCTAACAATCCCTCTGAAGCAGGCCCCAATGGAGACATACAAGTTTAAAGTCTCTCATCTCTCCCTGCTGATGCATTTAGGGAGAAAGAATGTCTGTGGGGCAAAATATGAAGATGTGGTGGTAGCACACCTTGATGGATCAAGAAATAGGGGAAATGATCATCAAAAAGATCTAGAAACATCCTCTATTTTCTGCTTATATAAGAACAGTATTAACAAATTCCTGTTGCAAAGCTGCAGACACTTAGGCAGTAAAGGGCACATATAACCAGTATTTTGATATCTGCCTTCATGCTGAAAGTATATTCCCTGAAGTTGCTGGTCAGTAGAAATCTGTTGACCATGGTCTCAGTTTAATGGAGTTCTTTCTTCAGTGACAAAGGATGCATGGCTTGTATAGCTGAACTTCAAACATAACTCAACTAAAAACCAACCTTAATAAACATTCCTGGTTTTATTAGAACTGGTGGTCCCAATTTTGAGGTGTTAGTACCAGATTCCCTTCCACCAGCAATCATTACGTGAACAGCTGTTTACTCCACTGTGGCCTGAATATTTGTCCCGCATGTTCGGTCCTGAAGGAAGTGTTAAAATACATTGGAGTATTTTCCATCCTATCATCTTCCCAGCTAGCAAAACAAATTCTCACCAAGAGCAAAGAAACAAATTAAATTGCAAAATTGAGGCATACTATTGCAACAGAAAATACATTAAAAAAAGGAATAAAAAAATTAAAATCCACAGAAACAGAAATATAGTGAAAAAAGATAAATGGTAGTTTGTGTGAATGGCTCTGAGAAGCAGCAGTGAAAATTTAAATCCATGGATGTTCTGACTGCAGCAAAAACAAGTCCCAGCACACAAAGCAAAAATCTCCATAAACTGGCGATTTCCCAACAGGCTTGAGATGAAAGCAGGATGTAACCTTAGGAGTCATTCTTGAAATGGAGATAACCAACAAGCAAACATGTAGTTGATCCATACAATATAATAATTTTTGTAGCTTTAGTACACTAAATTTACAAAACACAACAATGGTTTTAGAGCCCCATTTGAAAACGTAATTCCCAGAGATAGCCTTTTTGCCTGACAGATCCTAGCTTTCCTTCTCATCCCTCACCAGTGTCTTTTAAGCAGTAGAAATGCTGAAGTCAGAGCTGACACTTAAGATTTGCCACTAAATTATGAAGACAGCATTGCAACTGAACTGTACAGCTATAGTATTTTTGAGGTAATCACTCTGTTTAAATTTATCTTTGCTAATGAATAAAGGCAATAGCATGGCAGATGGAACAAATCCACTTCATCGTTTAATGAGAAAATGTACATATATATACATAACCTGATGTTAAAAATGCTGAAATGCATCCACATGTGTATTATTGAAGTATGTCTAGGAGAAGCTGGTCAAACACTTCAAGACTTTCTATAAGCCTTTGTTTAATTTTTGAACAGGTATTCGGATAAACTGTGCCTATGCACCTCATTATGTGCTGTTTATGAGCGCTCACTTTCCTATCAACATCCTGGAAGTTCTATTCTTGAAAAAAAAGAGAAAAGAATGGTGAATAGCTAGTGGTTTAATGTGCTTTCTTTTAAGTTATTTCTGTTAAAAATGTACATATTCAATAATAGTCTATAAACAAGCTATTTTTACAGTATTTTTGCCACACACCCCAAAGTACAAACAATTCATTAGTAGCTTTAGCCTGAACTTTGCTAGAATAAATTGTTTTTAAAGTCTTTTTAATGGCAAACAAACTTGAACACCTTAATATGAAGTCTTAAGAACTGTCTAGTCTGTGCTCAGTTGAGCAACAAGAAAAAAATAGCAATAACTATGCCACTATTGTGCTAACAAAGCCCTTGGGTTAATAGAGACTATTTTGACCTTATGGCACAAATTAACACTACCTCAGGGTTCCTTTAATTTAGGCCACCCTGCAATAGCCTCTGGCAGTCAGGGTTTATTGGATGAAAGCAAAGTGGTTTGCTGTGAACAGAGGTTCAGAAGACCTTCATTCAATTCTTGATGACACCATAGAGTCTTTGGGTGATATTAGAAAGTATGAAACTTTCTGTGCCTCCAGTAGCTGTACGATGAAGCAGCAGTAGCATTTACATACTTTATAAATATGCTATTTAATTAATTTAACATGTTTTTGGAAACTTTGCGCACAAACCCCTAGGAATCCACTAAGAGCTTTGTCAGTCTTTGGTTGTCTGTGGTGGGACAGTCCCTAAATCACATCTGACTGCTTGGGCTTCAATACATGAAGGGTTTTTTTGTCTTTTCAGCATGCAAAATATAATAAGACACCCACAACCACCCATAAAACACAGGTTTGTTAAAAATTCCTGGAGCATATGCTTCCTTGAAATAATACATATACCTGAATAATAGTAATAAAAAATATTCTCTGAATGGATTTGCATGTACGCATGGATTTTTGTGGAATGAGACATCTTCAAAGTCCAGCTTTTTGGATGTGTTGTAAACAATACACTGTTCAGGGAAAACTTCTATATGAAAGAACTTTGGTATAACAGATTGTGTGCAAATTCTGAAATCTATATTTCGAACAGTTTTGTCATTCGGATGTTCATTTGGCTACAAAAATGTCAGTTTTAACATACTGAATTTTCTATTACTCTGTAGAGAACTAATTGCTTTACTTCTAGTAATAAAATAAATAATTACAAATTTTCAAATGTCATTGTTTTTCATTGAGTTTCAAAGCAAATCCTCACTGATACTTCATCACACCTTGTATACATGAATTCCATAAAAACTGAATGAAAAATTAGCTAACTGCTACTTTTTTTCTACAGATCGACAAGTTATCCTTATTTAATTAGCACATACCCTATTTAATATTCTGAAGTTAATATAAATTAGCAATTTTGTTACTACGTATATTATCTGAATAAAGTAGTGCATCATATTATGTAGAGAGAGAAAAAGTAATATATGAGTTCTAAATAAACTCGAGAGGATACATTGTGTACCTCATGCAAAGGAAACAGAAGAGGTGGTGTTCTCAGGTATATCAAATATTTATGGACTGATTGTAACATTGGCAATAGTGACAGGTTGTATTAAAAATGCTTTAGACTTCCTTTGATTATTTAGTTGACAAATGTCCAAAATTCTGTGCACTGGTATCTAGTGTGGAAATTTTCACTTTAACATAACATTGGGAATCCTGTTGTATTTTCATTTTAGTGAGAAATACATAAGTAATTTGCTGGGGCTATTTCCACAAAGTGTCTCTCTCATGGTTAAGAAGTAGGAGAATGGATGCCAAAGGAAAAATCTTTCTAAGTCTCGAAATACTATTTTTAGAGTTTGATTTGCAAATTTTGAGCCTGTTTTCAGTTTATGAATACTTATACAAATAATAACGCAAAATAGTGACCTTATCTATTATCCAAAGTCATGTTTGCCTGATTTCACCAAAAATAGTCTAATCTCCAGTACAAATAGGAAGGGTATATATGTGCATATCTGCATTCACATGAAAGTTGCTTTCAGTTTTATGTTTCAAATTTCTTCCCTGCAACAGCTGAAATCACGGATGCTGCTTTGTAGCAACCACCCCTTCTTTCTTCAGTTACTAAAGCTCAGCAATATTATTTATGTACTCTCACAGATTTTACACTGGAATGACATATATTTTATGAAAATAACTTAAAACAAACCTCAAACTGTCATATATACCTAGGCAGAACAACAAAACAAATGAAAAAGCATGATAGCGCAGCTACATGAATGATGTTTTATAAGCAGCCATATATTCTTTATATCAAAAATAAGAACTTCTTTATTATTTATATGATGCCATAAGTGTACATAGGCATCAAAGTCAAGGCTTGTAGAATAACTAATGAACCAAACAATAAATATTTTCAAAATGCTCAGAAGACCTAAGCTAACTCAAGTCCCAGCTGAGGAGGAAGGCAAGATCAGAGCAACTGGGGAGCGATGAGAAATCAAACATGCTATGAATGGGGCAGATATAGCCCAAGTGCACAGCTGTTCCATGTGCTCACAAAAAGCTAATGCATTAAACAGTTAATCTTTCATTAAGAGTGTGTAATCAGTTGGCATGATTTGCTCAACACACAAGAAAACTGGTGACTGTTCCCTTGGGAGTGTAATTCCAAGCTTCAGCACTATCAGTCTTTGAGGAAACCTCACTTCTCAGTTTTAGATACAAAATATGGCAACTGCAATTTTGTTCAAAAGTATAAAGTAAAAGATGGAGGAAAAAAGAACAATATCAAGACAAACTCTTCACCTTTGTTGGGACTGAATGAGGATCAATACTGAGTTATAAAAAGACTTTGCAGATTAATCTGTAGGTTAATACACTCCATCAGCAGCACCTGCCATTTCAAAGGAGCAATAAAGGTTAAGGGAAAAAGATTAAGCAAGATTATTCTTCAGCTGTGATTCCTCCTTTAGAAAGATGCCTTTATTTGCTCACTAAAGGAGTGGAGTACAGCTCCTGGTGTTGGTGTTGATGGTATAAGGAGGAAAAAGGAGGAGTGAGGTGGGGGAAGGGACTCCAGGAAGCCTCTTCCACTAGTTACAGCCACTGGGGTTTAATGCGATCTATAAACTCATCTGTCTGTTTACATACCAGCAAATGATACGTCTCTCTGATCCACTTACATTTTCAAGCCTAATGTATACACAGGGCACTGACGTTGTGTATACAAGACACAGAGATAGCTGGGGGCTGTGTGCTATCCCTGCTTTCACAGCACACTGTCACTCTTATAAATAAAGCATTCGCTCGGGAAAAGAGTCTGAGAGCTGGAGAGCCACATTGCGTGCAAATCCAGCTCACTGCCTGAGCTTCCTCGAGGTTGAAGCTAATCCTAACTGACATGTTACAGTAAAAGTACTTTATAAAATCAATATTAAATTCACAGCCTTTGACATCCTGGGACATCAAAGATAAAGGGGAAATAAGCTGTGGAGTAAACAGTCCTGCAGCTATGCCAGTTGCTCAAGGAGAGAGGCAAAGGAAGACACAGGAGACCATGGGGTAAATTAGTACAGTGCTAGTCTTGTTTTTATACCAAGGTCTTGACATCAATGAAAACATTATAAAAACAGCACGCGAACTCTTACAAACAAGAAAAAAAATATTAGAAAGACTCACTCAGTTACAAATTCATACAACCTTTTCAGGTTAAAGGGATATTATGCTCCCTATGCAAGCCACATTTTTAGCTTTCTCTTTCAATAAATTATACCCAAGAGTGATAGGATAATAAAACTCTAATAATAAAACAATGTACCACTGAACTAAAGAATTGGGCTAGAACTTGACTGCACAATCCTAACATGATATGATCATTCCAGATTTCTGTGATGTACCCCCGTGTATATTCTACAGTCATCCAGGCTGACATATAGTCAGCCATCATAGCGTTTGTACCATGGGTATGAAATACAAATTCTATTGAGTCAAGGGGAGAAGAGCTTGAACGATGGTGATCTACTTACCTGCTTAATCCCAAATTCTGTGTTTCATACGTAGAATGACAGTCACAATTTAAACGGTAAAGTGTACTGCTCTTGGAAGACCAGAATCCACTCAAAAGTGGAAAATCTCCCTTCTTCACCCCTCACTATCTTCCTCAAGCCATTTCCTGTTGATGAATAAAAACAGCATGTACTTTTGATGCAAGGTAGTGTAAGTCAAGGTGGTGAGTCGACAAGTCTTTACTGGAGATTTGCATTGTGTGAATTAAAAATATTCCTTGACATTTTGTGGTTCTTGTGTAGTAAAGTTTGTAGTTCTAATGGCTCTTGGTGATACCTGCGTCAGTCTTAAAAAACAGACATTTGATATACAAACACTTCTACTAAGAGTAGGCATTGAAAGAGTAGAAGAATGAAATCTTTTGCACAATGAAATTTGCCAAAATTATTATTAAAAAACAACAATATTTGATTTTTCACAGGAAATCACTAATGAATTTCTACTCACAATATACTGACATACTAGCTTGCTGTACCACATAATATTGCTACTAACCATTACCCTTGGGTTAGTATTTATGATGAGATGACTGTTATGGTTTAGGAAAGAAAGAGAAAATTAATATGTTTGCTAAAATTGAATATGGAAGAGAAGGCACAGTAACAAGTGTTTTTATTTAGTTAGTGTGTCTTCAAGAAAGAATTTCTCTGCTGATGCTTAGGAAAATGTAATTTCAACAGTGTTCCACCCTAAAGTTAGCAAGGACTAGATACCTAAAATTATTTTGAATAGCCTGATAGCAAATATTTGAGGGCAACAGACTAAACTTAAGGGGAAAGGACTGAAGGAGTGATGCAGTGAAATTGATAGACCTGATAGGACTGATAAAGGAAAAAGCCACCTCACCTCTCTACAGAACACACACATTTTCAGATATGCAAATATATATGAATATAAGCTTTAGACAGATGCCAACATTTATGAAATGATAATTAGGGGGTGAGGTGTGATGTAGTGTGGGAATCCTATTAGAATCAAAAGAAAAAAAAGAAAAAAACTAAACAAAACAAAACAAAAAATTCAAATAAAACCCAATCCAAAACAAAAACACCCATAGCAAAGACAATATCAGAAAGGTCAATTCTAACATTTTTTTAATAGCACATGTCTGTGATGCACAACTGCTTTTACTAGGATGAATAAAATCTTTGTCAGCAAACAGGATGGAACCATTTTAACAGCCATTACAAAGACCAAACCAACATTTAGCCTAAGGCTAGTGTCTTCATTTGGGAAATAAAGAAACCCTCACTGCCTCTTCTAAATATAGTACTGGGTTTCAGTGACCAACAACTGGTAATGGCATCTATGGCTGCCCTTTTGGAGCATTCATGTGCTTGGCAGCATGCCACTTTTAGAGTTACACGAGCCAAAAGCTGACTTAAACAATTCCTTTATGCATTATTTTCCTTGTAGAATAAAAAAGCAAATATGCTGATTGCCAGAAACCAATGCTTTTCACCTTGCTTTACTCAAGGGCATAGTGGATTTGGTTCAAAGCAATCTGATACTTCAGAAGGCAGTGAATACATCTAGCCCTGTGGAAGACCCATGATGAGAGATTTGAGGATGACACATAACTTGAAAAGTACTCCTCACATCAAAAGGAAACTCAAGCAAAAAAAGAGATTTTTGAGAACAGAAAGGAAAGTAGGTATATATTAAACCAATTCGAGATTCAAGGAAGTAATTTGAGTTTTTGAGAAAGATTTTCTTCATGTTTCTTAAAGTAACTACTCCCTACAAGAAAAAGCATTCCTAATGTTGTATTAAGGACTTACCTTTTTTGAATTCTATGTGATGTTTTGTATGTTGTTATATAAATGTTTTGTGTGTTGTTATAGAAATAAGAAACCCACTTATTTTCATGTACAAAAATAATATAAAATGTATGAGACATTTGATTTTCTTGAGGTGTCAGCACTGTTTATCTGAGTACTATAGCTCATATAAAATATTTTTATCATGTTCTGTATATATTTGCACACTGCACTTATAATCACATCTTAACAGCTCAGAGCAATATACTAAGCAAAAAGAATAACATCCATTACAGATTATTTGCATTTTCATTCCCCCAAAAGAGGAAGCATATACAGTCAGTGCTTCATTTTTGTAAGCCTGACTGGATACTTTTCGTGGGTTTTTTGCTAGGATATTTTTGGTTTAATCGTTTTTGTTGGATATATTTGCTTTCTTTTACAAATTTCCATGGTGCTGTACACTTAGGTTAGTGATGGAAGTGCAAAGTCATAGATCTTCTCTTTGAATGGAAGTTTTCTACAGCTACGGCTTTTTTTTTCCTTTTGCAATCATTCCATGACAGATCAATTCTTTAGGATATTTTGGCAGTTTTGATGAAGATACATTGATGGTCATTCAATAGACTGCAGCGTGCCCAAGAGGTTCAAGGTTAAATATTTCCCCATAGTGAAGAATAATTCTTATAAGGTAAGCTAAACTACTCTAAATAGCCCTGTTTTACAGTCCTTATGAGGCAAATGTGATGTAGAAGTCTGTTCTTTTAGGTCCAGGGTCAGATCTGATCAAGATAAAATCATAAAATCCCCACCTGCACTTTGAAGACTGTAAAACGATGATTGTGTGTCAAAGGAAACATTTTAAATACAAAGTACTTACACCATCACTAGCTGGACTCACCACATTCATGCCTGATAACAGTTTGATTTTAGCTGGACAAAAGGTTGTCTAGAAAACATCTTCGACTATGCAGCAGAGAGGGTTACCATTACATGTTGAAGTAATAGAGTAGAATTATACTTCTGCTTGTTCCTTCAGGAAATAACACTTCAAATTAAATATCTTGCAAAATGTCCTGGAGGATATAACAATATGCTCAACATAAAATAGATATACAATAAATATTCAAAACATTACGCAACATTACGAATTCATATCATAACAAATGCTTAATTGAATGGTCCACAAATAATTTATTATGGCTTCTGAAACTGTTTTTGTTAGATTTAGGTGGAACCCTAAGATAGTAAATCCATAAAATAAACACTTTAGCAAAAAATGCTAAACGTACTCAATATTATATTTCATTATTCCTTCTGCAATATTGAAATGTACCGGTCTCTGTCTCTTATCTTACAAACGAGTTTTGAAATAATATCATAAAATAATCCCTTTACCAGCAGGAAATTATCAAATTTAAAATTCCTGCAGCATGCAGAAAAAATATATCTGCTTCTGCATTGCATGCCCACTTGTCTGTACTAGTAATGAGAGAGGAGATAAGAGATTCAAATACAGGATTTTGTTTTATATTGCATATTGCTGTTTTTAGCTCACTAAGCCATGGTTATTTATGGTTCATTTCCAGGTAGTCATGCGTAAGAATCTCGGATATAAAGTCTATGAACTGCAGCGGACTATTGTGCTAACATAATAATTCAAATACTGACAAGAACACAGATGGAACCAAAGAGTAATTTTTCATTACTACAAATAGGTACACAGAAGTGGCCCAAATTAGGTGACACATTATGACAGCAATTATTAAAAAGTCAAAATTTGCATATCATCATTATACAGTCGTTATTCAAAAATATGTAAGATAGTGAGGCTGTACATAGGGCATCACAACTGTATCCCACTATCACTGAGTTCTAATTAAATAATGGGGATTTGAATTGAAATTCAGTGTGTATAGAGCTGTGTATAGAAAGCCCATATTAACAATTATATTATTAAATAACAGTTATCTACTTCTGCTGATACAAAAGCTTGTTTCTTCCTGCAAGGGATGAAGTAAATACAAATAAGAAAACATTTTTCTTTTTGACTGAAATAGCCTCTGTCTTTATCATGTTATTTTTTTAAATAACACTGCTTCAGACTGTGAAGGAAATATTATTGCTTCATCACTGATGACCAGTTAAGTCATAAGTCTCTACTCTGCAGATTGTTCATTGATGAAATATTAATTTGACCTCAAATATACTGGAAAATTTAAACTATTTGTGAATTGCTAACAGTGAGTCTCATTCTAAATAACATAATCTCTATGGTATCTGTATTTCTATAAACCAAAAATTAGCTAACAGTCAACTTTTTTGGTATAATAATCATAATCAAATCTGTCAAATGCAGCTATGCCACAGCATCTTGCCTATTTCAGTCTGATATTCAATTTAATAAAATAAATAAATCAAACATATATGCAGATGACTCACTCTTTAAAAGTGAGTCATCTGCATATATGTTTGATTTATTTGAGTTTAAAAAGTGTTCACAGCTTCAGATCACAAAATCACCACTTAATCCATTTTCCTCTCCATGTTCCCTTTTTAATTCCAGGATTCCTTCTGCATAACCAAAGAATATGAACTGAAGAAGTCTAGAAAGATCCTTTCATGATGCACATGACTGTGAGCATATTGTAGCAGTGAATGCTATTCACCCGCATGGGTAGCACAACCAAAAACATTTGCTGGAGAAGTGCTATTGAATTTGCATGAAGGCTGTTCTAAAAAATTAATGCTTTTGAAACAGTACAAAGATGAAGGGTTTTTTAAAGAAAAAACTCAAAAGCATTACAGAAGTATTAAGTGTAAACTATAAAGGTCTAAACTTGCTCCATGCAAGTAATACAGTTTTTTGCTTTCATTTGTTTTCATAAAAACCACAAAAACACAACAAAAAAGCAAAACAAACTGCCCTCCCATGATTATCTCAAAAGCAAAACAAATATAAACACTTTTAAGGAGGCAAAATCTAAGAAACCTAGGCATGGATTGCTGCTTCCAGAATCAGCAAATGCCAGTCTTGGGCTGCAATCCAGTCTGCGTCAGCAGATGAAGAGAACTACTCTTTACCTCTGTCTAGTGAAGATGGTTTCCATGCAGTTTGTTAGAAAATGATGGTCACAAAGAATACTGATTAGGCCTCATATTTTCTTATCACCCTCCACTCCCCAGTTTTTCTTAAATGTTTTGTTAAGTACTATAATGTAAACTGTACTGGATTCAACCCCCTCAAACTCTCCAAATTTGAATCACCCAGGGTCATGTTGAAACCTGTACTGATATTTCCTTTGCTTTCACTGTTCCATGTACAAACCTCACTAGTTTTAGATGCTTTTAGAGCTGTCTGTATGATGTTCTCATACTTATCAATCCCTAATTGGACTAAAGTCTCATATGGGTATGTACACCTGCAGTCAGCCTGGTCTTTTGTACCAGATCTTCTTGGTTATGAATATTTAACTTTGTTATTTTGATTTTGCTTGAAATAGATTGTTACACTTTTCAGTGGTAACCAACTATACTCATTTTAGTGCAATAAAAATGCTGAGAATGTAGTTTTAAGGAGTAAAATTAGTCCTGTCAGTTTCACGAACCACCAGAAAACATCATGTAAAGCTCCTTGACTGAACTTTGGACCAGACTTCCCCACTCAGACTACCACTGTGCCATTTTCACAAAGGAGCTTTCTCATTTTGTTTCTTAGTCACTGTCTCAAGGACAAAAGGAGATCAAAGCTCTTCCTCAGAAGAAGCTTCCTGCATAAGTATTTCAAGGTCTTTATAATTTTTCCAGAAAAAAAATTGGTATAGCTGACCTCTAGTAAAATATTTGTCTGGAAGCACTACTGAGTACCAGAGTTTGAGTTAAAGTGAATAGTCTTGAACTAAATCAATACCAAATAGTTCTGAATCCTGATGAATTTTTACACAGGAGTCTTAATCAACAGAAAAATTGAGTCTCAGGAAGCTTGGGTCTTACTTCTATCTCTGCCATTTATCTGCTCAGTTTGATTCCAAGTCACTTTTGATCTCTTGTGAATTCTCACATGTGTGGCCTACCTTGTCTGTTTAAATGGAAAGACCTTTGGGAAGAGATCTTGCTAAATTTCAATTCTGTGGCTAAGCCAGCAAAGCTTTATGTTCAGCTGTGATTTCTAATCTCTCTTGACATAACAAAATGTAAAAATGTAACGCTTGCCAGAATGAGGAAGTTGAATGTTAGCCTCAGATTTATTCTTTAAAGAACTCTACTGCAAAGAGCAATTACTTTAATTAAAATTCAATCTTAATATTATTATTTTTCACACATAGACTTAAATCAGCTATTAACTGGTGGAGATATTTTGTGAGGAGTCAAGTGCATTATTTATTACTTTAATTAAAATTCAATCTTAATATTATTATTTTTCACACATAGACTTAAATCAGCTATTAACTGATTTAAGTGGAGATATTTTGTGAGGAGTCAAGCGCATTATTGCCATAGAATCTTTTAGGTTAAAAAAGAACTCTGAGATAACTAAGTCCAACCTTAGACCATATGTAAACTAGACCATGGAACTAAGTGCAACATCCAGTCGTTTCTTGAACGCTTTCAGGGATGGTGACTCCATCATCTTCCTTTGGCAGTCTATTCCTGAGTTTAACAACCCTTTCCATGATGAAATTCCTCATGATGCCCAATCTACATTTCCCTTGGCACAGCTTGCGGCAATGCCTTCTTGTCCTGTTGCCAGTTGACTGGGAGAAGAGACTGACCCTCACATCTCATTTCAGGCAGTTGTAGGGAGTGCTAAGGTCACCCCTCAGCCTCCTCTTCTCCAGGCTAAACAATCCCAGCTCCCTCAGCCACTCCTCCTATGACTTACTCTCTAAATCTTCATCTTATAATTTAATTTGTAATATTCATACCATGTTATTTTCATTTGTAATATTTCTGTTATTCTCATCTGTTTTTTCTTGTGGTAACTTAGAGTAAACTCTCCTGCCATCAACTTTTAAAATACAGCAAATACAAAAAATCATTAGAATTACTGCCATTCCAGGGAATTAACTGAAGAACAACTTATTAGTTTCATTTGATTGAAAACTATATCAATAACATATTAATTTAGAATTTGGACATTAAGAAAGGTGGTTATGTATATAAAAAGGACAAAATCTCTTCTATTAGTAATATGTGATAGGATCTCTCTTCACATATGCAGGTGTAGATTATTTATGTAGGTAATTAACAACAGGTGTTATTAAACTGCTGTATCTGTAGGAAACAGATCTACAGATTCAACCCTATCTACAGACTGATGCAATTTTGATTTAATGCTGATAATATTTTGATATGATAATAGTTTGTAGTCTTCAGAAACAGAAAAAACCTGCCAAGGCACTTTTAGGGTATTTTAGCACATGACAGACATTCCTTTTTGAGAAGTACTTGCTCAATTTAATTTTGAATGTGTTGATATTATGCATAAAATCATCTTTGCTATTTGAAGAACAACTTCCAAATATTTCAGTCCACTAGAAAAGAAGGAGAGTCCATTGTAATTCCTTGGGTGCATCAGAAAGAGCATTGCCAGTAGATCAAGGGGGGTGATCCTGCCCTGCTACTCAGCCTTCATGAGGCGTCACCTGGAGTGCTGTGTCCAGCTCTCCTCAGGAAAAGAGAGACATGGAGTTCATAGAGCAGATCCAGTGGAGGGCAGCAAAGGTGATTAAGGGACTGGAGCATCTCTGCTGTGTAGAAAGGCTGAGGGAGCTGGGCCTGTTCAGCCTTGAAAAGAGACACTGAGAGGGGACCTCATCAATGTCTGTGAGTATGTAAAGGGAGGTGCCAAGAGGATGGATCTCTTCTCAATGCTGCTTCTCAAGCAGTGGGACAAGAGGCAACTGGCAGAAACTGATGCACAGGAAGTTCCACCTGAATGTGAGGAAAAGCTCTATTGGGTGGGTGGCCATGCACTGGAAAAGGTTGCCCAGAGAAGTTGTTGAATCTCCCTCCCCTGAGGGGAGACACAAACCCATGTCTTGACACAAACCCATGCCATGTGCTCTAGGATGACCCTGACTGAGCAGGGAGATTGGACCAGATGACCCACGGTGGTCCCTTCCAGTCCTACCCACTCTGTGATTCTGTATAGACTTTAGTGCTCAAGATCTTTATTGATCATGTAATTTAGTTTCTGAGTTTTTCAAATATTTTTCAGATCTCAGGTATATTAAAGTTTTCTATGAATTAGTGTAGCATTGAATTCTAAGTGGCAGGCTTACCTATTGGGGGTAAATTCCCTGAAACCTCACATTATAATACAATTTCTCCATGGCTAATCACTCTGAAACTGTATTTGTCTTTGAGCTACATTTTTTATATGAATGGAGTTTGTTTTGTGATATTTTGTTTAATTTTATTTTAAAATTTAATCACTAGAGAAATTACAATGATGATGAATAGAACACTAAAACGTCTTGTAAGAAAGAGACTATCTGTTATATGTATCTGTTGTATTTTAGAGCTCCTCATTTAGGTAATCTGCCCAAATGTGACACTGTTATAAAAGACTCAAATAAACTTGCCTGTTGTCTGTAATATTAGTAGAACTAAACTTCTACTATTTTACAATAGCTCCTCATTTAGGTAATCTGCCCAAATGTGACACTGAACTGACGTTCACTGAACATGCAGCATGTTGGGAACATGCTGTACAACACTTGCTGCAACTGCTATTACTAATTGCTTAATGGAGGAATGGGGTTAAGCTCTGGTACAATATAGACATTATTTTATTTGTGCTCCAGCGAATTACCTAACCACATGGATGAGAAAGAGGTAGAGATAAAGGTCAGACAAAGTACTAAATAAGAAACCTGGGGAGCTGGTGCTAAAGAGGCTTAAAGCTGCTAAGGGAAGTGAAAGCAACTATAGGAAAACTGAGGCTAGAAACTGAGGTCAGAAATGATAAAGATTTCTAAGAATTAAGCTATTCAGACAGCAAAGAAAAACTGACATGAAAAATATAATAATGTACAGCATACAAAGCCCAGTCCCTCAAGCCTCTGTCTTGGAAATGGTGTTCTTCCAGACATTCGACAGCATAGATAGTGGAATCAAGTACACCCTCAGCAACTTTGCAGATGACACAAAGCTCAGCAGTTGTGGATACCCCATCAAGGCCAGGTAGTATGAGGCCCTGAGCAAACTGGTCTAGTAGGTGGCATTCCTGCTCATGGCAAGGAGGTTAGAATTAGATGATCTTTAAGGTCATTTCCAACATAAAACATTCTATGATTCTACAAGACAATATAATTATAACAGCATATTATAATGGCTAGAAACTGGAGAATGGGGAGGAGTAAGGTCTGGAGGATATGGGGAGAAATATAGAACAATTATAATTTTCAGAGTGTGCAATTAAATTAATTGTTATTCTGCTGATAAGCATGTCTTGTGTGCTGTCAGTCCTTGGAGTAGTTCAGTTACTTCAATGGCTTAAGTAGCCAACAAATTTTCAGGGGATTAAAAATAAGAGATGCATCTTGATCCTGGGAGACTGATCTGCTTGAATAGCAAGTATTTACATTTGAAACAGAAGTTGGGCTATAAAAATATAAATTATACTATAAATAATTCTATACAACAAATTGTATATACTGCAATAAATAGAAATTATTTTATAGATGAGAATTGAATACGAGTTCCTCTGATTTGGGACTTTTATTTTAAAAGATGCATTTCCCTTTTCTCTCTGCCTCTGTCAATTTCCCACCTGTAAAATGAGGAGTTGACCCCCAGGGTGAAAATGACCAAATTAATATAAATTAACTGTTGCTGAAACACCCAAACAGCACAGTAAAAAATGCTACAGAAAAGACATTAATAAATTCTGTCTTTTAAGAAAAGTTTAAATAATGAAGAGTAAGAAAGTCACAAGGCCACATATTGAACAATGAACAGAAAACAAAACCCCAAATAAATGCTTATTAAGAAAGTATTGTCCATCTTCTGCAGGGAATGTGACAAGAGTCCTGTGAAAACCAGTGGTTGTAATGTTTAATTAAGCAAAATATTACCATGAGATGCAAGGGGAAAAATGGTCAAGAATTAGATTTCTGCCGGCACCTTCACACCAGCCATATTGAAAGTTTTGGCTGCCTGAGTTTGAATCTCCATGTATTTTGAAACATTTTTATAGTTTAACATTACAGGGTATCAACTTAAAAGAAAATAGATGATGGAAAATTGCCCTAAATAGCACAGTTCCATTTCAACTTAAAATACATGTTTTGGTAATTGTAAACATATTCTGTTGTTTGTATACTGTTATATTAAGTAAAATTGGCGAGCATCAGTACTAACAGGTCTTTTTTTTTTTTCTAAAAATGTCTGTGTTAGAGAGTTTTAGAGTGCCAAGAAGACTACATCCTCTGCGGCAGCTTCCAGCTCAATTTCCTGAACATCTATTGGAACTCATCTTTGGGCCCTTTTTATAAGCTACCAATGCATGTGATAGCTGACCTACTTTTGGGAACTTTCCAAGACATGGAACCCTTCAAGACTCACAAAATACCTAAAAGCTCTAATTCTAATATAATCACAAATCTCAAAGAAATGCCAGTAAAAGGATTCAGCTCAGTTCTCGCTTTGAAACAGAGCTGCAGACAGGGGCAAGAAGCAGCAGTGATCTGCACATATCATCTGTTCAGCATTCGCATTGCTTGGCGTTTAAAATGTGTAGACTACTGCAGACGCACTGACCTGGAGCTTTGTGTATAGCACAGGGATGTGGAAAGAAAGAAAAATCCCCATATAGAATCTATTACAAGGCAACTGGAATTTTATATGCAATACTAGCTGCTTGCTTGTGTTGTTAACACAATGGCTAAAATATGATAATTTAGCAGTATCTAAATGTAATGATGAAGAAAATGACTCATCTACATATTCCAGTGTTATTTTTATTACTGGTTCTATATAAAGGAAAGGTATTACAAAAAATTTCTGAATAGCAGATCTTTGATTTCAATAAATTCTAGGTGCTCCAGATGTTAATTATTGTTTAATTTACACAATTAGCCTTGCTTAAGCTTGAATGTATTTTCTGACAGTTTATATTATTTATTATTTCTAAAAAATATACCATGAACATTTAATCTACTAATGCTCCGGACAAATAATTTGAATTTCAGAAGTTTGAATATTTTCCCTTTTAATTTTGACTGGAGAAAACTATAGCGTTTTGTGATTTAGGTGAGAATGGATCACTTAATATGATTCATAAAAGAAGTGATCACATCTGAAAGGACTGAAGATATGCTTGGAAAAGAATAATCACTGCTATGTGGTAAGATACCAACTTAAAAATAAAAGCATATTTACTCCACAATGTCCACCTTTAACTCAGAAAATAATACCCTAATGAATAAATGTATCAAAATTGGGCTCTATGGGATTTCTTGCAATCTCCTGTCAAGCATCTGTTACTAGCCATTACAGGAAACAGGATACTGAACCAGATGGACCATCAGTCTGTTTTGAGGGAATGGGTTTCTGATGCAATACCAACACTTAAAGTAAGTACACCCGCACAAATTTTGCTCAGCAGGCCTAGTAAAAAAAAAATAAATTGAATACATAAGTATATATTTATTAGAAAAACAAGGCAGGAAGATAATTACATAGACAATCAGAAAATAAGAAAAGAAACTGTAAAAAAATTCTTAAAATGAACAAAAAATGCAGAGAAGAGCATTTTTTTTCCCCTTACTCTGCTGCTTGGCAGAGTAATTATACCTCTTCTACAAAAGGACCACCAAAAAAAATTCCTTTAACACATGCTTTTTCCTCAGAAATAACAACCCAGATTAAAATGTAAAATGTTTTGTTTTCATAATTTTGCAATGTTTCTGGGAAAACTTAGTGGAAGTGAGCTTTACTCATGGTCTCCATGTAATCTTAAAGTGGGATCTTTCTTATTTGAGGCCCATGTTATTGAGCTTATTGCAAGACTGTTATCTTAAAACATGGCATTTATTAAGAAAAGAAGAAGAAAACTGAAGATGAATTGCAGCGTCTCATAAAATTCAAACTGTTACCATCCTAATTGCAAGCCTTCCCTCTGAGTTCATCTTTCTGTACTCAAGGCCAGCTTGCTGATAAAACACAATATGAGGAAACAGACGGAAGGAGCCTCTGTCAAAGGGCTCCCCAAAAGACTTCTAAAGAGTTTCAGCAGGGCTCTCTGCTGAATTTCTCACTGTTGGTCATGCTTAGGTTACCCTGGAGTGGGGCAGAAGTCATGCCCATATCTATACCCAGAGTTATCCTATCAAGCCAAACCTTAAGCCTGCCCTGCGGTCTGACTTTCTGGCTTGACCTGTGAGTTCTGCAGCCTTGGCTGGAGGCACTGACCTGTGTCTAACTGAGGACAAAGAATATGGACCCAATCACCTCCCCAGACTGACCTTGGACCTGCTTCATCATCAATAACTTGATTAGCGATTTGGGTCCTTAGTTGCAACTGATTACTCTTGCCAGAGCTTCTCTGCTTATCTTGTATTGGTGCTGTGAGACTCTTGTCTGTGAGACCTCTGCCTGCCCTGTTGTTATGCTCAGCTTCTGACTTCCCTGTCCTTGCAGGGTAGGGCAGCCTCCTCTTGCTGCTCCCTGATATGGAGCTTCTGAGAATTTCCTGCAAGAAACATGTTAACAGAATCTGGAGAAAAGAGAACGATGCTAAATACAACAGAAGTCTGACCAACCTTTATCTGGAATGGACACAATCTCCTTGACAACTGGACACAGAAGAAAGTCTAATATATTAGCAATATCTGTTTATATACATATGGGAGAATCAGAGCTTATTCCTTCAACACTGCTCTAGCCAGATGTGAACCAGTTGGAAAAGTGACAATAGCTCCAGCTTTTTAACCCATTAAGCTCATCTTGAAAGCAAAATGTATTTTCTTCAGCACTGTACTATGCTAAGCCATCCAGGACCATAATAGAGCAAGCTTTAGTCTGTCCACATAACATATGTAAACATAACTAATAAAAAGTCTTGACCTGTGGGCTTAAATCTGATGAAGTAGATAAAAGTGCAGTTACAAACTCTACTCTATTCTCTTCTAGAGAGGCTCTATTCTCTGCCCATAGCATTAGCCTTGTCTTGCTTGCATTCAGATCCATCTACATGCTCTGTTTAGTCTAAACATTGGATCACAGTGGGGACAAGGAATATGCATGATGTGGTAGTAGGCAAGTAGATCTGTATATTATTTTCACATCAGTCTTGTATCTACTGCCTACAACATTGTGTTGACAAGAACTGGTGAAAGTATTGATCCCAGTGAGACCTGACATTGAGATATCATTGAGATAAAATTATCAGTGAAACAAGGATGCTTCCCCTGAGGACAAACCATGCCTTACCAACCTGGTGGTTTTCTACGATAGAGTGACTGCAGTGGTTGACCAGGGAAGATTGAACAAAGTCACCCAGACAGCCCACAGTCAGGCTGTCCAGAGAAATTGTGAATACCCCATCTCTGAAAAGTGTTCAAGGCCAGGTTAGATGGGGTGCTGAGAAACTGATCTAGTGGGTGGCATCTCTACTCATAGGAAATGGATTTGAACTAGATGGTCTTTAAGGTCCCTTCCAAACCATTCTGTGATTCTATGATTTTATGTTACTGATCCAAATATGGAAGGTATAAACTACTTCTGAAAAGTAGTAGTAGTGTTTTTATACCTGTGAATTTTAGTAAAAGGAAGGTTAAATAGGATGTGAAAACTACCATGAAACTTTTCATTAACAAGTTTCTGTTGATGAACACTGTTAATATCTGTTTGCATTACAGGTTCCCCATGCCTTATAACTAATTGAATTTCAAAATGGTATTAAAAAGCCCCAGTAGGGGGCTTTTGGAGTTTTGCAGATGCCGATCTATAAGCATCTGTGTCTGCAAATATCCTGTTTTCTTGTTACACTCATCCTGGCATCTTTAATGGATTCAGCTAAGGTATTATAAACCTGCTAATGAATCCTTTCCCCATCTTTCATTGTTATAACCATGTTTGTCAATGTTTCTAATCACTTTACTGATTATTGGTATCAAGTTAATGCTTCCAGACAAATCTTGAAATGGTATGTTTCCCTAGAAATATAAGTTATGTCTAAGTTAATGTGCCTGAGATTTGCTATTTCCCCATAAATTGTAGCTCATGACATTACTGTACAACATTCTTATTGCAACGGTGTAGCATTAATACAAAATAAGACCTCAGCTTTCAAGATTAAATAAACTTTCCATGGTAATATCAGTCCTGTGCATGCAACAAGTGCTTATAAAAGCCCTGTGAACTTTTATTCTATACTCATATTTAACACAATAAAACTTTTACATCTGTTTAATATTTATAATTAATACACAGAAAAGTTTAAGATGTAAAATGAGAAGAAATAATATATGAGAACATATATGAGCTGATGGAATTCCCTGTCTTATGTGCTGGTGTTAACACCAGCAGTTAACTAAACTCCAAATAAGCCACTCCCCTTCCTCAGTCCCTTTCATTAGGGGACCCTCATGGGTTGAAATAACAACTTTCTAAAAGCACAAAGCAATGGAATAAGACATGCATGATAGCAAAGTGGGAGGATGAGGCTTCTCACAACTCTTTCTCACGTTACACTTTTTCCAGCAGGTTGATCCAAGGCCATACAGCTGCATTGCATTAAAGATGATGTTGAATGCAGGCAATTAAACCTCTGAGCTGGGCACAGGAGAGGGGTAAGTTATTGCAGTTTTTTGGTGCACATGGGATCCTGACGTTTCTGGACCAAACTTCTTTGTCTCACCAGTACTCTGCACATTGGTCAGTGATTCTGCTGGCTTTCTTTGTCAGTCTCTTGTCAATTGTATGATCTTAAGATGAGAAAGAAAGCAGAAACACAGTAATACTGGGGGTCTAATCCTGCCTGATCTTCTTTTTCTCTCCCAATCTTCATTAGACATTGAGTACGAAATTTTTCTGCATGTTAAGAAAAGTTCAAAAGTAGAAAAGCAAACTGTTTGGAAAGAAACATTTTCTAGGCTATATATTAGTAAATTGGCATGATGATAAATGCTGTGGAATATTGATTTTGAAATATTTATACATGCTCTTTAAGGCTATTCAGATCTATTTAGTTCTCAACAGTGAGTGTTTAAAGTACTTTGTAGTCTCCTGGATTATTTTTTTTACTTTATTCTGTGCCAGTCTGACATCTCAGATAGCCTTTCTATCTTGAAACTACTCCTGAGGGTAATTTCAACTCAAGAGGTTGCAAATTAGGCATATAATTACCATGGATATGGGCACAACTGGCTTTGTTTGAGCGACTTAATAATTTTTTCCATAGATTTCCTTTTTTCCCTATATTTTCCTGATTTTTCTTTATATGCTAATTTTAAAGCTACTTTATTATTTTTATGAAGTTAGGGGGTTAAGAGTGCTATTGACCAACATTGATTTCTTTTATTCATACAGAATTACTATTTTTCAGCTAAATGTAGCCTTGTGAATTAGAATTCACTGCCCTTGAGGTAGATCTTAAGTATACTAAGCAAATTTCATATTTAAAGAACATCTGCCTTAGTTTTTGGAGGAAAACTGAAATTCTACATCAGAGAAAAGCAAGTTTTTATTTTTATAAATCCACTAAATCTTCCTGCCATGCCTTCCAGTTTGTAATTGGAACAAGTACACCAAAAACAGAACACAGGAAAGTCTAAGAACTCAATGCCACCCAAACTAATGTCCAGCTGGTGTCAGAGCAATGGTCTCCTTGGAAGTCAAAATGTGTCTTCTTTTTCTACCTTCAGTTTTTTTTGCTGAGTGCGAAGTTGTATTGTAAGAGCTATATTTCTTTGGCCAATTTGTGTCAGCTGTCCCAGCCATGTCTCCTTCCAACTTCTTGCCCATTCCTATCTGTAGACAAGCAGAATGCTGAACTATTCAGCATTCACATGGACATGTTACTGTTTTATCCAAAAATCCAAAAAGCAGCACCAAATAGCTGCTCTGGAGAAAGCTAACTCTATCTCAACCAGACAGAGTGCAGATAGGAGTTAAAATAAAGTTTATTTAAAAATTTTTAAAAAGATCTCTTACACAGAAAGGCTCACTTCAACATTAAGTTACAGATTATATTTCAACTTTAAATATTCCTCTACTGCCACACACAATGCATGCCAGAATGGGGCAAGAAATTGTCAGTAATCAATGTAGTGAGACAGAGCAAAATAGTTTGTGGAATGAGAGCCCTTAGAAGACATCTGCTGAAATTGTTTTGGAGTAGTAGCTGCAACAATGTGGGAGGTAATAACTTTCCTATTTAAATGGTATTTTGTGCTTAATGAGATATCAATTCATGGAATTTGATAAATTTTAAAAGCTGTCCTTTTTTAGGATACGCCTTAATTTAACAAACTGAACAATTTGTTTATTTTAAAATATTGATATTGTCATTATTACCACAAAATACTGAGTAAAAATTCACACATAGAAAGTGGTATTTGAATGTGCCAGTTTACTATAAATTACCATAAGAAGTATCTCTGTTTGATAGGTTAAAGAAAAAGATGTAAAAAAAAGTGGCATTATGGTCTGAATATAGGCCTTAGAGCAAGAAATTGCATCTCAGTTCAAAATACAGGCTGCTTCAATTACATCACAACTTTGTTTCCCCACACCTAACAGAAGATAACACTGCCTACTAATCTGTATAGATGTGCACTTATTTTTGAATAATACTGATCCTGATGGTAACTCTCTCTGGGACTACTACTTGCAAAGCAATAAACAGAGCAGCAGCAGATACTCTAGGAGCCAGCCAAAAACTATGTTAAAGAGATTTCTGAACAGTGGTAAAGGAAACTCATTAAGATTCATTAGCATGGCTACCTCCTTAGATGATGTAAATTTCTAAGTCAAGGTCAAGACAAAGTTCTAAAGCAAGGATTGAATCTGCAGTTACTAGAATGTTGAACAGATTTTAATATTCAAGGTAAATAAAGCACAAGCATTTCTGCAGAACTGCTTCTGTAACCTCCATCCTTCTTTTTTCCTGTTGCATGCTGTATAACAGCCAATCCCACTTCATTCTTTGAGTGTCATTTTAATTATGTGCTTTGGAGTCCCCAGTTCAGTCTGAAAACAGGCGTTCTTATGACATCGCTCTCTTACCCCATCACTCACTGCTCTACTATACCTTGACGCCTTACCACCACATAGTGCAAAACAGAGAAAAGCAAAGCACTACTTTTGGACCATGTAGTTGGCCTGAAAACAATTTGGGCAGGTCTATTCCTGTTGCAGAAGGCAATGAAGGTTGTGCCCTAGAAACAGCGTTCAGTGACAAAAATAGTACTCAGTTTCTCAGTTCCCATGTCAAAAGTACTTCCATGAATAATGGAAATGAGTTGTGAATAATATGAGTTAGATGGGAAAAACCATTTAGATAAATACCCATCAGTTATCTGCCGTAATGGCAACCAGTTAAATAGGTACATTCCTCTTATCTAGTCTTTCCTTTCTTATTAACCCATCACCCAACTAACTCTGCTCTAAATATAGAATCGATACCTGCACAGAATGTACTCTATAATCTGCCTTGGGTTATTACTGATTTTAGCTCCTTAATTAATGCTATTGCCTCCTAGGTTCTGCATGTACCAGGTAAAATAGTATTAACTGAAAATTCATACTAGACTTTCTGTTAAAATAATTTGATCTTTAAATTCAATATTTTAAAAAATAATCCTTCCAGGAATAAGTTGCTTTATACATACTAGATCGCTCTTTTTTTTTTCTTCATTTCCTGTTTTATTTCCATGCTCTTGGAAATCATAATGCCATCTGTATATATGACATGCTGCAAATTCTTCATTTGGGAGTATCACTAGCTAATTTAAGACCTAAACTCTATTTATTTTCCTGTATTTTGGATGCAGAATTCTGTCTAACAAGGATCATTACATACCTAATAAGGTTTCATGCAGAATTTTACCTTAAATAAATTGTTTAATGACAGTAAAAACATATAGATTCAACTGAAATATCGTTATCTGTTGGTTTCATTATTTGGTTAAAAACGCAGTTAAGTTGGAAATAATTTTCTTTGAGAAAATGAATTATTTATATTGCTTATAATGCAATTAGCAGTTGAAATATATTTTTTCAAATACTTGATTTTTATTATAAATTAGCATAATACTTGATTATTTCTGGCAATTACTGCCAGGATTACTGTGTTTCCAACAAACCCACTTGAAAGCAGAGGTCAGAAAAAGGGGTTAACAGAGACCAAAAGTTACATTATTTTCCATTCATTTGGAAGACAATTTTTTGGTAACAGCTCTGGTCTGTGAAATCTAGTCACTTCTCTGAAAGTATGTAGATCATGAAGCCTTCAGAATCTGTGAAAAATAACTGACTAACTGAATTCACTTAGCTACTTCAGACCTCTCCATTTTCCTAGACAGCCCAGTTTTCCCATCTCTTGCATTTTTCCAGCATTGTAATGACTTGTTGACTCTTTTTGGTGACACTGATCTTGTAAACAAAGCCAGTAGAACACTTAAGGGCCCAGAAACTTTCAAGCCCAATCTAATTTATTAGTTGATTTACTTCTGTAATACATCTTTCTCTGTGGTATATTTGCATTAACTTTTTTATCCTTTAAAGCTCAATTAATTCCACTTTGAGGTATGATAGGAGACAATGAAGCAGATATTTACAAAAATAAAGCAAGCTTCATAATTCTCATTCTGCTTTGGATAATACCCCTAAGGAAAAACTTAAATGAGAAGGGAATGGGAAGGGGAAGTGAAAGAGAGAAAAGGAAGGGTAAAGAAGAACAGAGCAGAGAAAGGAGAGAAAGAAAATAAAGAAGAGCAGGGATTAGAAGAGAAACACAGAGTTTTACAATTCTAGCAAATCTTCTTCTTTCTATGCCATCAGTTAAAGTGACGTTGTTATCACTTGTTTCTATACCATAAAATAAAGTGAAATTTGTGGCAATACTGTGATCAGTCACATTAATAAAGCATTAAACCTTGCTTTAGACAGAGTTTGGGCCATACAAGAGTAACTACAGAAAAAAATGCACCTATAAGGTAGCATGGATTGAGCCAACTGCTTTCACTTTATGCTAGCTAGGATGGGTAACAGTAGTGAAAATCAGGTACACCAGGGAAAACCCCTCAGCAGGATCTAGCTTCAGAAAAGAACTCTGGAAATCTACAGCGCATACTACAATACCCTCTTTGCTCTTTATTTCCTATGCTGATTAGATGTAACAAGTGCCTATATGTTAACTACTTCTACTTTTTGTTCATTTGTGTATACAAGACCATGGCTCTCATACTGCAGTCCAATCCACAACACTTGCTTCTACTACTACAGCGGAGATAAACTTTTGCTATTGAATCAGTTTTACTCATCTTATGGGAGAGTGATTTGCAGGAAAAATGAATTGTGACAGGTATTCAGACCACACAGCCATGAAATGTGAAAGAGAAAATTCATACAATCAACGTTGCAAAGAGGCATCACAGGATTTTGGAGTACCTACAGGATTTGAAGTATGTACATAGCTTGTTCTGTAAGGGCAGGTTAGTCTGTTTTCTCTGTTCTGTTACTCAGGTTACATGTAAGAACATTCCCAGAACTGGAACTGAACAAGTGCTAGAAATAAAATGGTCTAATAATACTTTTCATTTTAGAACATTCCCAAAAGAACTGCATACTGACATGTTAAGTATGGGAAACTTAAGGAAATTATTCCACTGAGTCATCAGTACTGTACTGCTTACCATATGAGCTTCTCTTGCCTGTTAAGCCTACTTGCTAGATAGCTTTAGAAACCAAATTAGATAGCTCATTCCACTTGTATTACTGCAAGGTTTGATCTTGAACCCTGTTTTCCAAATTCTGTGCTTCAACTTTAATTTCCTGACTTTTCTTCATTGTCTATACACATTCTGTAGCTGCATCTATGTTCTTAAATTTTTCAATCTCAACAGAATGTAATCTACCGAAAAGGCCACACCCAACAGTCCAATGGGCCGGGCATCTGACAGTCTCTTCAACATCAGGATTTAATTTTCCACAGTACTAAAGACTGCCTGTGTGCCAGACTTGTACTCAATAGACACCTTTGGGGTCCCACACCACTCTGCAGAATTCAGCTGCCAGTTCTAATTAATTCCATCTGGGTGATGAAATCTTCATTAGGAGAGAAGGTAGTTTGGCAATTATGTGAGAAACTTCAGCTTTCTCCTCAATTTTAGACATCTTTATAAGAAAATTCTTTCTGAGTGTCTTCTTGCCATGCTTGTTTTTCTATGGGACCTTAATGATGGAGATTTTAATGATGGAGACTTTAATGATGGAGACTTTGAGTATGATGTGAGAATTCTAGGAACCTAAATGTTAAGTTTAGTTGCCTAAAGATTCCTTGTGACTAATACTTTACCTGCCTGTCTATCATGTACTTTGTCTTAAAAATAATATTTTTCAAAAAAATTTTGTTTCATTTTTATGAAGTGCCCTGTGAGTTATAATTAAAGCAAAATGAAAAGGTAGAGTAATCATACATACGACTGTTTCAATACAGAGACTCTTAAATCCCCTTTCATGTCACTGGATCCCAACACCTTGAGTATAGAAAGTATCTGTACAGAAGAATGTCTGTGGAAGCTAGGCTGAAGTCGATGTCACTATTTAATAGACTGTTATTATTGTAACATATGGCAGCTAGAACAACATATTTGAAATGAAAATACTAAATGTGGGGGGGGCTCCTTATTTGAAAATATTAGTGCCTTTATGTTGTATTTCTAAAGCTGAGCAAATGTTATATTTAGACCTAAGAAGCAACAGGGCATGAATTATTGCACACTAATTCACAACTAATGTGTTGCTGCGAATGAAGCTAAAGGCTGAGTGCAATCAACTCCGTTCCATCAGTACAACATTAATTCGCACACTAGAAGGTCTTACTGCACTTATAAAAATATTATTCCAAAAGGTCACAGAATCTAAAAATAAGTGGTAATGTAACCAGGGTCAAGTTCCAAGAATTATTATCAAGCACCAGTTTGATCTATATATTTTTAAAATAAACACATGTATCACAGAGAACTTGTGTGTGCATTAGCCAACCTAAGCATATTCCTGATTTCAGCAATAAAGTTGCATATAAAATCATTGAATAGGGGGTTCATGGACATACATGGAAAATAAAACAAAATATGTCTGCTGCATCTGTTCAGACAAACTGGTATAAATCAAATGGATACAACACAACACTTTATTCAGATGTGATATTTGTGAAGGACACATCTGGGTGTACTTCCAAATGTTATGGACTACCCAACTTCCACATGTCTAGGCCTAAGGAAAATTCTGGTTTTGTTTGGTATTCCATCTAAGTTTTGGAGTTTAAATACTGGGGACTTTCTTGGGGAAGTGTTTTGTTGTATTTTATATATTTATGCATTTTATGTATTTTTGTTTACGCTGTATTAATTAGGCTTTACAAACTAAATATTTCATGGGGATGAAGTGTGGTTTTAGGGAACACAATGTAACTTTCTTCTAATGTTGAAATATAAAGTATGCATTGATTATGGCATCTTCTAGTCTTTACATATTTTTAAATAGGTTTGAAGAATATTTTCAGGTTTTTATTTAACCATATAATGGTTTCCATTATAGAATAGACCAGGAATAGGTTAAAAACAAGCTGTGAGGGACCTTTTAACCAAAGGATAACTGGGGTTATGACTTTCCTGCGGCTGTAGAGGCTGTCTTGTCTTTCTTCTTTTATTGGGACTGACAAGAAACAGAGCAACAGAGAAAGACTGTGCATTTGTTCTGTTTGGAGGTCTGTCCTAAGAAGTGGTAGCTCTAAAAAATAGCCCATAGGGAGAGAAAAGTTTTGAATAAGCTTAGGGTCTTCCGGTTAGTTCTGAGGAAAACAAAGATTTGAAAAAGTACAATTCAGCAATTAAAAGGAGATTTGAGATTCTAGAATTTAGCTTTGCCCAGGAAAGAAAATTAGTTAATCCAGAACTCATGTTAATATTTCTATACATTCCACTTCAATATATTTACACTTCAATATGTTTTCAGTGCACATTAATGTGAATCTCAACACTAATCCAAAGACTAATCCAATTTTTAATATTTCATTCTAAGGCCAAATGCCTCCCAATGATAATTTAATTTTCATTAATAAAACTTTATCTGTTGAGAAGTATTTGGAAAATTTTAAGTGTGCTGGCATTTAATTAAGAATATTGGGATAATTACACTGATTTAAAATTAATCAGACTTATTCTATCAGAGGAAAATATTAAATTTTAAGCAGTTCTTAAAAGGAATTTTGATCCATCAAAATAAAGTTTATACCCTACATCCTCACCACCAAGATTCACACGATGTAGAATGAAAAATACTTTTCTATGGACATTGAATTTACACTGACATTAATCTACACAAAATTTATTTAATCACATTTCTTTAATGAGATTAAACAAATTAATGCCAAATATAAATAAATTAAGAATTGTATGTACTCTTTTAAGAATGAGATGTGGTAGTAAGAAATAACATAATACTCTTGTGGTAATTCAGCTATTGTAGTAATATTTGTGAAAGGTTTCTTATGAGTCAATTAGTGTGATAGAGAAACCAACTGTCCTGCTCAGTCAAAACACATCTCTCAGGTAGAGACTAACTATATCTATTCTCCATTAAAAATGTTTTGTGTACTATTAAATAGGTAAGACATTTCTAAAGAAAAAATACATACAAAATATTATTGGTATTACACAAAAGAAAATGACTGTATTCCTGACAAGAGAAAGATATGTCAGAAGATGGCAGAGCTGTGCCATGTGAGTCAAAGGGCTGAAATGTTGTCTAGGGCCCTCAGGGAGCTAATATCAGGTCTCTTCAGAGATGAAAAATAATAATTAAACACTGCTTATCAATTAATGCCAACTTATAGGAAGGTCCTACACTTAGATTGAGTGAGGAGATTGGGTTGCTTGAAAACAGCAAGAAAGGAGAAAGAAAAGGACTATGGAATAATGAAAGATGCAAAGAGAAAGCAAAAATAATTAAACAGATATGCACTTACGCAGAGTTGGAGCACTCATATTTCTAATTAGAATTTCAGTGCAGGAGTCCAATTTAACCTTAGGGAGCCTTATAGTGATGGATGTCACTCAATCTAATACTAATACACCAGCTTGAATTTTCATATTACATTTAGCAGCATACTGTTATTTATACACATATTTCAATTTTAGGGGCATTGTAGTGGCTGTCTATAATATCTGCTTGTGAGAAGGGTTTTTTAATTGCAAACCTCTAAATTGACAGTTAATTGCTTTTTTCTCATTCTTCCATTATCATGAATGCATGTGTTTAGTTCCCTTATCTCTTGAATTGACAAAGAGTTCATATTTTTGAGGTGTTATACAATATTTTCATTATTTCAGGGGCAAGTTTTTTTTCAATATATAACATATCCAAAGAAAGCACAAAACCAATTAAGCATGTAACAGGTGAAGAATGTGCCCCAGTGAAGTGGCCATAGTGATATCACAAAACTTGCATCCTCTACCAGTTTCCAGCCTCTGATGGAGCCTATAAATTGGCTGATTGAAAGAGCAGTCAGTAGATCAGGAAGACAGTTAGACAAACTAAAAAGTTCTGGAAAATATTCTATTCCACAGAATATTTCCTTAGAAATGGTAGCTAAAACCGGGACCTGAAACATTTTAAATATAGCTGAAAATGTAAATTTCACAAAAAATATTTGGGCTTTATCTCAATTTAGATTGATGGCATCTTTACTTCCTCTTTTATTTTCTAAACTATTATGTGCATATCATTCCCTTTGAGCAAAATTCCTCCTAGTTACTTCACTACTTAGGCAAAATTTTAGTCAAGTTTCGTGGATGGCAGGTAGGGTTGTGCTGGAAGGGTTAATTTTCCATTTCCCAACCAACAATGCTCAATGGGGCATATGTGCTGCTGGTCATGTGATGCAATTACAGCTGACAGCCTGTCCTGTCCCCTGAACAGCTGGGTCTGATCCTCAGATTAACGTACTTAAAACCGTAAAATCTCGGTAACTTGTAATGATCAAGAATGACAACACTTTTTAGAGTATATCCCATATTCCTACTGGCCAAATACTTTTCATGGGAAATTACTGGCTTATGCTCAAACAAAACAGAGAAAAGTAACTAATGAATTAGTTATTACCTGTGAATTTTATAAAAATATTTGGTTTGCAATTTCATGTGTCTTTATTCCTATTGATGAATTTTTAAAATTACCCTTCTTTAAGCCCCCAGAATGTTTACACGGTCCTTGCACACTAACATCTGCTAAGCTTTTTTTTGTTCAAGAGGAATAATTCATGCCTCTTGAGTTTGCACACGTTTCCCATATGTCTAGAAAATCATATGCTATCACTCCTTTCTTGTCAAAGGTTTTAATTCTCCATACATTTATCAAGGAAGAAAAACTGCAAGCGCACTTTATTTTCACAAGTTTTTCACCAACCACTTTACATTTTGAATCCCTATACATTTACAAAATTGTTCCCATGGAAACTAGAAGGAAATTTTCTCTATAATATTCTTGATGGATGAAATGCAAGTAAAAATGTATTTAATAATTTTAGTGAAAACTTTCAGTGTTTCAGTTCTAGCTCAGATTTTTAAGATTTTATTTTGAGTGTGGTGTGGGGGGATTAATAGTCGGGAGCTCTTTCAACATCCTTGAAAAAATTCAGATGCTAGCATACTTCTGCGGGCTCAACACAGCCTCACTATGACTCTTCTGCCAGTGGTATGGTGGTGACAATAAAACTTCAGAAGTTCTGGTGTGGATCACAGACCTTATATTTTTGAAACAAGAGTTGCCTTCTACATTACTAGCTTGGATCAGAGGAAAATTCATACAGTTTGCTTTACAGGAGAAACTCTAGTGACATAATGTAGGCCCTTACTGATGAGAAAGAAATGGCATCCTATCACTTTTGATTTTTTCAACTTTCAAGTTCCATATACTCAAGAAGTTACATATGACTAGTGTGGTAGGTGAGGTGAGAGCAACAGAGGTTTTACATAGTGCCAAAAGTATTACTGAAGTCTATCTCCCACAAGATTCTCCTTGAAACACTGGTGAAGTATGGGCTGAATAAGCAGACAGTGAAGTGGATTAAAAACTGACTGAATGAGTTCAGAGACACAACATCTTGTGTGAGGCCAGTATCTAATGCTGTATCCCATGGATCTATACTAGGCCTGATTCATTCAGTGTCTCTGTCAAAAAGCCAGATGATTTGGTAGAGTCTACCCTCAGAAAGTGTGCTGATGATACAGAATTGGGAAGAATGGCTGATACACCAGAGGCATGCTGCTATTCAGAGAGACCTTCACAGGCTGGAGAAATGAGCTGACAGGAAGTCACTAACCTTGTCTATTTCAACAAAGGGAAATGAAGTGAGGAACAACCCCATGCAGCAGTATTGTGCTGGGGACCAACTAACTGAAAAGTAGCTTTGTGGAAAATTACATCCAGGACCCAGTCAATACAACACTGAACGTGAGGCAGCAATGCACCCTTGAGGCAAAGATGGTGTCATGGTTAATGGTAATATGTATTATGGACTGCATGAAGACAACTGTCACTACCAGGTTGAGGCAGGTAATCCTTCCCCTTAATTCAACACTTTTGAGGCCTTCTCTGAAGTATTGCATGCATTTCTGGGCTACTCAGTACAACACAGACCTGGAGCTACTACAGAGATATCAGTTCAGAGCCACAAAGATGGAGGCACTGGAGCATACCTTCTAAGAGGAGAGGCTGAGCAAGATGAGACTCTTTAGCCTGGAGAAGAGATGGCTTGGGGGGATCTTATCAATGTATTTAAATACCTGAAGGAGGGTTCAAAGAAGACAGGCCTAGGCTGTATTCAGTAGTGCCTGGCGGTAGGAAAGTGAGCACAAACTGAAACACAGGATGTTCCATATAAGCACAACAGTACATGTTTGTTTGTTTGTTTGTTTTTTACTGCGGGACTGTGGGGGTGACTGAACAATGGGACAGGTTGCCCATGGACATTGTGGAATCTCCATTCCTGAACATGGTCAAAAGCAAAAAAACCCCAAAAAGCATTTTGGGCATGGTCCTGCACATCCTGCTCTTGTTAGCCCTTTTTGAGCAGGGTAGTTGGACCAGATGACATCTAGAGATCCCTTCCAAAATAAGCCATCCTCTGATTTCATAAATGTGATCTGTCAACTTAATTACTAAAACCTGCCTTTTGGCTTTTGTGAGTTACATACAACTTGGTCCAGAAATAGCTTGCTGTTAACAAAAACTTCCTATTAAGAATTCAACTACACCTAACTTTTGCTCATAAGATCACATTCTGCAAAATAGGTCAACCTAGATACGTGATAGAAAGGTACTGGCATGACATGATACGCGAACATGTAGTCAAGAGAAGATGCTCATTTTATATGTATTTTACATTTGTAAAGTATAACTAAGTCTGATCTCAATGTAGATGTTTTAAAGCTACAAACCACAAATAACTTCTGTTAATAAAAAGGCAAGAGTAGGGAATCAGAATGAAGTGTAAGATATGTAAAAGAGTACTAATTTATAAGAGAAAAAAAGCAATGCCAATAACATATTCTATCAAAAAGGCTTTTGAAAAGCTTAATCCTCTATAGTAACATTTCTTTTTTCCCAACAAATCTATGATTTCTCAGGTTGCAATGAGTCATGTCATGTAACTGAATGTGTCACATCCAACTGCGATATGATGAGAAACAACATAACAAAAAGTGACAAGATTTAACATGACAAGTAAGAATGAAATGCTACAGTGGTAAACACCAGTTTTCAGCAATTTGGTATGTCATGTTTTTTAAAAAGAACACCTAACAGTATGGCTCTCATATAATAATCACAGACCCTGACAAACAGAATTACTTAGTTTTCAATGATTCATGTTTTCAGACACCCCAATGGTGATTGTATTTTGATATGCAGTTGAAAGATGGATTTTTGGCTCAATTAACACTGATACACCCAAGAAAATTAACCGTCATTGTGAGTTAAAAACAAAGGTGTTTACTGTAATCAGCTAAAATGGGACAAACTTATTTAACCAATAATTGGAATTTAGAGAACTGCTTAGAAGAATAATGTCACTGCTCATTTTGCAGTAGCTTGTAACAGCATACGATTTATTTGTGATATTAGGTGTAAGCAATCATCTGCTAGGCAAATTTCCAGGTTAAAAAAAAAGAGTAAAAATAATTTAAAATTCATCAGTGCAGAGATTGAAAGTTTTTACTGATTAATACTGATATGTCGTAGCATGAAACTGCAGTTGAAATAAAGAAGGAAGTTTGTTAGTGCTCTGAATTAAACCTTTTCTGGATCATAGTGTCCTTGTTTTACTGAGACAGTTTCTTTTATGACATTGAAAATGTAAAACAAATAATTTGTTATTAGAAACAGAGATCTCAGTAGTTCCCTCAAAATGGCTGGAAATATTTGCAGTCATCTAGTTAATGATACAGAAATCTATGCAAACACTCTCTATCCCAAGCTTGCTCTACTGATTTTTTTTTTTCATTCTTAATGATTTGCTATTCTAACAAAATAAACTATGATTTTCACTATAGGGTACTTTGTAGATTGTAAGAAGCAAATCAATCTTAAAATGTGAGTAGGTCTAGTTCTCCTCTGATTGTTTCAAGATCAAGCTTTCAACCTCTCTGGTGTTTAGCAAAGTTTGTCATAAATAGAAATAGGAAGTTCAAGGATTTCTGATTTTCAAAATCCTAAAATATTCTTTCTTTCTTGACTTTTAAATTTTATTTAATAGCAAACTCACTTGAAACTACCAAAACTCTTGTATTCTGTAAACTTTTTTTGTTACCAAATGGTAAAAACAAAGAAGGTAGAAAAATACCCAAGAATCACTGCTGCAATTTAATTGAATCCTTGGTGTCTCTGATGATGATGCATGTACCGTCCTCAGTGATCTGTCTGGTTTTTTCTCCATTTTACAATTACAGTCAATGATATGGAAGTCTTACAAAAGTTTTTGTTGCAATGGAATAACTTACTTGAGTAAGGTCACTGGTGAAATGTGCAAGAGCAAATTCACAAATAAAAAAGGAATTGATTCAACCTTCAGATCATAATAATGAAGTTTACATTCACTACCAGAAAGGAGCTAATTAAATCTTTGAACAACAAGAATTATTAAGACACAAACAATTTTTACTTATATCCTGACTATGATTTTTCCCTTAGATGATCACTAAATGCTGCAACTGTGCAACTAATTTACAACAGACCAACATTACAAAAGCCACAGGGCTAGGAACTTGGCCAAAGTGCATAACTGACAATCTTAGAGAGAATACAATAGTAGAGAGAAACGTGAGCAGGTGTTCCTTGGGAATCTAAACATTAGTAAATTGAGACAATAATTTCCATTGTGTGTGGCTTTTAAAATTCTGGAATTACACCCTTTGTCTGTAAAGAAAATAAATGCAGACTAGAAGTTTGCCAGACTTAGACAGAGGTAAATATAAACTATATTCCTTTCTTCTGTTACACATTCAGGATTGCGGAAGCTCGCTTACTGAAGGTGAAGTGTGTCAGAATTATCAGCCAGAGTTCTCACATTTTGAGAAATGCCTGTGTTTTACAGCTAGGCAGTCACACTTGCAGGCAACAGTATTACTGCTGTGATTACAATACACTGCAGTGTTACAGGTCACTAAGCCATAAGGTCTTCAAGCTTTTTTCCCTTCAGTTTGATTGTATGTATCTAGGAGAGACACATGCTGGAACTAAAACCTAACTCTGATCCACCAGTCTGTGAGCAATGTTTAGGTCTAAAAAAAATGTTCCATTTAGGTGCCATAATTGTCAAGTACTGATAGCGCCTACCACAGATGGGGAGCTGGTATGGCCATAGCTGCTATCAGCTGCAGCTTTCGGGCTGCTTCCCCATACTCATTGCCAGGATTGCCTCTGCTGACACACCACAGTTGTGTTGTTACTGCTGCTTTTCAGACTCTGAGTTTGGAGCAAGAGCTCACATCAGAACACTTCTCTGGTTCTCTTCTTGAGAAGAGGTCTAGCATGTGTTGTCAGTATCTGTTCATTTCTTAGAGGTTTTCCAAGGAATTATGGTTAAGTTCCTCTATCTATCCATAATTTCCTTGAGCTGCCAGAAAGTTTTTGGCACTCCCCCAGAAATATGCTTCCACAAGTTCTGCTAGGATTCTCAGAGCAGATTTACCTACCTAGAGCAGAATATCAGAAGATGAGCTGAAGCTGTACAGCTAATGTGGAAACAGTGTACCACTGGCTCCTAAATATGCAAGCACACCAATGTTAAAGGCTCTGCAACACAAGTTCAAGACAGCTTAGCTTTCGATCATACCCTTCAGGGAATATTTCCCAACTTTTCCAAAAGCCGTGCTGCCATACAGGAAAGAATACAAGATTCAATGTATCTAGAAGAACATGAAAATAGGAATGGGGTTCTCTGCCCCAGGAATTTGCTTGTGTGGGAAGAAGGACTTTTGGATTCTGTCATCTCTAGTTAGGCTCTTGTATTTTCTATGGGCTTGTCATAAATTAAAATGTACGGAGGAAAGAGGAGGTAGCAGAGTATTTAAATTAATTTTTAAATGTGAATTGAAGTTTCCACATTAGTGTTCTCATAATGAAAAAAAAAAAAGTCATGTTCTACTGTCTTCGAATTTGAAATTTGATGTATACTACAGAAATATAAAGTCAGTTCTTTGATGGGATTTTTGCTTGGAGTTTTAGCATACTTTTAATAGTTCTCAAAAAAAAAGAAAAGCAAAAAAGCACTTTCAAGGGGCTTAGAAGGACACTTCATAGAAGGCTTCGTTTGTCATTATCCTTTTCTGTCTTGCACTTTCCATGCTGACAGGAAAATAATGCAGAATGTAGATGAGATCATAATACTGTATTGCCTAAAAATAATACCATATTGCATAAAAACATTTTATTGCCTGTATTTGCTTAATTCAGACAGTAAAAGTAAAGCAGTGATCAACAGAATTTCTAAGCTTAACCCAGCCATATGAGATTCAGAAAGAGTTCCTCAGGCAAGTCTGTTCTAAATGAAAATTCTGTGCAGACAAGGGTAGCATAATTAGCATGCTGCATATGTACCTATGAAATATTTTAATACTTAGGATTGATGAATTAGAATTCTTAATCATAAATTTTTCAGCAATATTCATAAATGTGATGTTTTATTAGAAGAAGGTATGTTGATTTTTTTTCTGATGTGGGTGTTAATTTGGAATTGAAATGCTGTAAAACATGAAAACTATGATCTCAGAAGGATTATGAAAAGAGTACCAATTCAGAACACTCCCAAATGACTGAAGAAAATGAAAGTGAACCTTCTTGTCAACTGTGCACGCTTTTGATCCCTTTATTTATCCTTCAGCAGCAAATTTGCAAAAGGAGGATACAAAGTGATGTTCATTACAGGTTAAATTATTCTTATTTCTATGTAGGCTGATTTTGAGTCCCACATTTTATAAGCGCACTATCACACCAAAAGGAAAAACAATTTTAATTACTCAAATTCAATACTGATTTTTTGAAATGCCAATTATAATGCATAAGATATGGGCATAATTTCTAGTTGTTTGATAGTATTTTGAGTTTTTCTAGATCACTCATCCTACTGTCCTACATACTTGAATAGTGTTTAGAAAAATATGAATCTGTGAGGGTTTATTTTTTTTTAGTTTATAACCTCTTCTGACAAGAATCCTTTTAAATAATAATTTAAAAATACACAAAATTCTTAATTGTTTTTATTTTGATTTCTCATTAAGTGATTTAAAGAATTGGGCTATTTTCAAACAAACATTTTAAGTGGCTAAAGCTCTATGACATGTAATACATTTTTTTCCCCAAGATGTTTCTTCTAATCTCTATTTCATGAGGTTTTTTTTTTTTTTTAGTTTTATACTTGTGATCTGAATACATTCACACTGTTGTTGGGTAACTTGTGTCTGATTCATGGGCAAGGAGTAAACTAGAAAATTACAAGTTATAATTCTGGCTTAAAACAAAAATATATCTATATTTTTGTCTTTTTATATATTATAATAACTATAAAGATGTATTTTATATTTTTTATTAATCTTTATTGTCTATATGTCAAGTCTGCAGGACCTATTTCCACATACTAAACGAGAAAGAATATAAATCCAATTTTGTTCAGTCCTTTAATTATGACAACGCTTTCATATTTTGTGTCTCAACTGGACTGCCTAAGCATTTTTTATGATTATTTAAAACTTGAACTTTTCTTTTTGAGTCACGCACATAATTTTTAATCGCTAACTGTAGCTCATGCAAAAAAAGTAACAGCTTGCTACTTGTATGAGTCAGAATCTAAACAGAGCTATTTAAAAATCATTTGGAAAATGTGTTATTAGCTAATTAGCATAATGTAGTTATAGAGAAGATATACAATCTAACATGTTTCACTGAATCAGTTCATAAACAAAAACTGCAATTAGCTACTATTTCCTTTGCATTATTATTTTCCTTGAGATCCTATCATATGGCCAAGCGAACCTAACAGTGTTGTCAAACAGATTTCAGATGTGAAATGCCGTGCTGCAGTTAGAGCACACCTTTCATTTTTCATCTATTACATTCCAACACTTTCTACTGAAACATTTGCACCAACCAATGCTTCATGTCTTAATAACTTTATAATTACTTATATGCATAAGAAAAGATATCTTATTCTAGCTTACTGTTTCCACTTAAATTGCCTAGGTTAAAAATCTGAAACAGTAAAACCGAGCAAGAAAGAACGATATGTTTTTTCTAGACTCAATGTTGAGTTGAATTGGTGTTGAATTAAAAACCACACTGAAACAGGAATATCAGTTGACTTTTTATGGCTATTTTAATTAGTTACTAGAATTATGCTCCAAATCTGATTAGTTGTAACCATTTGATCATCATATGGATTCCATGTGAAGTAATAACAGACAACAGTCCATAATTCAGGCCTGACTGGTCTCTGAAATTTTCATTCATCTGTGAACTTTAGCATGTCTTACAAAGCTTGGCCACATTCTCCTCAAAGTCAGCAGAGAGATTACAATGTATGCACCTTCTTCTAGAATCCCTAAATTGACCTGTAAAACAGTAAGACCTGAGAGATTTCAGGGATCATTTATTGACATTCATAGACTAACCCTACATCCTAGTTACACTGAGATTCCTAGGCCTCTAGAGAAAAAGAATGAAAGGCTTTTAGCCACCATCTAAAATGTCCCTTATCTACACAGACTTCTGATATAGTCATATAAGAACCGGCACAGAAACTAGGATAGGGGAGGAAAATGAAAGAAAAGACAGTTACACTATAAATGTAAAATAATTTTGGCTTTTGAAAAGAAAGTTTATAACAGTGTAAAAAAGTGATACCATCTGCGTTCAGGGTGAATATCATATTTATTTCCAAGCAAAAGGACAAATTTATATTTAAAAAAATCTTGAGGGCACACTGACTGATGTGTTAGTGATACTTAATATGGTAATGGTGAGGCCAAAGTTTAACTGATTTTAGAGTACAGAAGCATCAGGAACATCAAACAACATTTGTCTGAAGCTTTGTAAAGCACAAAGAAGTATTTTTCAAAAAAATGTTGTATAATTGTAAAGCTATTTTAGAGGAGAATACTACCTGTCACTGGGCATCTGTGGTTATTAAACTGTTCCCAACATGTCATCTTTTGCAACTCTAGCTTATGAAGACAAAAAATAATTAGGGTTGTTTTTTTTTTAATCAGAGTTCCCAAGTATTTAATCTTGCAAATATCTAGATTTCCTGGTCTTGTGCCTTGTGTTCAGTGACAGTGCTACAGATGGTCTGGGTAACCTCACAGACAATCTTCTAACTGAGATCTTATCCTGATTCTTCAGATTCCTTCCCAAGGCACATGCTAATTGTTTTTTATGACTGCCTTTCAATATTTTCTAGTAGACAGACAACATCCTGCATTAAGTTGATTGCAATAAAAATGAAACTGAAGATTCATTTTCCTTAATTTTTAGGTTAAGTTTTAAGATGAAATGATGAAAGCTTAGACATATAGTAGAAATGGACATTACAAACAAGAAGAAAAAAGCTGAATGTACATCCAATTAAAATAAACAAATGCATTTAATTAAAAAAAAACCAAAAAACCCAACAAGGCATATAGGCAAAGGAAAATACCAACAGCTGTTGAGGAGGACTCATAACTGTAAAATGAACTGAGAGGGAATATTAGGGTAAACTCCAAGACTAGAGTTTAATGCTTATCATCATCAGGGATTTGCTTCTTTTTGCAATATTGAAATAAATTAACTTCATTGTGAATAAGGAACATCTAATTAGTCCGTGGATATTCTACTCTTGTCAGCACAAAACCTTCAAATTTGGTCTGCATAGTCATGCACTAGCTCAGACAGCTGCACAGGATTTTGGTTTGCTGGTATGAAAGACCAATTGGACAGTTCCTTGACAAAATCATGGACATTATGTTGCTTCAAACACTACTCCCTCAAGGGGAGCTACAGAACTCTCACTGATAAAGCACTACTACTGTCAAAACCATCCTTAAACTTATTGTCATCCAAAAGGCCATCTTCCTCTGAGACGAAAAAGACTGGATCAGAGGAGGTGAATATATAAATCACCTTATTAGTAATGTACTAGTTATAGTAAACATCCCCAAACTATGTACAGGTAGTTAATAAAAACGTTACTATAGTTTTTCTGGGATATCCAGAGTTTCAGCTTGGACATACCATCACTTTTACATCTTTTATCGCACAGAAACTTTATCTCCAACAGGAATCACCTTCTAGGTTTAGTCTGCCAACCTAGCCACACAATGTATTTTTTTCATAGTCTCTTCGTGAGGAACAGATTTTAAATGATTTAATGAGTAGGCCTATGTTGTGCAGATGACTGGAAACATAGATTCCCTCAACAATTTCCATCAAAATGCAAAGAATCACTGCTTTCTCACCCAGTTCCTGTGTAATTACCACTTCATCTGGCATCATTGTAATAATTATCATAGTAATTAAAAAACTGGAATTTGCATGAAGGCCACAAATCCACGCACCTAAGCCTATAAAATTATTAACAGTCCAAATGAAACGTACCAAACAAACTAGTTACCAGATAATACTGTGTTTTGAAGATTCTCATGATACCGTAACAATATAAATACATTTTCCAAGAGAAGGAGGCATCACTTTTTAAATACCACTTGAATACTATGTAAAAATGTATGTAGAAGAAACACCGAACTCTGCTTGGTGTCTAGAAGCTCTTGCTTATGTCCTGGAAAATCACTAAAATTATTAATTATATTCTGAAAGATGAACAGAAGGTAATACTTTGCTCCTCAAGTCATCAAAATTAGGAAGTCAGTCTCCATCAATTTCCTTGTATAGCCAATGGAGAGAGCTTGTCCCCTGTGAGAATTCCTAACAGTTCTCTGAGATATACTCTGAAAGAATCTCTCCTACATTTGCAGTTGCACAGAATATATGGATACTGTCCTACTAAAGCAGGAACTATAAGTAGTAATTTTGTAATCAGATAGAATAGCCCACTTGCCTGTTTCCAGATAAGTAAATCCGTCAGCAGTATGTTATGGAGAAATCACTGGCAGTGATGATTTTTAATTATTGTATTATTTCACTTTTATCTGCAACCATGTTGCACAGTTATATTTCACTGAGAGGGTGTAGATGGGACACTACTGCAATTACTACTGTAACTGCTCTTCAGGAGCTCATTACCTCCAGGTGCAAGGAAAACCAGTCTCAAAGCCTAATGTGTGACCTACGCAAGACTGGTATTATCTGGACCCATGGCTGCAAGTCTGCTTCAGAAAAAGTTAATTTCAATGTGATCCCTCCAGCCCTTCAGATCCTGTGTTCCACCGGACCTGAGAATCTGGACTTTTATATAAAACTGAAGATGTACTTGAAGAGTTGTTGGGGTTTAGGATTTTTCCTTTTGTTTCTTTCTCTCGGGGAATTTTCTCCTATATATGTTGCCAGGAGATAATAATGACCGGGTACTTAAGAGAGACAAAAGAAGCAGCCAAGCTCAGGGGTGGAAGGCAATTAGCTGCACCCCTCTTATCTGAGGGTTTCTCTCATAGGGCAGAGATGCTGTGGGAATTGGGCTGGGAAAAAAGGGGCTGGGGCAGCTGCTAGCTCCTTCTTGCTCACCCCGCATTTGGAAGGGAAGGAGGCTGTAGTCGCTGCAGGAAGAATTCACCACAGCTGTGGGGTTCTATGTCCTGCTGCCTGCTACGGTGAGTGGAGCTCTGCTCGTAAGAGCGGCCGTTGCACTGGGACCTTATTAACACCCTACCTCACCAAAAACAGGACTCTTCACCATCTGCTGCAGCTGTGGAGTTTCTGCTACCTCTTGCTTGCTGCCCTGGTGAGCCCGCCCTGCTGTTCCAGCCGCTGCTGCGGGCTCCTGCTGCAGCGCATTGCCGCCATTCAGCCCGGCCGCCATGACCGCGTGCTCCCTCAGCCCGCGCCACAGCGCCCCCTGCAGGCGCGGGGGAATCACCGCACCTGCCCCGCCCACCCGGAGCCAGCAGCGCCCCCACTGGCTGCGATGGGAACTGCACCGACGGGAAAGCGCCTGTGGCCGAGAAGGCTGGGACAGGGTTTGCGTTCTGTTTGGTGTTAGTGCCAGAGTTGTTGTTTGTTTGCTTTACCATACATACTGGTAAAGAACTGTCATTCCTATTCTTATAGCTTTGCCTGAGAGCCCCTTAATTTCAAATTTATTATAACTTGGAGGAAAGGGAGTTATATTTTCCATCCCAAGGTGGGCTCCTGCTTTCCTTAGCATACATATATCTTTCAAACCAAGACAAGAGGAAATACTTTCTCACTATCTAGAAAACCAAAGTAAGAACTCTTCATTCTTTGCAAATGTTTAAAAATAATTCAAACCTAAATTACTGTCTGGGTCAAGTTATTTTGCACAGGAATTCTCCAACTCCATATGGCTAATGCTTTTCAAATACAGCTGCTTTTGAATCTCAGTTGACTATGACTGGATATGTTCCTTATCCAAGTTAAAAATTTCTAATGCTTCATTTTTGCTTAGAGAAGGAAATAAAAAAGGGTTACAGCAATAAAAATAATTAGTGGAAAATTTCAAATATCTATAACCTAGAAAAGATGAAGCCATTTTGAAATTAGGCAAGTATGAGACCTGACAAGATAATGGGGATAGATGATTCTCACCACCTACACAACAGGAGATGAGAATGGAGTGGCTGATAACAGAAGTACTGAAATTTATTTTGTAGCATGTTTGCTTTCCTTTTAAGTTTGTAAAATCAGGACAGAAATAGCAGAATACTTATAGCAGATAGGTAAGCAAGATTGAAGGATAACAATGATGAGAAAAAATAATCAGGTTCAGACTGCCCTTTATGGATCAGAAATAGTTAGGCAAATTGATTAGGAGTTTTTTTCTTCAGACTGTATTCATTCATTGCATCTATTTTGACTTCTCTGACTATGTTGAAGGGCTGTAAAGAAGAAGCAAACAATAAAAATATAAATTGGAACTTCTTTAGAAGATACTTGTTGAGGGGGAAGATATTTGTTGGACAAAAGATATTTGTTGCTGTGCAGAGACTCTGAGTCTTAGCCATTCAGGAAGAAAGTTACACTTTGGAAGAAGCGTTAATTAGCTCTTTTTATAACTCACCTGAGATCATTCTGCCTGACTCACTAAATACATATTGCCTTGCCTACAAGCTACAAAGCCTCTTTCCTGTAACTAGTCCATTAATTTCTGTTAAGGATTGGGAGTGGGGATTTTTTCATTAACTACATGAGGGGTCCAAAATCTGGTGGAAAAGCTATGTTCCTCTGTCAATGTTGCCAATGAACCTGCTCAAATACACTAACTCAGGCCTGATTGTGTTAGTGGGAGAGGCCTGTATACTCTTTCCTAAATTATTCAAGAGCATCTTAGCTCTGTTTCTGGCAGCTGCTTAGAGGGTGACCCCTTCTTACTCCTGGCCTGCAGGAGTAAGTACAAGAGAAGAAGAAAAATTAAAGGAGCATTTTTTAATCTTGGTGAAAGAGCACTAAATCCTGATGGAAGAGGCAATGAAGGACTTAACTGCAGGATTTCTATCTCAAAATAGGGTAAAATAAGATATTCTCTACTAGATAAGATATTCTCAAATAGATACTACTTTGTCTAGTAGTAAAATCTTAAAGACACTATTCCATACACCTGAAACAAAAACTGTTATTGCAGAAAATCCTCTACACATGGAAAACTGAGGAAATAATTACTTACGTTTAGATACAACTTTGAGGGAAAGGATTATACACACTTGAGTAAAGTTTTTGACTACACATTTCTGTCTGGAAAATAAACTTTGTTTTTGTTTTCTCAACAACACACATTTGTTTGTTTTCCTCTTTGCACTTTCACATCTAGAGGTTATTTTTTGTATATATTTTTGAAATGAAACTAATATTTTGCAAAAGAAATTCCCAGTTTTCTAAGGATTTTCATTTTTTGATGAAGTCAGTTATACTGGATATGTTACATAATAAATGGCAATGCTGTGACAAGAAGATGTAATCAGGGTCAAACAATCATGCCTAAGTTCATACATGCACATCAATATATGCATTAATAATATTTACTTGCATACATAAACAAAGCTTTTTTAAAGCAGTGGGCTTATTGAATTGCACATTGAATCTGAACTTGCAAGTGTAATGCAAACAATGGATCAAAACTCTGCTTGAAAATACATAATGGAAGGTGAAAAAATAAGCCCAGCCTAAAAAAAAAAATCCTGCTATTTTAATTAGTATATAAGATATAAATTGGGATTTAGATTATGCTCTACACATTGATTCAAGACAGCCTGAAACTAAAGTTTTTGAGGTTTAATTTTCTGTTGCTATTAATGAATATTACAACAGTAGCTGCCCCCTGTGGCTTGGTATAAAAAGCAGTGTATATACCTAGCACAACATTTGCAGACCTCCTCAGTTTTCTGTTTTTAATGTGATGAAAAATTGTACAAGTAACAAAGGAAAATGTCATGGTAACTAAAACATTTCCTATACATGTATTTTAGAGGGAAGCTAAATCAAAGGTCTTCAAAGAATTACTAGGGTTCTTTCTAGGAGGTTATTGACAAATATGTAGTTTGTCTTCTGAGTTTGTGCCTCTTTCACAGATTGGTGTATTTGTGATCCCACAGGCAGGAATAAGTGTCTGTAATTCATTTCTCCTTGTTAACTAGTGTGCTTTTGTGTGTAGGATGATTGACAGCAAACTCGGCTTAGTCCCAACGGATGAGCTTGTTAGCAAAACCCTAGCATCCTATCTCTAATAAAGCATATCAGCAGTACATTTTGTCCTATCTATTAGCCTCTCTGTTTCTTTTTTGTGAAAAGCTGAGTGTCCCTTTGAAGCAATGACAAATAAACCCCTGAACTGAAGTGCTAGGCTGCCTTATGGACAGCTGGATAGTAAATGTCACACCGTGTATAGAATGCCTATTATCAGAGTGAGCCATTTGTTCCATTCCTTTCAGTATCTTAATGTAATACAAAATTGCTAAATCAAGCCCCATGTCTGTGACAGAACATAATTAATGAGAAAGCAGGAGCCAATTCAACACTCTTTATTGGGACCTAATTGGCTCAGGCAACAGAGTTGTCACTCAACAAGAGACTTCCTTTAAAGCAATTTTGTTCTTGGTTGTATTACAGAGCCTATTAAATTGTCCCCTCCTTGATCACACAAAGAAGTATCTGCATGCAATAATTAGCTTTTCCAAGGGGATTTTTTTTAACTCTTTCAATAATAGCACATTTTCAAGCGCTGCTGGAGGAAACACAGCACAGGGATATGTGCAGCCTCTGGACTGAATAATTGTAATGCATGCATTTTGGGAAAGCCTGTGAGGATTGCATCAAAGCTCTGGCCATAATGGGGTGGCCTGATTTCAGAGATGGTTGCAGGTCAAGCTGGGTACCTGATATTGCACTCTGTGCAAACAGTTCAGCTAAAGGAGCAAGTGAAAATGTAGAGGTATGGATTGTTTAACTGAGTGCTTGCTTTCTGACAAAATATTAAGCCACCATGAGGAACAGGAGGTCCTATTTACTAGTGCCACTGTCTGCAGATTATAATACTACCATCAGCGGCCATTTATTTCAAGTAAGAATCAAAGCCTGGGAGTCTTTTTTCAGTAATTATCCATCAGAATTTCCTGGGCTTTGTGTCTTAATCAGTAGATTATGGGAGAATAAACTGGGAAGTCTGTTAGTTTTAAGAGAGATAATTTTTTTGCCACCCAAAGAACAAACTGGAGTCACACTTTGGAGTTAAGCAATACATAAATTGTACCTAAGGAAGAAGGAATTCTAGAACCCAGTTCTGTAACCTCTAAAAGCATAGATTTCTACAACTAGTCAAAATACAACTTAATCAAACACAAAATACATCACTGATTGAAGTTCAGTGATTTAACCACCTTCAAAATGTTCAGAAATGTTTACTATGTCTGTAGAAAAATTGAACATATTTTCCAGAAAATTTCAGCTGCAGCTACTAAGCCTTATAAGAACTTCTTTGAAAGCTAGACAACAAAATGAGGGGGATCCTGAACAGTTGAATATCTCTGTGTTTGAAAAGACTTATCATAAGTTGAACTTCACATTTTCTGTTCAGTTTGGAGTTAAAGATAATATTGAAGTGAAGGACGTGGCCCATGTTTTTTTCTCAAAATTGTCACATAACATCCTGCATAACATATTAATAGATATGTAAATTGGTGTATTAGTTGTTAATCTTGGAGAAAGTGAAGTATAAGAAATCAGTGTATTTGGAGTTTAGCAATCAGGACATTTTAGTTCTTCCGTTTTATGTCTTCCAAAGACTAGAATGATGTGACTAATCATATAAATAATAGTGTATTATCACTTATTTTCTTCAGGGTAAAAATTCCAGGGATTTCAAAGGGAATTATAAAAACAGAACTAAAAGTATGCAGGATGCTGTTTTTTTCCAAAGCAATGTGTGTTTGTTGTTTAATGTTTTATCTGCAGTTATTTTAAGCAATTGTGATGAACATGTTTTGATTTGCACATTTTATGTAGCTTTTTTAGGGGTAGGAGTTCATTTACATCTGCTCTAATATGCAAACTACGACATAGCCACTGCTTTGAAGGCTCAGCTAGGAGACAATACATGAATATATTACAAAGCCATTTTTTTCAAATTTAATAATGTGCAAGACAAGATCCTAAATGCAAATGCTAATCAGCAATGTCCTTTAACAGGTGATTCATGAAGTCTCTGAAAGCATATATTCTGAGTACAGTTTTATTAGCTTATTCTAGTAACAAGTAAAAATGATTATAAAGACTTACATAATCTAATTTTCTTTAATTAATTATATTCAATCAATATTATAAAAATAACATTGTATGTTATGATTAATTCTACATGATATAGAATACTAATGAGTACTGAAGAATTAAAAAAATTACAGAATGGGCATCTATTGAGAAGAACTTGACAAGTCAAATTAGAATGTTAAAAAATAAACATTTAAATTGAAATATTTTACCAAACAAATATTATGTGGAAAAATAATCATGGAAAAGATATTTTGGGAATATATTCAAAACAACACTGATTGAAATATTTTATCTAATGAAACAGTTCTCTGATGTTTAATTCTCATTCAAAAACTACTTGAGCTCCGAAGTGAATTGCCAAGCTTCTGTAGTTTTGGGCATCATAACTGTATAACATGAGTTGGATGCCATGCTGTTTGAATATAACACAAGACCAAAAGGCTGTTTCTCATTTCAGAAAATCTTGGGATCCAGATATTAGTAACAGTCTCCTGACAACACATAGGCTCAAGTTAGATATCTCCGCATGTCTGTGCTTGAAAGGTCATTGTCACTGATGACATAAAAATGAGGTCTAATCAAGAGAGAAATATGACATCATTTGGTTGTCAGTGCAAACAGAACTAGAATGTGTGATTCCAGGACTGGTGGTTATTAATACTTCAGCAACTGAAAAAAGACAATCCATATTAGTATTGTGTCTCTATTTAATGCATAAGGACAACATCTTGCATCTACATTAGCTGACAGTGGCTATGAATAGACAAGAATTAGATGTGTGTTTTTGTGAATTATATAAACAAAGTTATTATGATGCATAAAAAACCATTGTTTAGGCCTGTAAGTTTTTCCTCCTTACATATGCAAGGACCTCACAACAGATGTCTCAATAAGGACTGGTTTACATAGTGGCTTTGAACTGTTTCCTTGTTTTGATAAACAAAGCATTGTTGTAATTAGTAAATTGGGCAAAAAAGTCTGAATCAGGACAGAAATCCTTCCATCATCTTTTGTGTCTAGTATTATCCTCTAATAGTCCACAATGTTACCCTAGGAAAATGATGACAAATTCCTCAGCATACAGTTTTCCAGAATATTTTGAAAATGCCATCTTTTTCATGTAAATACTGTCTTCTTTCTTCATCTCATATTAATACTTGTCCTAGTATCTTGGTTCCCAGTTGCATAATTTTACATAGGTCATTATATTTCAGAAACAAAAATATTGAACACTCTAAGCAGTCTTGGATTTCCAGGCACTAACTCTGAGGGAGTCTGCAACCTCTGAATCTGTCATGTAACCAGACTTTTCTTCAGCACAAAGTATGATTAAAAGTAATAACACATGTCATACCACTGTGGCAATGCCAACACAGAGGATGCGTTTCTACAGAACAGATGGTACTTGCAATGCTAAGAAGTCTATTCTCTTCATTTTACCTCATTGTTGCTTGGCTTCTGTGCCTTCTCACACTCGTCACACATTTGAAAGTGTGCACAATGTCCTCTTTCTAAAGGGCATGAGCATATGAACTCATATAAACAAGATCAAAATGCAGATTAATTTATCTAGAGCATAAGTCAATATAGATTTAAAAACAATAATAATATTTTAGCAGCAGAAGCCTATAGCTATTATTTTCACATCTAAGGAATGTATAATTTTGCAAAACTGGGAAAGGTAGTACTCATTAAAAAAACCTAGCAGGAATCAGTTCACCTACTATGTACAGCTACTAGTGTGAAATATAGCAGTTTCAAGAAGTGCTGAGTAAACTACATTACAATTTAAGACTGAGCATTATGAAGAATAATTTAAAAAACAAAAGAGGTGTGAGGCATGCAGAATTCTGTCAGACCTTCATCCAAAATTGATACTCTTGTGAAAAAATCATGGGAGAAAATGATTGTAAGAGTTTTTAAAATATCATTCACAAATTGGCATATCTGGTATTTCAATAAGTGAATGTAAGATAACAAGGCAAGAAGTTACACCTATAAGGAACCTAAGGAAAGAGCATTATATATTTTATAATCAGTAAAATATCTTCAAGGCCTTCACTTTCCTTCAGAGAGGTACAAAAACTCCAAATTCATGTTTTCGCAGATTTTGCAGTTCACAAACTGAGGAAGAAAGGCTTCAACGTGTACAGAAGGAAGATACTGTTCTGGGTTATGACTCAGTAAGTCTGTGTCCAGCTCCAGCAGTTGTTCTGCTTGTTTATTTCTCAGCACATGAAGTGTTGTTCAGTCCATGAGTATAATAGTCTCAGTCAGATACCATATGAAGAATCAGAAGAGTTAGAACTACTTCAGCGAGCAAGCAGCAATATTCTGCTGTGTATGCACCAAAACTAGTCTATTAAGGAGTAAGTTTGTACATGGTGTAATAATAAAATGGGCTCCTTTCTTGATTAGCAAGGATGTGAGTAATGACTCTAAAAGCCAGCTTATGCATACTTTTGGCAGACTGAAAATTACACAAATGACCTGAAAATAAGGCAAAATTAACTGCCATGATCTATCCATGTGTTATCTGAAATATTCTGACAGCCTGCTTAATCCTCTTCTATGGCTTCCTGTGGGATCCCCTGTACTAAGAGATATGTGATATTCAGCCTGAATAAGTCTTGGAAAAATGCTAGCATATGTAGCATCTATATTTTAATGTCATCTTCCACATTCTGCATAATTTTTTCTGCAGTCAGTCTAGTCTAAAGAGACCTGTTATAATAAAGTGGTCAGCCTGTTACATCTGCTTATCTTGATGGCTGGACAGAGAATATTGTTAATTGTATGGTATAGAATAGAGTTTTCACAATGGCTGGTACAGCAGTGACTCACAAATTATACAAATATTTTCCTTCATATTTTTCTCCTGCTAATTGACTTTGTTTTCTTTCTCTTTGACTCATTCTCAGGAAGAAAACATCTTGTAAATCACTGACCTTTATTGTATTATGTCTGAAATTTAGGTAGGACACAAAAAGTGGGTAAAAAATATTTATTCTGCCCTTTTTTATCTACTCACATAAGGGATCTTGACTTTTTTGAACTTTGCTTCTGTGGACAAGACTTGCTGAGACACTATGTAGCAATTTGTATGAGTATTTCAGAGTAAAAGACTATCTTCTCGTTAGTCTCAAGCCCTTGGATCATTCAAAGTTAAAACAGCAGAAATCCTTGAAGCTTACTGTAGTCTATCAGTGTTGAACCTGTATATTACAAGTTATGATCCCCGTAAACAGAAGGCACTTTGTCATGTCCCCCCCCTTTGTCTTTCTTACTGTGAAATTCTAAACAGACTTCTGGGATCTCTTGGCAAATTCAATGCATTATTGGTGATCCCTTTCTGGTAGACACTTCCTGTCAGCCCAGGGAACAAAAAAAAAAGATTATGAGGAACATGAATAAAACTCCTTCAAAAGCTGACATAGGCATTGACTATGGGTTAAAGTTCTCCACACAGCTCATCAGTGGGGAAGAAAATGACGTAAGCATTGTACTTCTTTTGACCTTTGGGTACATTTTTTATTTTGGCTAGGAATTCTATGTGAAATGTATTTTATCATCTCAACAGTTTTTAAAATAACTATAAAAACAGTTTGCCCTCAGACAACACATAAGGCTTTATTTGGGAAAGAGAATTAGTATGATAAAGCTGACAGTCACTCTTTATTCAGGAGAGATTCAGCAAGCTGTTACTACTTCTGTTTTGAACAAGAAACATTAAAAAATTGTTATTTCACTGAAATACAAGGTTACAAGGTAGACATTGAAGAGTAAGGAGTTTCTATGGTGCTAAATGTGAATGTTAGCATATCTGTGTGCAAATCACCCAGGAAAAGACAAACAAAGTCAGAGAAACAATCAAAATGCCATAGAGACAAAAAGATAAAATGACCCTCAAGAAAGACTGGAAATGCCTCTGAGGAGAGGAATCCTGGGAAAATGCTGAGAAGTGTGAGAAGACAATTTGTCTCCAGCTATTTGATTCATGCTGTGTTCTTAGAAAGAAGGTTTTGTGAATTCTTTGTAAATGAACATGGTCTATCAAATAATTTCTCTCTCCTCTAATGGAAATAGTTCATAGCGTTTCACTGCTTATGTGTTAATATCAAAGGGATGCAATTCTGTATTGCTCTTCCAGAAAAGCAACACACTAAACTCTTTAGTGAAAACAGCTTGGGGGTAGAGCCACTTATGTAGATATTGAAAAAGGAATTTACGTGATAAGACTCTGAACATTTCAATGCTCACTATATGATATTTGTGCATGAAGATATTTTAATAAAGGGTGTGTAAATTTCCAGGCCAAACCCTCAAATAGTTGTGGATTGAGGAGCCATTGTGACAATAATTCATATGGCACAAAGAAAAATGTTAGAAAATTATATTTCCTATAATTTATGATTAATTTTTAGGAAAAAACCCCCACTGATTATGTATTTTAAGAAGGTTTAAGCTGCCTTAGAATTTCCACTAAATTTTATCACTTCTCCAGACAAGAGTAAGAAATAAATTGATTTGTAGAAAACAAATTTTAAAAAAACCTCAGTGACAGCAATAATTTGATTTATATGGGAATGCAATCCCCAGACAACCATCATGCTATATACAGATATGTATCTTATTATTCTGTATACATTAATGAGATTTATTGAGGTGACATATTTTCATATTTATTGTAAAAAAATGATGCTATTTTATTAGAATTAATTAGATCTACTGTGCTATTAAGTATGGAACATTGACCATAATATAATGTCATATAGCTAGACTATTTCAGGTTTTCAGATGTGGTTAGTGAGTAATATAGCACATAGAATTTATGAAATAGCAAAGTTGAACTGTAGGTTTGTAACAGGATCCTGTCTACCAACTTTTCATCCTGTTCTCTATGCTGACTGTTGAAGAAAGAAAATTTTCTTCAACATTTTGTAAAATACAGGCTCTTTGTTAAACACTATTACATGTGTGTGAATTAACTCACTTTTGAATACTGAAAATTCTTCAAATCAAGAGTCTTAAGCTACAGAGAAAAACTGAAGTATCTTAGTCTAGGACTTGAAACTGCTGTAATAAGAGCAGCAAGAATTCCAAACACTGTTATGTTCATTAGAGAGGGATTGAGAGAGGTTTATAGTTTAGATAAAATAAGATCATATAATTAGTAGACTAATGAATTTAATGTAGACATGACACACATATTATCAATGTCAAATACATAAAGTCTTACAAACAATTAAGCAATTTTAGTAGTCCATTTTGCTAACGCGAGGCTAAAACATTTCCAAGTTTTTTCAAGATGTACCCTAAACAATTAAGTATTTTCTCAAATGTTCTGTCCTTCACATTTTTTCTATCCTGGCATTTGTGATAACTTTAACTGAAACCTGTGGATTTCTTGGTATTTCAGAGTATTAGTATAAAGGAGAACATAACTGTGTGATGACTAAGAAAAATTGTCATTAGATGAGGTAAAACTTTATATAAAGAAGAGAAACATCAAATTTTTGTAATTATACTGGAGAGTCTATTCTTAAGTGTCTTAGTATAAATCAGGGTACTAAAATATGTATATAATTTTAAGGTGAAGTTATATTGACGATTATTATATAAGCAGGCATTAGAACAAAAAGAATTCAGAAAATTCACAAGGAATACTAAATATGTCCATATAAAATTGGTGATTAAGAAATCCGCAAAGCCACTGACTTCAGTTTCTCATTAATTTCTTACTCTGTTTCCCTCCAAAAGTGCTTCTTTTATTTTATGTTAGCCACTCCTTTTATACACTACCATGTCTTTATCTTCAAACTAAATTAAGTTTAGGATTTAAAAAATCTCATTGACACATGAAATTATTACAAGATGTACTTCAAAATACCATTTAGCAACCCTGATGGCAAACATGGTGATCCAAATAACTATTATGGCATTACAGCATTTGCCATTCCAAACTTCATCAAGGCCATCAAAGCATATAGTTTCCCATCTTTCTTAGTATGTATTAGTATTGGTATTATTAATCTCAAAGACTTGTGGTTTGCTATAGTGTCTTTTTATATATTTCTAAACTTTAAATTAGAATCTTCAAAGTATTAATATTTTTTGTACTTTCTCATTTGAATGCATCGCATTCACAGACATTTGAAAAAGGACACAAGCCCTTTTCAACAACTTACGTCAAAAACAGTATATGTCCTAGCAACTTTTAAATGAACACTAAAATAACACATCTGTCAATGGCACCTCTTGAGATATTAGTTTAGTCTTTCTCATACTACTAATTTACACAGGCATTATGACTTGAGACATGCAAATTAGCAGCCAAGAAAGAATGGAGATTAACTGTTGAGATTGCAAGTAATATCCTCTTAAAATTATTTAGTATTTAGACTTAAATTTATTTTTAAGTTCAAAAAAGTCAAGATCAAAATGTTTAATAACTTTTTTCAAGTGGAAGTCAATACTTGACATAAACAGCCAAATTTTCAGTAAAGTTTTATTTCCTCTGAAAATCTGATCCCCTTGTAATGCACCTTTATTGGGTCCTGATTTAATGGCAAATGGCTATTTGCACCATGAGCTTTTTGACTCTTCCTTTTCCCCTTCATGTTAGGATTGCTTTTTCCCTTATTGAGAACTTGTGTCTATAGTCCAATTGTTTCTACCAGTATCTATTGCACTACTTCTTGCATTTCTATGCATTTCCTACAATGAAGCATAGTGGCATTTTAGAATTTTTTAAAATAAAAATTAAGTAATAGATGCCATCTTTCAATTTTTACATTCTCATCTAAATAAAGCTTCAAAATTAAAAACCTGAAAAATCCAATATTATGTCCTAATTTATAAAAATATTACATATATATAAGTAAAAAATATACAGTTTATGACTGTCAATATACAAATACAGAACAAGTTTCTTAAATAAAAATACCAAGAACATTTTTATGAGAACATGTGGGTCTTCAATGAGTATCATCACTTACCTGTTATAATGACATAATAAGGGAATTCCATTCTTATTTTCACAGTGCAATACAAAGTGCACTGTAAAACACTATCCTTTCTTCTGGAGAGCCTCCCATGGCAAAACAGACTCAAAACTGCAATATCCATACTACCTGAACTTGGAGAAAAGTATTTAATGCATTTCCACCAGTCTATAATAGTGATATCACTCTCTAGAAAGCTTGCAGGGCTGAGTTGTAGGACTGAAAATGTGCTGTTTCTTACCTGGTCTAGTCACCAGTATAGTCTTACATACATGATCACCTTCACCTTAATATCTTTACTTCCAAAGAGCTTTTCTGTAGGTAAACTAATTTCTGAGTTCCACTTTATTTCCTGAACTTAATTTTTCTTTGACTCAGTCAAGTGCCTTACATCTAATTCAGACTTTGCCTAACTGTACATCAAGGGCTACAATCTATGTTTACTTTTAAGATATATTACATAGGTTTTTAAGCAAATTGCCAGGTGGAAAAAATGAAAGCATAAGATAAAATACGCAGTTTTATGGCAAAGATTTTTTAACTTGATGAAAAAAGAAAAGGCATAGATCTTGAACAGGAAGAATTACGTTAGATGCTTGCTCTTACAGCTTTAATATAATGTTGTGTGATGAAATTTTACCACTGAATCTTCAGTGGTTACTGCAGTTCAGTTTAAGAAATTGTCTAATCCACGGTTAGTCTTAGATCCTTACGTGATTTTTATTTCTCTGAGGACAACACTGTGTAAACATAGGTGAAATGATGTCAGTAAAGTCTTCTGTGAATACTTAGTGCTTAGACAATTACCAGAAAATTAGCTAATGATAGTGAAAGCAGAAGTAAGTGAAGAATCATAAGGTATTCTGAACAAAACTAGGGTTACAGTCTGATAACTATTATATTTCTTGATGTATGTATTATGAATTATTTTTATTTTAATCACTTGAAGGTATAACAGATTATGTTAACCTTTGAATAAGGTTATAGTATATATATATATACACACACATATATATACATATATACACATATGTATACACACATATGTATACATACATTTACATAGACATAGACATAGACATAGACATAGACATAGACATAGACATATACATATACATATACATATACATATACATATACATATACATATACTCTTTCCATATACCAGAGAGTAAGGGGAGGTAATAGAGTTTACCTTGTTTCTTCTTTCTGATTGGCCCAGAATGGGTGACATTAACCATATTTTACTGATGAGATGACACTGCTTAAAAATCTCGTCATTGATTGTGTGCCATCACTGAGAACAGAAAAAATCATATGGATGACTTGAAAAATAAAAAGCATATGTAAAAATACTTCAATCAACCATCAACCATCATACTTTAATAGCATACTATTCTGTGTGTTATCTGGAAATGACTGAAGAAAAAAGTCCTATGAAGTAAACTGGCCACCATTTGACAAAAACATTTTCACCTTCTGATTGTGGAAGTTAGTCAAAACTGCAAGAATAAATTGGCATGTGGAGTTTATGCATGTGATAAAACACTATTTTGTAACATTAAGAGTGATAAATCACACAGATTTTCTAAGCACAATTCTCCACAGTATTAACCAGAATTACTGGACACTCCCATAACTTGATGCCAACTTTCATGGAAAAAGTAGTTGATATTTATTCTTTTTGTTTTTCCTTTTGTGCTGCTTTTACAGACCATGAAATTATCTGCTGAGGAGTTTCTTTAAATACATGATTAAGTCCTCTTTTCTGATCTTTTACCAGCATTATCAATGAATTCTGGAACAGTCCTGTAACAACAAATTTACTGGATCTGCATGATGAATAGTAATAACATAGTACAGAAAATGTCAGACTTTTTACAGACTTCCACTAAGTGGACAAAAACATTACAATTACAGCAGCTTTCATAAACTCAGCTATTTCAGCAAATAAGATTTATAAAATGGAGTCTAGCTTCTTCCGAAAGTCGTTCCTACTACAACCCCACTTGAAAGACACTGATCTCTTCTTTTTGGAAACTAGTGATGCTCCAAGGAAATGGCATGAAGCTGAAAAGAGGGGGTTTGGGCTGGATATCAGCATAAGATTCTTCCTTCAGAGGGCTGGGCACTGGAACAGGGTCCCCAGGGCAGTGGTTACAGCACCAGCCTGACAGAGCTCAAGAAGTGTTTGGACACTGCTCTCAGGCACAGCGTGTGACCCTTGGATTGTCCTGTGCAGGGCCAGGAGTGGGACTCGATGATCCTTTTGGGTCCCTTCCAACTCAGAATATTTTATGATTCAGTGATTCTATGAAAGATGCTGCACTGAAACACATAGGCAAAAAATAAATTAAATTGGATGATTTACAAAAATACATTTAGAAGAGTTCTTGTCACAGTTCCCATTCCTGGGAATTTCAGGTTCTGAGACCTGTCATGTTTTGTAATATGGTACCTCAGTTTAAAAAGAAAAAAAAAACCCAAACAAAAAATTTTGTCCTTTCTGAAAACTGATTAGTAGAAAACACTGACACACTAAGTTGAAAAATTCTTTCAACAATAAAAACTGAAGATTGCTCAATTAAGTGTGCTGTATTTTCAAAGCATGCATTTTTGTTGAAAAAAATCATACTATGCAGATAGAGATGAAGGTTAAAATCAAAATATGGTAAATTTCAAAGCGGCTGTTCTGGAGTAGAAGAAGACAGATTTTCTCTGCCAAGAAAAATGTGCAGTAATCTATGCATCAGCTTTCACAGACCTTCCAACTCCATAAGAAAAGTTCTGCAGACACCAGTTCAAACTCTGACCTAAATTTTGAGGGAGCTGTAATGAAATCCACCATGGAGTAATCCATAGCTTTCTAAATGTTTTGAAGAAAAATATGTGGCCACTGTGCACAGTATGCAAATGGACTCCAGTTTCTGTCTCTGTAATCTGAGCTATTGAAAAATTAGTCATATTGCTCAAGAAAAGCAGAATCCATGCTCGCAGTCTGAGAGGATGTCAGTAACAGCTTGTCTTGAATTTCAATGCTGTTTGGACAAAGCCTTAAGCACTTTTCTGAAGAAAACACAAAAAAATTTTGTTTTAATTTATAAACTTTTCTTTAAAATTCAAGCTGTCACTCAGTGACCCTAATCTTGAAATTAGCAATATAAGTGTTTTATAGGGAAGTTCCAGCTAAAAAGAAATCAATGTTCCAGTATAATAGAGCTATTTCTAACTCCTGTTCTCCTATAAAATGTCATCTTTCTGATAACCAGACATCTATATTATATCTACTGTCAACAGCTAGAATTAACATCTTGCTGGGAATATTAAGGCAAGTCTTGACTGACACAAAAGTAAGCAGATCATACATGCTGGATAATATTTAGCCACGAAACATTAATTTGGTTTATCTCCATTTGTTTTCTTATTGGGCATGTTTTCTGTGAATATGTAGGTATTCTAGATACGCTGTGTAAAACCTTCTTGGCACAGCTTATATCTGAAAGGAATCTCATCATAAAGCCACTTTACAACCAACTAAACAAGGTTTAGAAATCAGCAAGAACTTTTCTTATCCTTATTGGTCTACAAGATTATAAAATCTTAAACTTGGTCATAAGGTAGGAAAAAATGTTTCTGAAAATGAAGTGTACTCTAACGCTGACATGACATATTAATCACAAATCAAGAAGATTAATTTATTACTGAGTATTATGCATTATGCAGGTATTGTCACCTAAAATTTGTGCACAGAACTAGAGTTAGAAAATTTCAATGAGAAATCTGAGGATATTTTGAGATTATTTTGTCAGATGTTTCATTCCATAGAAATCATGCAGACTCAGAATCTTACAATAACCCAGGTTGGGAGGTATCTCTGGAGGTCTTGTATTCCAGTCTTCTATGCAAAGCAGGGTCAACTTTGAAGTCAGAACCAAATTCTCAAGTAAATTTCTGGTTGAATTTTTAAATGTATGCAAGCATGGACATGTCACAACTTCTCTGCCAACTTTGCATCCCATAATTCTGATGTGGCAGCTATCAGCCATTTGCATGAAAAGTAGCATTGAATGATTTTACAAATGTTCACCTCCTCAGCTTGGTGAGTAGAAAGAAAAAAGAAAAACTGCTCTGACAATGGACAGCTCTCTGTGGGCATGAAATTATTTTTCTTACAAGTTACTCTTTTGGAATCTCCCCTGATACAGAAAATATACCTTTAACAGTTACTGAAAACTCAAAACAGAAATGATGATTAAAAATGGGCTAGAGCTGCTGCTGAATTTAAGCTGTGTTATATCAGAAATAGCTGTCCTTTGGTAAATTTCTGTAAATTAGATTAGATTATAGACTCCTTGACTATAGTCAAGTTTATAATCTATTGACTATTAGATTATAGACTCCTTGAAATGCACAGAATTTGATAGTCCAAATGATGTCTTTCTTTTTTTTTCTTTTCTAACATTCTATATTCTCTAGGCTGCAGATGACTTCCTTTATGGAAACCACCCTTATATCAACATCAAATAGGCCCTTTGTCCTTTCACTGTTCCCACTGTAAAATAGGAGCTTATCCCCCTGGGTAAAACTGATTTAACATAAGTGCTACCATAATAACCACTTCTTCTTGTCACCTGTAAAAAAATTGAAAATTATTCAATAAAAACACTTTAAAAAAGTCCACAGAAATGAAAGTTATTCTTTCATGTTTTCTTCAGATTTGATGCAAATGTAACTATGGAAGACTCCTCAGCTTCTTACAAAAAAATTAAAATTAACTGTGAATTCATTCCTAAATAGACACTACGATTTTCTTCTTTGCCCTCACATGACTGCTCCAGACTGCTCTTTTAGATCACACCTGTGTTGCAGTAATGGTATACATTGTACATATAATTTAAAATGGAATCTGTAATAAAATACATTTAAACATCTGCCTTTGCACATTGCTTGCACTGTTCTACTGCATCTCTCTACAAGAATTCACAGAAAACATTTAAAATCACATTGTACTAGTATTGTCAATCATGTAAATTATCTTTGGTTTCAATTTAAAAAATGTTGGTGGTGGACTCTGAGTCATTTTCTGTATCATCAGTGGAGATAAATTTAAAGGGAAGGAAGTAGTCATGAACAAAATTTAGCAAGAGCTATAAAGAAATAGGAACTACCCTTAGATATATCGCAGTATTAGAGTGCAAAATATCCTATTATAACACACGTAAATGAGTCACACAAAACTATAAGCTTATAACTACAGTCGAAACTTAGAATCATGTGGATATATATCAAAGACTGAATGTGTGGTTACTATGAAAGTCCAAAGGAGCAAGAGCCTCCATTATATTTCTGATAATCATTTTTAAAATGAAAAATTGCAAAAAGGAAATTCCAAACTAATATATTAGAGGAAAAGAAGGAAAACAAAGGTTGCTAACAAAAATTTTTAACTGAAAGCTTGAGCAAAATTTCCCTCTATACATAGCTTTCAGAAATATGCAAACAAAATTAGTTCAAAGCATGAAGAAAATAATAAACCTCCAACATATATGTGTAGATTTGCTCTAGATTGGTCACAGTCTCTACAGATGAAAATTAGGATAATCATCAAACAGCAGCTGGAAACCCAACAGTGTTCTAACTTTTATTTTCAACATATGCTTGTAAAGTGACAAAATTTTAGACAAAAAGACAAAGCATGATACTTAGGTTAAAAAGCTAAATTGGCTTAATAAAAATTCATTGCTTCAAGAACAGGATTTAAAATATATATATATTCACACACTACTCAATAAACTTAAAGAATGTGACCCTAGATTTTTGGTTGTGATATCAGTAATCTGGTCTATCAGTAATCCCCTGCAAATGGCAGGCTAAAACCCCAAACATTTTTGCATTCATTTAAACATTATGTAGCATTTGAAAATTGAAAGACTACAACTCATCTTGAATTTTGGTGATTAAAAATCAAGGCAATACCCTGTTGTATTGGCTAAGCTGATATAAGAAGGAATAGAATCACAGAAATTCTTCAGATTCTATGAACCATTGCTAGATAGTCACTGGGTACAGTGCCTGTGTGGCACTATACCAAAGTCTGAGGCTGGCTATATTTTACATAAGCCAAGAAATGGAAAGAAAGTATTAAAGAGAATCTGGCCACCAAAATTATTCCATCTAGTACCTTTGAGAAAGGCACAACTCAAAAAAGGATGTACTAGGAGAGAAGTCATCTTCAGAGAGAAAAGGATAAGCAATATTAGGAACAAAATTAGTGGAGGAACTTAAAGTGAAATCCAGTTTAAGAATAGAATTTCTGTGCTCAAACATCTGGGAAAAGGTATTGCTACATTAAAAGGAGTAGGATGTTAAATGGTTTGGACTGAGAGGCCAAGTACCAAATGCTTGGCTTTCTGGAGTACTGCCAAGAAAATGCATTTCTTAGAATAATTACCAGGCTTGTCCTAAAACAGTGAATTTATTAAAGACTCAAGTACATTGTCATAACTGGGATTTTAAAAGGATGCATAGGCAGTAATTCCAAAATGGGCAAGATTACCAAAGAAATAATGGCAGCTGCTCTTTCTCCTAAAGAGTATTGGGATTAAAAAAATGCAATTGGGCCTCAATAATGGTGTCAGTTCAGGAATGAACCCAATGCATTAGATCAAGGAATGCAACTGGGGCTTCAAAAATATCCTTGCTTTTAAGTTCAGACCATAGTATAACTTCTAAGATACTTTCATTGTCTCTCATCTATACTCTTACTAAAAAATTTCTGGTGAAGTCAAGCCTTTAATTTAACTTTCATGACTCCATGATTAACATGCTTGTATTGATCTTGTGCTAATAAAAGTAGAGTACCACATAATACTGGGAAGAATGAAAGTCATGGTAGAAGAACCTGTGTTCTTCCACAAAGGAGGAACAAGAGATTATGTACGTACCAACTTCATACTTGGAAACTAGATTCAAATTATTTCTAAGGTGAAACTTATATTAATTTCCAAAAATTCTTATCACAGACCCACTACTCAGCTGACATGACTCCTTGTTGACAAACCTGGGACTGACTATCCTAGCAAAACTAGTATTGAGAAGTATTGGCAGAATTGAGGAAGCCTGCCTGCAACTGTCTCGAGACAGTACTTCTCTTCATTTTAATATCACAATATCTAGCATGATTATATAACCTAAAGAAAATCTCATATAACTTTGTAGTAGCACAATCCAAATGAGTAAAACTGAAAATATGCCAACCTGCTATTAATAACTGACAGACTTGGATAGTAACTGCTGTTAATAGTTTCTCAGATTGTTTTGGGAAGAAGACAGCATGTCACCAAGCTTCTAGGTAAGGCTAGTTTACAAGACAAGCTAAACAGAAGGCTTGTTCTGTAGAAGCAATACACAACACTGTCATTACAAAAGCTTCATGTTTGGCAGAACAATCATTCTCCCCTTTGATCCTGGGATCTGTAAGACCCTGCAATTTTCAGACAGCAATGGCACAAGATCAAGGTCAATAGTATTTTTTTAAGATAACGTTTTTTAACAAAAGGATAGAAGCACAGAAACAGCCAGGCAGCAGTTGCACATGTGGCATTCATGTTTTGTAATAATTTCAGTTTGAATCCTGCCAATATCACTTCATCTCAAGCCACTTGCTGGGACACTGAGCACATCCATCCTCTCCTGTAGGCGTTATTTCTACCCAACAAAGAGACTGTGCTTGGCTCCAGAGATTAGTCTTCAGTTTCATGGGCACAAAAACAATTCAAAATGTACTATGAATAGTGAGTAGGAAAAAACAAACCCTTAGCTGTCAGTAGCAGGCACAGCATCATGGAGGGCTCTCCATTAGTAGATAGCTGTCTTGTAAAAAAAATCCTTGGCAGAAACAGGACTTGGAGCACGTTCAAGGAGGGAAATTTTCTAGAAAGATTTCATGATTTTCCAGAGATTATTCCAAGATTTTTTGACTAATCTCCAATCATTTTTGGTATGCTTACCTGCATCTTACAAAATTTCATAGACTTTCTACCAGCAGCTTTAGTGGTACAATAGTTACTGTCATAGACATTTATAAAACACAAGACAGTATTTCTGAATAGGAAAGCACACTGGATAAACCCAGCTTCTGTTCTTAAAAAAACCCAAAACTGTATATGCATAAAGAAATACAGATTAAAAAAGTCTATAATAAAAATGCAGTTACTTAAATAAGAGTGGGAAAATATTTTGGAATATATCTTAACTACAGTTTTTTCTTCACATTTGTATAGCACAGAGTTCATGCCTAATACTGCTGTGGCTGATATTGCCGTAACACAATTGCAGAGCTGGCAGAACATTGTGTGTCATGGAAGATGTATATGGGTCTTCATGTACACAGATCACTCAAATGCACAATCTTACACTGTGTGCATCAGATATCCTATTTTTTCTGTGTGCAATTTAAGAATTATTGTTTTTAGCCTTTTAAAGAGCAGTCTGCATGTTTCCCATTCCTAGGGACCAGCACATGACACGATACATGACGTCACACCGCAACACTTCTGGAAGATCCCCCAGCACAGGTAGGCAGAGGAGGAGCCTCTGCAGCACCCTGAGTGCACCGACAACTCTCGATGGCCCTGAGGAGACTCCTCTGCCTCCTCCACCCAAAGCCCCTTGCGTGGACCCAGGGGCTCCATTCAGACCCCAGAGCTCTCACTCCCTGCAGCTGGGCGGTTCCTGGCCGCGGTTATCCTGGCCAGCCCTGATCCTGACCTGTGGATTGCCATCCCAGCTTGGCCTTGCTCCTGCACTGTCAGCAGGCACAGCCCGGCCTCTGGCTCCCACTCTGCCACCGTGGGTCTGGGCCCTGCCACCCGTGACTGTGCGTAGCCACGTGTCCCATAGGTGGTGTGGTGGGACCTCCAACACACCTCTGAAACCATAGAAAACAAGCAACAAACTGTTTAAAAAGTGCAGTTTCAGCAGTTTGGGGATTCTTTAAATTTTTAAGAACCACCACATTACACCTGTTCCTTCTAATAAGTATAATGAACAGGAGCAGCAGGTGGTATTTCCCAGAGACAAAATATTCTTTTCTCTGATGTGAAACTTAACATAAATTCCAAAGAAAATCTCCCTCTCTCCAAAAAAGAGCATGGAGGGGGCAATGTTTTTCAATTTTAACAGAAGCTTGTTTTCATCTTTATTACATATATTTCACTGTATTCCTGGGAAGAACACACAGAAGAAAAACATCTGAAAAGAAGCCATGTAGTGGCATGTGAGAGGCTATGTCTCCAGAATATATGATGTCAGTCAGTTTAGGGGCAGGCTGTGCATTGAGGCAATAAAAAAAAAATCACATCAAGACTTATTATTGCACCTTTGCTTGTACTCAACATTTGGTAAATTGAGAGGACAACCACGATATCCTATGAGCTACTACAGCAACAGATGTCCTAAGTATTGCACTTTCAGTACAATCTGGATACAAAGAACTGAGCTAGATTTCAGCACTGTAGAAAAGAAAAGGTTATACATTTGTTTAAATTTATTCTCAGATCCACAAATAATATATTGTCAGCATACACTTCATCAATATGCATATCCTTCTACAGAAGAAATCCTTCCAGAGACTTTTGACAATTTATATCTTGCTGATGGATTACTTGGTCAAAAACCTGATATTACTTTTCTGCTCAGTGATACAATGCAGTATGCTCAATACAATAATGGGCCATTATCTCTTGTTTTCTAAAAGATGCCTTGAACTGCAGATAGAAACTTACATCTCATTATAGCCTTTGCTATGTTAATGTAAAAATCCAAAACACTGCTGCCTCTGCTGGAAGGTGAATTTTTCATTTTAGGTTTTTACACTTTGTAAAGCACTACTAAAAGCCAACCAGCTTTTTTTTTGTTCAAAGGAACTCTACTGACATAGTTGACAGATTATACCTAAGCTTCTACCAATGAAAGTGTGCATATCTTATATCCAAGCACCATGCACTTGCATCCCAGTTACACTGCATTTCCTTCTAGATTTTAAGTTTCTTCCCATGCCTCTCTCTGATTACCCAAAGTGTTGAGTAGTTACCAGTGAACTAAACTGTTCCAGAAAAATAATGGTGCATTTTACTTCTGGTGTGAGATAAAACTTGTGACCAAGAGGATCTTTAAATGAAGGGGTTAATGAGGAACATATGTCAAATCCAAAATCACTCAGCCAATAATTCTGTGACATTGATTTGGGTATTTATTCTATTGTTTAGTCAATTCCTTTGGACTGCAAACCAGGAAATCAAAATGACACGTTCACATAGAGTATTAGAAGGCAACTCATGAAGGTGTGGCTTTTTACAGCATATAGGAAATGAGCTTTTTCTCCTGCAGGTACTACCATTGAGAATCTTTCTTACTCCATTTTTGTTAGAAATTAGAAGGTGTAGTTATCAGATTGTGATTACATTAAAAACCCCTGAGTCCTCCTTTTAAATTGGCATAAGCCACTGCTCTGGGTTAAGCTGGCATACTGATACATAAATTATAAGGAAGAAAACTTATATATAGTCAATCCTGTCTGTAAGTACTGAATTTGATTCCTCTGTTAAGAATATCTGAGTCACTCAAGTAGATGTATCTGATGGGCATGTGATCTAATTGTGTTACTGCTAAACCTCAAACAGTTGCTATTAGAAGCAAATTAGCAAGAGACCTTTGGATAATTCTACCACTCAAATCAAAGCCTCAGTCAATTAGCCATCTTAATAAATAACAGTTCCCTAAAATGAGACCGGAAAAAGAGACTAAATAAATATGCAAAAACCCTATAAGGTGAAAAATTTAACAATTTTCCAAAGGTCAGGAAGGAAGCCAGGATCTAAATTAGATTAAAGGTTTGATTTTTCTACTCTCATTTTTATTCAGGCATATTAAAACCAAAATAATTTTTTTTCATTGTGATCACAGGCCATATCTTTGTAAAGAACTCAGTTCAGCTGCATGTTACAAGAGTCAGGAGGGTAGCTTAGAGCAAACAGTTTAGTTAAAAGTAATCACCAGGTAACTGGAGGCTTTTGGCTTTTTGTGGCCCTTTAGCTGTCTTGACTGTCATGACATGAGAGTTGGTGCTCTAAACAGGAGCAGTTTCCTCCTCCACAGCATTTGTGCTTCTCTATGCAGAGAATGCACATTTTCACATCCATGCATTTATAGTAGATCTCTCTGTCCCTTGCCTTGATTTTGCCTATGTTGTCCCACCAATTTGAATAATGTAATTTTCTGTAGGTCTTGAAATCAGGCCAGCGAAAAGGTTGTTAATGAAGCAAACTAACTATATATTCCATTGCTCTAGAGTGTTTCTCAGCAAGATTCATGTCTAAGCATGATTCTAAACAAGTCTTTTGGGAGATATGATGCTGCATATAAATATTGTTATACTATTTTTTAGGGGAAGATATATATATATATATATATATACAATAATTTGAAGAAGAACTTGAAATAACATACCAGCCTGTTAAAAAAAAAAAAAAAAAGAAAATAAAAGAAATTAGAGATGAGGAAAAGTATGCCTTGCAATTGTGCAAGTGATAGAACCTGTTTGGTACAGGTTCTCATGATTTGGAATTGAATCTATATGAAGCTCCCTCATATGCAGAGAAGAAACAACACTTAGCCCAGTGTTGCTGCTGAATAATGCATTTCGTACTTGCATTTTAAAATCTACATTTAAAATACTGACTTGGCTGACAAAAAATGCCCGGCATAGAGTGACTCCATTTCAGCAAAAGAGAGCTTTGTGAGTACAGACTAAATGGGGGAGATCATGCCATAAATCACTATACATATGGTTACTGGCAGCAACAATTTATAGGAATTAACTCACCTGATAGCCTAATTGTGCTTCTGTTAAAGACAACAGTAAACTCCTTCTGTCTAACATAGAAACAAAACTGAACTTGTAATATGCTTAGGAATTGATAGCTCTATACTCTACAAATTATAATGTTGCATCCCATTTCTTAGCTGAACACACTTTAACACTGTGATTAAATAAATAAAAATAAATAAAAATATTTTAACAAAATAGTCACAAACTTAGGGGTCTTTTCATCTGAATATGTATTTGTGTACCCTCATTTATTACACATAAGCGCTCAGTCTTTATTCATAACAGTTTTTCTGCATATGTAGGATATTATTAATAACGTATATTTAATTCATATTACAACATAAACAAGATATATATTGAAAGAATTAAATTAATTTAAAGTTCCAGTTTCATATACTTTTATTACAGTTGGTTTAAATCTATAAAGAGCTACCTATTAAAAAGTCTTGAGTCGATTATATAAAAAGAAGTTAAATTTATGATGTTTAGTATTACACATTATACAGTTCCTTTATTTTTTGCTCACTTGATCATGCTGTGAAAAATTCATGAATATTTAGCTATTAAATGAAATGCAAAATTTTCATTACCATTTTATTGAAAACTTGACATCTTAAAATACCATACATACCATTAGTATTCTAGTGCATTGTCACCTTATTGAAAAATGCTGCTAAAAAACAATACCACCATTCAGAGAAAAAAAAATTGTCCGCCCAAGGCTATTAACTATAGTTCTACACATACATTAGTGACAAATAAGTGAAGCAGCCAATGCTCACAAAAGATGTCACTAAAATGCTAGGAAACAACTGTAACCATAGAAACCATCTCACACTGCAATCTGAACATCTTTTGTCAGTGTTTGACTAGAAATGAGATGCTTAAAATCATTAGGCTATCAAAAAATCTGAAGTCTCTTCATTGAAATTTACATATTTAAATATTTTGAAACCTGCAAAAACTTCAACATGATACTTTCATAAAATATTGTTTCAGCTCTTAGTCCTCAACTATCACTTTTGATATAATAACAAGGATTATAGAGAAAATTACTCCCTCCCCCTAAGTCTCCCCCACCAGACCCTCTCGTTACTGCTTATACCGTAGAAGAAGACATTTAAGAAACCTCAAAACAACCCACCATGAAAAACTGAGATGAGAAGTAAGGACAATTTGCTCAGCTCTCTTTAATAAAAAATATTCATAGGCATGGCATTCACTACCATGGCATATCTCTTCCTACTGCTTTGATATTTTTTAAAATATCTTCATAGACACCATTCCCCCTACTAACAGGATTAGAGATATTTTATAACCTTCATGACATTATGCACAAAATATTCTACAGTCAACAAAATATTTGGATGAGAAAAATTTTTATCTGACTTTCAAAAGTTTGAGAACTTTTGAAGATTAAGTATCTCTCCATTAGGCTAATGGTTTATTATTAACTAATAATAATGGCCTATACTTCTGGCCTATAGAACAATAGTATAGCTCAGCCTTTTTGTACAGTAACTGATCCTATTAGGTTGGGCTTGGGGAGATACAGGAAAGCAGCCTTAGTTCATTTTGCAGTCGCAATCAGTGTTGCAGTAAATCTGTGATAGTCTGAAAATCCACTGTGGAGAAACAAAACAGGAGCATAAATGGTGATTAGCCCTTTAATACAACAAATTTCAGTGGTACAAAGGACAGCTAATAATGGACATGCTACTGTTTGCAAAGAAGTCTTGGGGATAATTTAAGAGAAAAAAAATCCAATTGTATGTGTTCATTAATTTATCATTTATGAACTATGAAATTTTGGCGATTACGGAGTGAAAATATTTAATGGAAAATCAAAGGACTGAAATAACATGTACAGTTTCCTCCCATTATCTTCTCAATAGGTCCTTAACTTTGAATAGGCCCCAGGTGCATATGGGCAGTACTACTTAACCAAGTCTCTCTTATGTAACGTGTTGCTCAATTTCTGTTTTTTGTGTCTTTAAGCAAAGTTCAATGGCCTTATTAAAAAGCTTTGAGCTGGTCCTTTAAAACCCTGTTTGCCAATGTATTGTGATTTAACTCTTGTATAGGAATGTGGAGAATTTCAAACTCTGCCTCTTGTCACCACCCCCACCCTTTGGTGGCAGAAAAGGTCGGATTTCAAGGTCATCAATCTCATGCTTTCGAAAGTACTGCAAGACACATTAGAACTGGCAAGAATGTCTTTCTTCTGGTTGGCAAACAAAGGTGGTACAATTTATGAACTAGGAATCTGCTATTTTTATCAGCAAACTAGATTTCAAGTGAAAAAAGGCAAAAGAGGTAGAAATGAAGAAATACATTGATACATTTCTTTACAAAGTGTTTTTATTATGTGTTTTACTAATAAGCTTCACAGAATTAAACAGGCAAGAACTGATATATCATAAATGCCATCTAACTTGTTCTGTAATTTGTGATTGACTTAACATATACTTCAGGATGTTGTTTATATATAGATATATATATATGTTGTATATATATAGATATTGCGGAACTTAAAAGAAATAACTAATAGAAAATGCAAAATTATATTTTCTATGGGGAATATCATATACATAACCAAAGGGTAAAAAAAAAATTCTTCATAGGTTTTCTGAAAAAGAATGGCTCACAGTAGTCTAATGATGATGAAGTAATCCTTTTGGGATGAACTGTATGCAACTACCCAATCAATTTAATCTAAAGTTATAATGAGTTTTAATTTCTGAACCTAAACTTGTCCTACATCATGTCCACATGTATATTTAAAGCCTATGTTAATACTACTCTGTTTCTTGTAGTTAATTGTCTTCTTATTACACAAAGATGTTCTAAGATTAATGCCTTGCAGAAGACAAAGAAGGAGGAAAAATTATGAACAAGTATCACAGCTGTTCTTATAGTTCTAGTAGTTTTTACTGGTTCTGGTATTCCGACCGTGAAATAGCAAGTATCTTGATTTTACCAAATCAGATTCAAAACTGCTTCTTTGGATGCCTGATTTATTTGTCAAACGTTATTCTACTTCATATTTTACAGAAAGATGATATAAGTAGGAACCATTTGACTTGTCCTCACTAGTAATTGTTGATTTAGTTCTACCAATATATAAGGATAAAGAAGAAAAGAAGAAAATATTAAGAAAATAACATCCATCACTATATAAATACAGAGATAATATAAATATATATTATTAACAAAGTCATCAACTTCTGCAATGCTGACAAAAAAATGGACAACTTACCCCCTTCAAAACCCTTAGCATTAGAAGGATATTATCACATCCAAACCTGGAATTTAGCTTGTTCTACATCCAGTGCTTGTGACAGCTGTATTAATTCTTCTGTTTTTAACTAACTCTTTTCTGCCCTGAAAAAAGTTGACACCAAATTATGGAAGAGCAGCTCTGTTCCAATGGGAGAAGACAGTGTTTGTCTGATTCACAGACATATGCTGCTACTTACAGTTATATCTGATAGGAATCCTAAAAAAAAAAAAAAAAAAAAAAAAAAAAAAAAAAAAAAAAAAAAAAAAAAAAAAAAAAAAAAAAAAATTAAACAATCTCTATATTTATCAGGATTTTCCTGCAGCTAACTGAAAGGTATTTATTGAGTATACAGATTTGTTTTACTAAGGAAAACAATTTTAAAACCTGAAGCTGTGAGTGGTAAAATAAATAAATTGTGCTTCTTGCTTTTTGACCTACCTTGAATCATACTTTGTCACCTATACTAATATTTTTCGTCAAGTTGAATTCCACAGTCAGTCAATCACTCAGCTTGTATTAGTTGTGGAGTTTTTTTGTTAAACACTTATTTATCAGCACTCAAGTATTTTTCTATGGGTATTTAGTATAAGGTTGTAAACCTTCAGTGTCGCTAGGCCTCTACAAATTCCTTTTTCGACTGCAAAGTGCAACAGTATAACATCCTCTCACGCTTCTGGATGATTACACGTTTTTGATCTAGCAGTGTAGTGGATACACCTTTGCTGATGTGATAAGTGCAGTGGTTTCCTATTTGTTTTCTGGTACAGTTTAATAATTTATTTGCTAGGTTACTCCATAATTATTACTCAGTAACAAGGTACTCAACGATTGACTTTGGTTAGATGACTTTGTTCTTTCTTCTGGCAGAAATGGAAATCTGCTGAGTTAACATCAAGTGGCTCAATGTTGTGGGTTGACCTTGGCTGTATTCCAGATGGCTCACCAAGCCTCTCTGTCGTTCTGCTTTCTCAGCTGGACAGGTGGAATAAAAGTGGAAGACATCTCATAGGTTGAGATAAGCAGTTTACTAAAGCAAAAGCTAAAGACTGCATTTTCTCAAACAACAAGGTAAAAAGTTCTCTACTTTCCATGGACAAGTGCTGTTTGGCCACTTCCCAGGAAACAGGACTTTGGGCTGTGTATTGGTTGCTCTGGAATATTAACACTGTAAATAAAAAATGCACCTTCCTCCTTTTCTTAGCTTTTATAGCTGAGCGAGTTGGTGTCGTGTGGTTTGGAATATCCCTTTGGTTAACTTGGTCAGGTGGCCTGGTTTTGTCCTCTCCATTGATCTTGCCCACCCCAAGCCTACTGGTGAGGGGTAGAAGTTTAGAGAGGCAGCATTGATGCTGTGCCAGGGATCCTCACCAGTATCTAAAACACTGTTTTATTATCAACACCTTTCTTGCTACCAATGCAAAGTACAGCACTGTAAGGGGCTGCTGTAGGGAAAATGGACTGGACTCTAGGATTTGTCCAGGCTCACTTACTTTCAGTAAAGATCATCTCCTATTGCTGTCGTCAGAGATGTTAGAGCTTTTTCCAGATGGCCAAACTTATTAGTCCAGCTCCAGCAGGGCATGGCTTGGTTATGTCATGATGAATTGGAGGCCTCCTCTCTTGGCTCATAAGGCTAATTTCAAAGTCCATTTATTTATTGATTGATTTATTTATTCATTCATTTACTCAAGTTTGGCTAAAACAGATTGAACATCAGGAAGAATGTCATGGGCTTACTGGATTCAGTTATGCATTTGTAATGCATTATTTACTTCATTTATACATTTGAATATTTAGTAATCTAAATGATAATTCAGTTCTTTCAGCAACTGATCAATGACATTGTCTCATAACAGTAAATTCTGTATACCCGCAACTGTCAAATAATATGTAGATTTCTATTAATATAAATATTTAATATTTCAAGATTCTTCAGCAGAATGTAACAATAGATTTCTTTTCAATAAAATTGCTGCTAACTTACCTAATATTTTAATATAAAGAAGTATTATTCACAGGTTGGTTACTTAATTTTATTTATTTATTCATAGTTTTGATTTGAAAAGATAAATTAGACCATAAATTTGTACTATCTTAATGCTTTTATGTTTATATTTGCAATAAATAGGTATTTCACATGCTTCTGTTTTAAGATGAAATGAAACACTTTACATAAAGATTAATGCTATCTTGATTGATTATGTATACAGTAACAGTTCAGATCTGTGCATAATCATAATTGTTTGATGTTTTGGACTTCAAACTTTACATGCTCTTGTGTAGTTAAATTACAGCATTATCATATACCTGACAACTACACTGACCTGAAAAAATGTTTTCCAGCCTTTGTAGGTAGACCTGTCTTGACATTCACAATCATGAGCCACATTTGTAGACACAGTTGTTAGTAAACAGGAAGAACACATCTACACCTCATTTTCTGCAATAGAAAACTTATAGGAATGCTGTCTGATGTACAAAAAAGGTTGTTGCAATTTCTCTGCAGTCAATTTTTTTAATTACTGTTACTCTTCTGCTCTATTCTATCCCACTCATACTTCAATTTTGTTTGTTTCACTAAGATAAAATGTCATTATGCAGACACCGTACATTCCAGACGTGTACTGTTATTTCCAAAGTAAGGAGAGAAGACTTCAGGTAAAATCTCAGTCCAGTCAAGATTAGTATAAAAGTGCCCCACTTTCCTTTATCAGACATATTTATTAGTATCAGTCAGTTGAATCTGTATTTCTTGAATCTGTTAAACATACTTTTGGTATTAGAGTCATTAACTGTATTCCAACTTCATGCTTTGGTTTCATAAATGTTTAAGCCAGAAAAATTGTTACAGGATGTAACAACAATGTCTCTGCCAAGACAGATCTTGTCTTTAGAAAATGAAACCCAAACCTGAGTTTTAATAACACATGATGAAGGAATGCAGCTAAAGATACATATCAAATCACACACATAGCTAGACATTAGTCTGTGTATAAATAACCTATATTTCAAGTAAAATGACTCCACACAGTCCATGAAAGAGGCAGATTCCCATTTTTACCAAGTAGTTACTGAAACAGGCACATCAACCACAGGCTGCGGAAAGGTGACTGATTGTAGTAGGTGATGAACTTGGGAGCTTGGCTACATTGAATACCCACCTTTCAAGCCTTCTCATATTTAATATTTTTTATTGTTTATACCCAACAATTAAGGAAACACCAAAATCATACTCTTATCCTTTTTTTACAAAATCAATCTAGTTTTTAGGGTGAAGGAAATTATAAGACTGACCTTTTTGTCAGGTTTTGATATGTCACCATTAGTGCAGTATCTTCACTCACAATTAAAAAAAACCTGTGCCTAATGACTTCATATAACCACAGTCATACCCTGACTATTGTAATAGTAGCTATTTTTGATTTGAAACCCAAAGTGGATGTAAATATCCATTATTTATACCTTCACAGTCTATCAAATAAGTTTACACCCAGCATTTGTGCTCCTTGAATACATGTACTGGTGCTAATGCTAAATAGGTTAAAATATTTATATAATACTTCATTATTAACAGTATTTTTTCAAGACAATTACATCAGCAAATTTTGTTACTCATGCTTGTATAGAGACTGAATCAGGTTATCTTAGTAGCTTACTAGAAAACATTGAAATGGCATTCCAGGGCTCAGCAATATAACATATTCCTTACATATTTAAAAATGTTCATAATTTCATTGTTAATGACATAAGATTGCATTCTGATATAAATATTATATTCAGTACACCACTGGGTAGACAAAGATATTTCATAGCATTTATAAATAATAATCTTATTTCAGTTTCAGCTGTTGTTTATTGTCAAGCTCACAATAATGGATTCAAAGCTTGACTACAAATATAAGGAAAAATACTGAAACACAAGAGTAATTACCTGAGATTTTCACTGAAAGGTATTTTCACTGAATTTTTTTTGATTACATATAATGAGCTAAACAAATTTGATTTCGAAGGAATTTGATATTTCAGTGGCAGATTGCAATCTCTTGCAAACATCATAAAGAGCAACCTGTTCCACATTAGATATTAATATGCTTTCACTTTTGTAGTAAATAAGTAGTAGTAGTAAATGTATAATCTCTAATGTAAGTGTGATGGTTTTGGCTAGAGTAGAGTTAATTTTCTTCACAGTGGCTAGTGTGGGGCTAGGGTTTGGATTTGTGCTGAACACAGAGCTGATAATAAAAAGATGCTTTTATTATTGCTGAATTTACAGAGTCCAGGCCTTTCCTGCTTTTTGTACGGCCACGCTGGAGGGGAACTTGGGGTACATAGGAGACTGGGAGGAGACACAGCCAGGAAAGGTGACCCCAGCTGAGCAAAGGGATATTTCAGACCATGTAACATCACACTAAGTGTATCAGGTGAGGGGTTAAAGGAGGAAGGGGGGATGTCTTGAGTGATGGTGTTTGTCTTCCCTGTTGCATGTATGGGGCCCTGGTCTTCCAGGGATGGCCAAACACCTGCCTGCCCGTGGGAAGCTTGAATGAAGGCTTCCTTTTTCTTTGCTTGTGTCCACAGTTTTTTCTTCCCCTGTTAAACTGTCTTTATCTCAGCCCATGACTTTCCTAGGTTTAACCCTTCTGATTTTCTCTCCAGTTCCACTTGGTGAGGAAGTGAGCAAGCAGCTGCCCAGGGCTTGCTTCCTGGCTGGAGTTAAACCACCAGTTCAGGACTTGAGTCTGACACTTTCATGTGACCATCTATATTGTTTAGCTGGTTGTAGTGGTTTTGGCCTGGATTGTCTGGCATTCTATTTGCCAGGAGCAAACATGGTGTGAGATCTGTGCAGGGAACATTTGGTGAAGATTTTAGCCAGTGGTCTAGACAGAAAACTGCTGTCCTTGGTGTGGCATATTCTGAGTAGGTAAAAAAGGCCCTGTGTCACAAATGAAACAAAACCAAACTAAACGAAACTAAATCAAACCAACCTGACTGGTTAATCTATTTGCAAAGGTTTAAGTGTTACAGTGACTGGGGACCTCAAGATGTGAGTGATCTTTTGTGTTTCTGGGTGTTCAGCAGAATATTTGGAATTTAGATTGTTCAAGGCTGATAAAGCAATGAGTGGAGATGAAGAAATGAGTGGGAGATGAAGCAATGTTCTTTAATGTTGGAGCTGCTGTTTAAGTATATTTGGGGAATCTCATCCTAAATGTTTTTACTATAAGCATAATCTGAAGGACCCCATGGCTGAATGCCAGGAAGTTCTTGGAATGGTATTTTCAGAAACAGTGAGGCATAATGACAAATAGACCACTGCAAATGCAGTTTCAGCATCTGATAGAGACCTTCAAATCACACCACAAGTATACTTGAATTCATTATTTTTTTATAAGTGCTCTGGATCCAGCCCTCCTGCTACCAGTTTAAAAAGCAGTTTCTCAAAGTGAAATCGAATTCCATCATTAGGGGACAGATTGTTCTAACAAGCTGGATTAGAGCAGCATCAGCATGAATTTCAAAAACTTGCATGGAGCTATAAATATAATGTGCAATATTTTTGCAATATCTAATGTGTTTTGATCTAATGTTGAACATGCCCCATTGTTAAAACCAGCTGTGTTCTTTCACTTTTCATTCCTATAAAGCTATGATAAAGGCTGTCAAAGCAAACCCTGCAGCACCAGCCTTTCTTGATAAAAGTTCTGTGTACACAGTACACAGTAATCTCAAGATGGAACTTTGTTCCAAACCAGAACAAAATCTTCAGCTAATTATAAGTGAACTATATTAAGCACAAAAGGCAATTTCAATTTATACTGAACAAAGTTGCATTTTACTCTTTCAAAATGCATTTGTCAAGGTTTCTGGAATTAATTGAAAATTCATTTTGCTTAGTTTTCTAAGGTTATTTCTTTTATTGCTGTAAAGTAGACTGTGTAATACTGTAACATCTAAATCCCCCCCAAAGAAGATTAGTGGGGTTTTTTCTTTGTGTTAATTTGTATTTAAAGCTTTAGAATAAGAAATGAATCATTCTTTTCATTCCTTACATCACATTAGTGCAGCAATCACTAAACTAACGGTCTTATTATGAACACATTCAAAGCACTTGGAGGAAAATTGCCAACAGAAGTTCTATACAAAAATAGGTCTGCTGTTTAAACAGAAGAGGATTAAAAATAAAATTGTAGTTTATAGGTGACTGGTTTAAGTAAAAAAAATGTTTGTGCACTTCTATTTGTTTTGACTTTCCTGTATATGGTATAAAGAAAAACTGTGGATTTTTTTTTTAAATTCTCTTAGCTATTTTTTGGGCAGGATTTAATGGAAATAGCATAGAATTGGCTCTTCTCATTTTCCTGAAAGATTTATAACCAGTGGATAATCCTGACATCCCTTTGTAGTACAGGATTTGGCTGGACCCAGGCAAAGACATAAGGGCTAAAATGCCCTACATATATTACCTGGGCTCTACATTGTCAAAGAACTTTTGAGTGGCTATTTTTTTGTCACAGAGATGTCAACAGTAAAATCTATGAGCCAGAATTAAATTCACATTTTTGGTAGTATTGATCATGTCAATAAGAAGGCATCATTGACTCTTTACAGAAACGGTAGGGTGGCATGTGCCTTTCTGCTTGGATGCAGAATTTATTTGCCAGTCACCCAGCATTTCATGAAGTGGCATCAACCCAGGATGTTGGGTAGGGTTTTCTATGAGCCTCTTGAGACTAGGACAGAGTTCTTTATATTCCCTGGTTTGTTTAATGTGGGTAGTAGCTGCTCTAATCCAACAACAATCTTTCTGAAACCCAGGTACAAGATGCAAAGTTGATGAGCAATTCAAAGTTCCAGACCTTTCCTCTTGCCTTTCAGATCCGATGAAAATTTGGGAAGAAAAATTTTGAAACCAAGTTAGGAAAAAAGCAAAAAGACTGGAGGAGCAAAGGAAATTTATTTTAAATACATCACATCGTCATTGCAGTTTCATCTGCCTACTCTGGGGTCTGCAATGCTTCTAAAAAAATAGACTTACTTTCAGCGAAGAACTGCTGAACAGAATTCAGAGGCTGGCAGAAGTGACTCAGAGACAGCTCAAGTCTTCTCAGCAGTGGTAATGATTTTAGTTCCCTAATGCTAAAGATAAAACTATCTCTGAGGCTATAATACAGGATAAGAGGCATAGAGAGTAGAAATTTGTCTTTCTCTGTTAAAGGACTACTAGGGATGTTTAGTTTTGATGATTACTTCATATTCAGGAGCTAATGAACAGCCACATTGACCTCATCTGAATGTACAGGTAGGGGGCAGAGATCAATAGTCTGGTTTGGTACTTTTGGCAAACGTGAACCAGAATGTGGAAGTTTGCTGTTTGAGCCAATATGAAGTCCTAGGGAAATCTGAAATACCTAAACCTATCTCTGGCTTGACATTTCCAGTACATTGTTAAAAATAAAGCTATCAATTGTGTGAGAAATGAGAGAAGAAACAATCAGGTAGAACCCAGAGCATGCAGGGATCAGCTGCTCTCCTGGCTGCAAATGGTTATCAGTCTTGCTGTGGCTTAGTGGTTATTAAGATTTTTAAAAATTCATATGGTATATATAGCATTGTTAAAAATAAAGCTATCAATTGTGTGAGAAATGAGAGAAGAAATAATCAGGTAGAACCCAGGGCATGCAGGGATCAGCTGCTCCCCTGCAAATGGTTATCAGTCTTGCTGTTGATTAGTGGTTATTAAGTTTTTTAAAAATTCATATGGTATATATATCTAGAAGACAGGCAAAAATATGTAATTGTTATCAGGGTATATTAAGAGAAAACTCTGGATCTGAGATGCATGGAACTCAGACCCAGAATGCAAATGCAATTAATGAACCTGTGGTTAAACTCATCACAGTGTACTGCAGACTTGCTAATAGGTGGCTGTCTGTGCCTGGTGAGTTGTGTAAGAACCAATGTTCTACCAGACAGGACTTTCATTTCATTACAAAGCCATAAGGTGTTAGGACCGCAAAAACACCCTTCCTGTATAGAAGTTTAGGACCATGGGAAGGTTCTTGCTGTGTTCAGAAGTGACCAACCCAAGATGCATGAGTCTTCTCCATTGGTTTGATGGTTTAAAATGGCCAGACCAATACAGGCTGATTTTTTTTTCCCCTTAGTAATTTACTATTTGGTAAATGTTGCAAGTGTTGCACACCAGTGTATGTTATTAATTCTATTTGGTCATGACCAAGGTCTGGTCAGGTGTGCCTTATGAAGTGTCATATTTAGTCCTCTTCAGTTTCAATGTGTAAGTAAAGTTACAGGTTTATGGGTCAATGTTTTTCTGGTCAGGTTGTCATTTTTATTTCAATATTTCAATGGCATAGGACAATGCTGAAAGAGGCTGAGTCTGGCAAGCTGGTAGTCACAGGTAATTCATGCCCTTGACAGACATGTGTTTGTAGGCAAGCCTGAGACCAGTAAGTATGATATTTTTCAGCTGTATTTATGGCTATCAGAGGTATATCAGGAAAAGGAGGATTTTTAACCTTCTTCCAGAATAAGGAAAAAAGTAAAATCAGAGACTGGCTTGGGTGAATCCTATCTTTGATAGAATAAGATATAACCTTAGAGCCATGACCTTGGAAGCAGAATTAGATAGAAAAATATTAATTGGGATTTTAAAGGCTCTTCTGTAACCTTGTACCTGGCAAGGGTACCTTCTAGGGCATTTTGTGACAGATGGTTTTGACATCTTTTCTATATCAGAATGATGAAGGTGATGAGGATGAGTCCGAAAAATAGTACTACCTCCTGTATTAATTTAAAGGGTTTTTATTTTGGCATTTAGGTTTAAGCAAGCAGAAAAACCAGAAAGTGCTCTTGGATACACCAGAAAGGGCACTTTTCATTTCTATAAGCATTTCCAAGCAAAGCAGTGTATCCAGAGGTTCTCAAGGCAAAAGCAAGCATGGACATTGCTGAGAAGGAAGATTTACTAAAAGCCAGATGCAATTTTCTATGTGACAACAACTAGAGAACCTTGTTGGTCCTTCAGTCAGCTAGAGGTTTTGTGGTTCCCACCTTGCACATTCTTTTCTTGTATGGCATGACAGCACAGCAGGGTCTCTGTCCCACTTACAAGACGATGGATTCAGTAAATTCTCACACAGGCAGTCATAATCTATTTGTTTACTGTGTGCTGCCTTGTGATTGACTTATTTTATGTATTTTAAGTAATTTGTTTTGTTTTCTTTATTTTTAAAATAAATTAATTTAAGAGGGACATTCCTGTCTTCTTATTTTCAAAGGAAAAACATGCGACAGTTTAACAAATGTAAGACATGATGTAAGACTTGTAAAATCTGTGGATGCCATTTCTCTTTCCTTAGGTGCTGAGAAGAAAGGTTGTCTCCTTGCAATTGCACAGGAAAGGCCAAAAGTTGGAATACCGTAGCAAAACACTAGTAGGAATGAGAGAGTACACACACACACACACACACACAAACAAACACACATACACATATTTACATACATGAAATTACTCTTGTAATTCCTTCAACTCTTATTGCTACAAATTCAGCATTGTTCCAAAGTGCACATTAAGATCAACAATATTGCCTCTCAATATAGTACCAGTGAATTTTTCTGTCTCCTAAATAAAAAAGAATATTGAATTGCATGTGGCCATTGATGCTATCAAAAATGAACTGGAAAGCTTCAGAATGGAATCCCTTCTTCGGATGCTGCATTTTTAAAATATTTGGGTTACGTTTGATTACAGGTTGAGATCCACAACTCATGGTATATGCTTAATTTTAAGCACATGTATAATTTCACTCATTATAATGAGTGATAGTTCAAATATTTATTTAGGGAGAGTTCAAATATTTATTAAAATTATTTTGTGGAAATGGAAAAATTAATAAATTTAACTATGCATGTGAATGGCAAAATTAATAAATTGAACTATGCATGTGAGATAAGAACACCTTTGTCAATTTTTTAATTTTCTACTTTAGCTCTACCTCTAGTCTCAAGGTGTTCAAAAACAAAATATTTTTCATGGTTTCTTAAGGTTCTAAAACCTACTGAAAATGATATATTATATTCCAAGTTCTTTACCTATTTAAAAAAAAAAACAAACTAATAATATGAATTTTTTCCTCCTAAGGAAATTCTTTCAATGAGGTTGAAAATATATTCCTTTCTCCAAGGAAATAAGCATCATTTTTATCTCTGAAGGCACTAGTATTGCCATCTTCTTTCACTTATATATTCCTTCACTTGAGAGAAAATACACATTTCATTTTCCTCTCCAGCTGTTTCACTTCTGTTCATGTCTTGTTTGAATGTATAAGGAAAATATCATAACTGTAGCTTCCCATTACATGTAATCTAATTTGAGCCTGATGACACATTTTATTAAGACTTCTAGATGATTGCTTAGATCTTAAAAGACATTTATATTTTTATTTAATCTGTAGAAGTCATAAATGCTAATCATCAATTCATATACCCAATCTTTAGCCCTGCTAGTAAAAAATATGTTCTTTAGCAAAATCTTGCTTCAAATATTCCATTACATCTTTCCAAAAGCTTATACAAATGTGGTATGCCAAGCAATAAAGCCAATAAATGTTATCTAAAATATATTTAAAACACTTGGGTCAATTGTACCACTTTTAAATATATAAGGTACAAATTCACCAAGGGAGTCATAGTAAGATAAATAAGTACTAGTAAAATTATGGTTCATGATTCAGTAAGATACGTCTTAAAACTGGAGATGTAATTGTCCATCCAGGTGAGAAAGCTCATATTAAGAGTCACTTCATGGAACAAATGTGCACATACAAATCTTTGACAAGAGAAGAAGCACAAAAAACCAACCAGGCCCATGAAGAGCAAATAAAAAACAAGGAAAAAAATCTGCCAGTCATACCACTTTGACAACAGACTTCTCCTTTTAGCCTTGCATTGTTCCCGTTTAGATGAAGATCTACTGTATTTCCAGGTCTATAGTGGATGGCTTGTACATATATTCATAAGGGACTTACTATTTCCACAGTGAGTCAAATGCATCATGAATAGATCAAATCTACAGCATGTGCACTGTAAATTCCACTATGATTGGGCTGAATTTTTCCCAGGATGCTCAAATATACAGTGGATTTACACAGCACGTTCACACATGTGCATCCTTATATCTCGAGAGCTGGGGTTTGGAGGACAGACTTACAGCTTGGGCAGTCTGGTGCCACAGCCCTGAGTGTGAACACGGCGTTAGCAGCCAGCGGCAGCTCAGGTATGCCCTGTCTCCTGAGTGTTCTCTGGGGCACCAGTGAATTCCTGCACAGGACAATGGAGGCTCCCTCTGGCCTTTCCTCGCTTCAATCTGACAACTTTAATACTTGGCACATCAAGACCCTGCCTTAGGAGTGGTGAGTGATGCCATGACACAAACAGAAGCAGCACCACAACTTCGCTTTAACTTGAGGCCCTATATGCCTTGATGCAGCTCCTCCCAAGCCTTACATTCAGAATAGGGAAACCTGGAGAGATGTTGTGGCACCATACAGCAGGAAAACTGAATATGTGGCATTCAGCATTTCCCCCAGTTTTATCCTAGAACTCTCAGACATTTTTCTACTAAGGAGGTGGGTTGGGTGCTCTTTCTCCAAATACTGTGTATGGCAGCTTACTAGTGAGACACAGGAAAATTAAGAAGTTTATGCTCTCAAAAGTTGTAACTTCTGGAAGCTGAAGATAAAAATTATTTTCTTGGCTAATCTTTGTCATGAGCTGACACTTTCATGGTATTTAGTCTAGAGAAATATATTAATTAAAACAGCCTGAATTCATAAGCCAAGACGCTGCTAGCTGAGTGACAAAATCCATGGAAAGGTGACTAAGGCTAATCAGCCAAATGAAAAAATAAAATATGTAGGTTAATCATGAGAAAAGTTCCCTGTCAAAATGATACGCACTTCAGTGGAGTGGTTTCCTGAGGGAAATGATGGAAATGCCATCAAAAGAGAATTTTTAAACTGAAGTTGACAAAAAAATGTGCCTCAGGAAAAATCCTATATGTATCCTCTGCCAAAGAAATGTGCTGAGTATATTTCTATTTCTTAGATTTCTCTGATTCCACATAAGTTTATGCCATGTAATAGAAAAAAACACTGCTTTAAAGAGATAAGCTGACTATGCAAACCCAAACAAAATTATTTTAATCATTCTTAGGTAATCTTTCTGTATCATCCCTAATAGCAAGAAAGAAGCAGGGAATCTGTTCAAGATAGTGGCAGGTATTTTCTAGTGGGTTTTGTCTTGATATAGATTTAATATATACTTGACTCTTAAATTAATCTGATTTTCTATTATTTTCCAAATAAGAGTCTTGGCATTCTTTCTTTAACTAACTTTTTCTAAATCTCAAAAAAACCTTTAATTCCACAAGACACATTATAACATGATTCCAATACTTTGAAATCTATTATAATCAATAATGTGGTGAGAAGTTCCTTTTCAAATTCAGAGCAAAATAAAAGGCAGGTCAAAGATACCAGAGCACATGTCCCAGCACACGAGGGCAAATTTTCTGTCTCAGACTGTGTGTAAAGACCTCACCACACAAAAGCTGAACCAAAACTATTCAGAAGTTATTATCTTGCTTCTCTCCATCTTGTTGATGTTTTCCATATATTTTCTTTTTCATTTGTTATTTAAAAATCATCTGTGCTCTAATAGAAATAAAATCTCAATGTCATTAGATTGTCAGCTTCATGGGAGATTTCTGAGACTCTGCTTAACTCTCCACAATTTATTGCTATGTTGTGAAGTGGAATAACACTTCAAGATCTTTGGTGGTGAAGCTTATTTGAGTTTGAGGAAAATTCCCATGGTTTCCCATGGTGGATGATGGAAAATATTAATGTAATCCTAGACTATTTTTCAGATATGTTATAAATCTCTGCTCAATCAGTTCCACTGCAGTGTCAGGAGAATGTCTGTCACAGAAAAATATCTCCTGCAGAACAGCTCATAAAAATGAAAACTTTTTCGTTTTTCAAGGCAATATTACGGAAACAAAATGGCAATTTCTTCATATTTAACAGACACTGTTTTACAAGTATGCTGAATAACAAACAAATCTCCAGAGAGCCAAATGCCGCATTCAGGAATACATATGGGAAGAGGCCAAGATACGTATTTTTAGAAAATTGCAACATAGGTAACCAGCTGTAATAGTTTTTACAGACAGGAGGATGCTTGACACTAACAGGCTTAATTTTGTTAAGCAAAGGAAAGCCTTATTTGTTCACGTTCCTATCAGCCTGTTCTGCATTACAGCAGTTTGTGTGTTTTAAGGAGATTTTCTCCAGGGAATTGCCTTACTCTGGAAAGAGTGGAAAGAGGGGGGGAGAAAAATGATGCAAAATAAAGGCTCTTCCTCACATGAATAATCTGCCTGGTGTGAGGTGGAATTGTGTTAATTCTGTGAGTTTTAAAAGCCTGTATATTTGACATCTTCTTCTGGGAGGTAGCAAAATATGAATCCAGAATCATACTCTATGAACAAAGCATCAAACGCAAGCAACCTACTTTGGGCTGCTGGTTAAAAATAAAAAATTACTTAAACATGAATTAATGTAGATTGCAATTTTGTGGTTGTTGTAGTTAGAGGTAGGCCCGAACATTGCTCATGTAAAGTAAAGTATAGAAGTAACTTTTAGAAATAACTCTTTATTGGTGAGCTGCAGCGGCCCCCGCTAGATGTCACTGCAGCCCGCGCTGACAGAGCGCAGTGACAGCCAGCTCCTTCCTGCTCTGCGCTCGCACCCGGCCGAGCACAACAATATTTTATACAGCATGGGCGCTAGATACCTCTCATTCAGAACTGGGAAAATAATAGTTTGCAAATGCTCAGCACCAGGAAAGTTCGCGCCATTTTTCATCTGGGGTGTTGGGAGGTGTGTGGGTAACCAGTGGTAGAAGAAACATGAGGTTTTTTGCTCTATGAAAAAACCTCATTTTTTAGGATTAGTTTACAAGATAATAAACTACTAAATAAATGGAGGACGATATATCTTGAAAAATACTTATTTTTTTTGGTGTCCAAGCTTCCAGACTGAACATTCAGATGGCACAGTTTATCTCACTGCTCTGCAAATATAATCAAAATAGTTTTGTAGGCATGTTGTACATGAATATATACATTGATTATTTAACCTTCTCTAATGTTGCCTGAAAAATTATTATATAAATTATTATTTGAGTAGCATTCTGCACTTTTATTACAAATACAAGTTTATTGGATAGTGTTTTTATGAAAGCAATCAAATTTAGAGTTTTTCATGCTGAGCGTTATCTCTGTTTTATTATTTCACCAAGCTATGGTACATTTGTGGAATGTATCTATGTGCAGGAAGAGGCTGCACTAGGGGTAAGAAAACACAACATTCCATATGTGTACAGAGAGGAACTAAAGAGAAGACAGCCATGATTTGTGGCATAGAGAGAAAAGTTGAAGATATTTTTTTCTTTCTGAACACATTGGGAACACTTAAACTTATGCATTCATCTGTGCTAAAGCATGTCTGGACTAAATGTAACCAGCATGTGTAACCAGTAACAGTAAGGGACATGTGTACCCATGAGGGCAGAGTGGGATATGAAAATGTACCAGCAGCATGGCAGCAAAATGTGTGCATAAAGGAAGGATACACTGGAATAAGGGAGTGAAAAGCTGGTTGGGATTGTAGGCATACCTGAAAAAATAACTCAGACAAGTATCTCGTGGAAGATTAATAGAATCCTAGAAGTATTTAGGTTTGAAAAGACCCTTAAGGTCATTGAGTCCCACCATTAAAGTGTACTAAGGTACACTAAGCCATGCCCCTGAGCACTATATCTATACGTCTTTTAAATACTTCCACTTTCCTTGGACAGGCTGTTCCAGTGCTTCACAACCCTTTAGGTGAAGATATACTTCCTAATAGCCAATCAAAACTTCCTCTGGTACAACTTGAGACCATTTTCCCTTGTCCTATGGCTTGTTGGGATACCAAGACGCACCTCACTACCACCTCCTTTCAGGCAGTTGTAGAGAACAATAAGGTCACCCTGAGCCTTCTTTTCTCTAGGCTAGAAAACCCCAATTTCTTCAAGTGCTTCTCATAAGACTGTGTTCCTCACATTTCATAGCTAGAATATCATGTATGCTTTGAGTTCTTTGAATAAAAGCAGTACATAAGATTTAGTACAATGGACAGATTTCTGTCAGAACTTTATGGAAATTGTAGTAAATGGTTTGACATGCAAAATAATAGAAAAAATGCTAATTAGGGTGTTGCTAAGAAATATTAATTACCAAATATTCTACCCATAACAACTGTACATGATACCCATTACAATTAATAGTAGCTGCATATGCATACTGAAGAGAAATAAAATAACAAGTATTTAAATAATTTAACTTGGCTCCTTACAGGAATCCTCTAAGTATGGAGAAGAATATTAAATAGGGAGAACACAGAATCATAGAATCTTCAGCTTTGGAAGAGACCTTTAAGACAATCAAGTCCAAAAGTCAACCTAGCATTACCACTGTAAGTCCTAAACCATGAAACCATCACCCAGCACCAGATCCAGATTCCTCTTAAATACCTCTAGAAGTAGTGACCTCCTACCTCCTTGGGTGACCTATTCCATGTCTGATCACCCTAACAAAATATTTTTCCAACATGTAATGTGAATCTTCTCTGTCCTCTTAAGGTCATTTCCTCTGTCTTCTCACTGCAGGCATGTCAGGAGAGACCAGCCCCACCTCACTACAGCCTCCTTTCAGTTGTAAAAAGTGATGAGATTCCCCCTGAGCCTCCTCAAGACTAAAAAAGCCATTCCTCATAAGACATAATCTCTTGTCATTTCACAGGTCTTGTTGCCTTGTAATTTCAGCTGCTTTTAGTAAGGTTTTCTAGCAGTTGGGACAGTGCATCTTGGATAAATGTGCAGCTATGCTAAAGTTAATGTGTTGAAAAAAAATTGCAAAGTGAGCCCTGGAGGAGACATGAAAATGTTTCCAGCACCTCTAAAACATGCATGTTGTTTACATTTAGCAGCAGCAAAATACACTACAAGATGCAAAGATTTCAGTGGCATGGGACCTGCCACAATGGGAGCTGTTCTCCTGCTCAAGGACTGCTAACAATCATTCGAAAGGCAAGATGACACTGTGGGTATAGGGACAAGCCAAACTGCTACTTGGCATCCAAGCTTTCATTTTTAACAAGTCTTTTGAAAAAAACAGTTGTGAAGGAAACTGAGAAAGCGTGCCTCAGTATAAATCACAGAACAATGCCTTTCTGAGTTAGCACAGAGGTGAAGCAATAGCTGTGATATGTGAAGAGCCCATATTTATTTAGTAAAGAAAACAAGCCCTGGAATTATGGTAAATGACACTGACTCTCAGAGATGAGCTGTTATTGTTCAGACTTCTGCAGCTGTTCCAGCTAACAGTTTCCAATTAGAATGAAATTACTCATAATCAAAACATGGGCCGAAGTAAACTGAAATCCCTAACTTCCAATATAACGTGAAAAGAAAGTAAAGGAAACAGAAATAAATTTTAAAATGCTACCATAGAAAAAAAATTCACTTCAGCTCACAAAACAAGGCAATCCATCTTTTCTGCAGAGAAGACTGAGTTCAATTATGGCATTCTCCCATAGACCAGTTCTGGACAACCAGTTCTGCCTCTAAATGCTTGGCCATACACAGTCAATGCGAGAAGTATTTGGCTGTTAGCATTCATTTGCTATTTTAAGCTGTTCCTTATACCTCAGACTCAAAGGCAGTAGGCAGATGGAGTCAACCTGTAGGCTACATGCAGCAAACTGTTCCCCACCCCTGTAATAAGAAGGAAAATGAGCTCCACAATCAGATATAACCATAGTGTGCATATGGCAATTCATGTAATTCCTTTCCTTTTTATTACAATTACTATTTATGAATAAAAAATTCCAGGTTAATGAAACTTTGCATGCTGCAGATGGAAGCAGAGTCTTCTTGAATCTATGAGTGCAGAAGGCTATTGGAATAATATGTTTGCTTCAGACTGATGAAGAGATTGCTCTTTTTAATCAACATTGCTGGAATGCAGACATTCCCAAAAAAACCACAAAAAATATGTACCAGAACATGTGAAAAATTCTGTGCTTGTTCTCTGGTTTTTACACTTGTCAGTAGCAGGATTCAATGTCTTGAGTTGCCATGCATTATTTCATTACAGAAGCAGAAAGCAAAAGTTGAAGTGGATCAGCAGAGTCAGAGTTGAGAGGTCTTGACAGGTGCACAGGTGGAGTCTCTCAGGGAGAACTTTAGGAGGCTGGAGAGAGAATTTGTACTGAGGTGGTGTTTTGCTTAAATCCCTAGTTATTTCATACTTCCTAACAGCTGAGAAGATAGGCTTACTTTTTTCAGTTTAGGTGTCATTTCACTTTAAAATTACACCTTGCAGTATTAGAAGAAGTAATATTTAATATAATGTCTGCTTTCTAGCATTGTTAGAGAAGCTAGAATTAGAGATAACTCTGGAGTCTATTGAATTACACCCAGCTTGACAAAGAGAGCGTTTCCAAGGTTATGTCCGGCTAAAAAAAAGTGTGAGCCATGTTCCCTGGGAGACTTGTCCAATATGTAATTACCATAACTGAGGGCTTAAATCAAGGGAAAGTGACTACATTACTATTCTGTATGGGTATGCCAGATTTTTTTCGCTACTTTAGGCAGGTTCTAATTAACAATGTTAGAATTTGTAAGTAATACGAACTGCTGTGGGTTAAAATTGTATTTCTCCCCTCAGATATCAAAACAACCTAATAACAAGGGAGAATTTTAAATGTAATTCAAGATTTTAGGAGCACATTTACCCCTTCTTAGTAGAAAGGATGGAAATCATCTTTGAAAACTGGCAAAATGTTACAGAGCTCACCTAGGGAAAAAGCATTTAATCAAAGAGAAGAGCTTTCTGTAGCATTTCATATACTCTCTGAGAGATACCCTCAAGCAACTACTCAATTCAGAGACTTGACAGGTGATATTATTTGTGGGAAGGACTGCACCATGGCTGTGTGCTTTACTTTTTGCCATGCAGGTACAGCACCTTTGTCTAACAAGAAAGTAAACATGGAAAGTCCAAAACTACTGAATAGAGAGGAGAAATACCCCAAAGTGAAAAAGACACTTTTGCAAAGCACATAGGCTGCTTCCTTTACGGTTTTGTTTTGCCTTCTGTCTGCCTGAGAAAAAGGGGGAGGTGGGAGTCTGTTAAATTTTTTGAGCTCGTGTCAATAGGTATGAACAGTAAAGTTCTTGAAAAATAGAAGCTATATGTGCTTTATTGATGTAAGCAGTAATACATCATCTGTTCTCCAGGCTTTACTATAGCAAAATGTTTTTTGCACTGGGGTTGCTGCTCTAAAAAATCCTCTAAGAAGGCAACTGTAATAATAAGGAACCCAGCAAAACATTATCAAATTTATCAGTAAGTAAATAGATTTATTTTTCCTGTTACTAAAAAGAATCTCATCTAGTAAGACATTTTACTGATTTTCTCCATCATAATTTCTTCCATGGTTTGGTTGATGTATGCGATGTCAAGTTTGAACTGATCTTAAAAAGCCTTTATGCATGGAATTACACAATGTTATATAAAAAACCTGCTTTAATTCTTATTTTCTCTGGAAGCAGCATAAGCTCAAAATAAGTTTCTTTCCTCAGTGACAGGACAATGAGTTCATGACACAGTATTACCCAGCTTTTATCAAGTTTTGATGACCTGAATTGTGTTGACATCCAGGAGAGATGTTTTTTACAATGTAAAAATATTTTTTTTAATTGTAGTTTAATATAACCTACATTTAAAATAATCATTGTATACTTCTGAAGAAAATGTCCAGCATTCAATTGAAATGTGTGACCAGCTGGATCACAGAGGCACAAAGCGTTACAGTGAATGGGGTGGCATCAGACTGGTGACCTATCACCAAAGGGGTTCTGCAGGGCTCTGTCCACAGCTCTGTGCTCTTCAACATTCTCATAAGTGACTTGGACAGAGGACTGGAAAGGATAAGTGAGTAAGTCTGCCACTAATACAAAACTGGGAGGAGCTGTTGACTCCCTCGAAGGCAGGGAGGCCCTGCAGGGAGACCTCAACAAGGGCAAGAGAGCTGGGCACTCCCCAACCTCAGCAAGGGAAAGCACAAGTTCAGCAAGGGAAGGTGATGGATCCTGCACCTGGGACAGGGTAATCCTGGATGTATGGACAGAATGGGGAATGAGATGCTGGAGAGCAGTGCTTTGGAAAGGGACCTGGGGATTCTGGTTGACAGGAAATTGAATGTGAGCCAACTCGCCTGGCAGCCAGGAGGGCCAGCCCTGTCCTGGGGTGTCTCAGGCACAGCATCACCAGCCAGGCAAGGGAGGGGATTGTCCTGCTCTGCTCTGCTCTGGGGCAGCCTCTCCTCAAGTGCTGCGGGCAGATTTGGGTGCTGCAAAATAAGAAGGATATAAAGCTATTTGAGAGTGTCCAGAGGAGGGCAACAAAGATGGTGAGGGGCCTTGAGGGGAAGCCATATGAGGAATGACTGAGGTCACTTGGTCTGTTCAGCCTGGAGGAGACTGAGGGGAGACCTCACTGTGGTCTATAACTTCCTCATGAGGGAAAGAGGAGAGGCAGTCACTGAACTCTGTGTGGTGAGCAGTGATAGGACCCGAGGGAATGGTCTCAAGTTGTGTTAGGGGAGGTTTAGGTTGGATATTAGGGAAAGGTTCTTCACCCAGGTATTTGGGCACTGAAACAAGATCCCCAGGGAAGTGGTCACAACACCAGTCTCGAGAGTTCAAGAAGCATTTGGACAATGCTCTCAAGCACATGGTGTGACTCTTAGGCTGGGAGTTGAGCTTGATGATCCTTGTGGGTCCCTTTCAACTCAGCATATTCAATGATTCTGTAATTGAAAAATTTGTATTGTTCTTTTTGCTTTACCGTGTAATTATTTAAGTTATTCTGAATCCATTTTCTTATAAATCCTTGGTTAGTGTAAGAATGTTTAGAGAAACTTCATTTAAATGCCACAACATGTACTGGGGGAGTAGTGATTGCTTCCTGTCTAATACCAGTTGCCTTTTGCTGACTTTTAGAGGAATCAGAAAATATCTATGTTAAGCATCAGCAGTCAGCAGATAATGAATGTCTATCATATTCTGATACTCTTTCTTCCTTGGCAAACCAACTTTGGTGCTCACATCATACTCATATAATGCTCGAATAACACAGTCTACACTCTCTCTTGAATGGGCCTGTGTCATTTAAGTGAAGACATGGAGTAGTTCAAAACATGGCATCAGAAATAAGTTTTAAAACCAGAGGCATTTGTGTTCTCTCTCTCCAAAGATGCACAACATAATGAAGCATAATTTAATGAACTGTATATGGTAGTGACACGGAATCAGACTTCCAGAAAAGAGTAAAAAAGGAAGTAAAAGTTGCAATTCAGATCAACCTGTGAAAAAGAAAGGAATAAATCAAGAATCTACCTGTCAAGAGGACTTTTTTCAGAAGGTAAGTGGGAACTGAGGATGAGACGATGGGAGGCCAGAGGCAGAGGTACAAGAGGCACTCAAATCAGAGCTTTTCCAGACCTTGTAAGTGCATGTTGAGCAACTGAAGGGCTTTACTTATACTGCTAATGGATGGTCCATTACCAGTTAGACTTACAGCCAGTTGCAGATAAACCGCTCTTAACTTCTGAAGAGATTCAGTGTAATCAGTTTCCCAGCCAGCCTTCTCTAGGTGGCCTATTTATCCCTTACTTGGTGACACAAATTTTCTTGAGCATATCAGAATATTTCACATGGACTGTGGTCTTTGCAGGCAACTAAATAGAAAGAGTTTACCAAAATTTTCTCACAGTCTATGCAATGCAATCTTTCTCTGGACAAACTGAAGGGATGGTGGCATGTGAGTGATACATCCTTGTCCATAGAAGGCTTAAACTAAGACATAAGAAATGGTGATAATGTAGTGTAGTTGCTGTGTAAATTGGTGCAATCTTTCACAAGAACAGCTGGTGCATCCAAAGTATTGCTGCTCCAGCCAGCGAGACAATGGGACAGTTCAGTTCAGTGGGTACCTACAAGGTTCCATAGTCCCCTATTTTTCAAACTGCACCAAAACTCTCTGAGCACATGAAGGACAAGAAGATAATAGAATAAAAAAGACATTTCCTGGAACAAAAAATGTTTCTTTATAATTTTTTGCCTGCAACAATGCTTGACCAGTGCTGTGAGACAATGGATTTGGCTAGTTGAAGAAATCAAACCATTTGATTCACAAAAATTATAAAGTTTATATTATGGTGGGACCCAACATGGAGCTGTTTGGAAAATGGTACAAATTTCTTGCCTAGCTACATTCTCGATTTTTTTTATTCTTACATCGGCTCTTCAAAGGAAAATGTTTAAGTAGAAGAAGGGAAGGGAAGGGAAGGGAAGGGAAGGGAAGGGAAGGGAATTAATGAGATTGAATAGAAGAGTTGTCTTCTTGGTAAGAATTCACCTGTCCTGCTCCCCTGCTGAGAGTCCTGACAGGGACAAATAATGATTTTTGCAGAGATAATGTATTCTTTCAAAAATTTTAATGGAATGAAATTGTTCTTGCTCATGTATCTTTTACATTACTCTTTGCACAATGTCTATATTTTTGATGGATATTTAAAAGGTTGTTTGTACTTTGTATGAATGTCCTAAAGTTTCTTAATATTCATGTTGTCCTCTCTAAGTTATTTGGCTCCTACCGTTTAGATGTTGGTGAATTTTAATGTTTCTGCTCCTGTTCAGCTTGCAAACATTTTGAGGAAAGCAGTCCTGATGAGAGAAGCTATGCACTAGTAAATGTCAAGTATTTATAAAAAAGCAGCTCTCCACTTTAATTATATTTCAAAATTAGATGCTAGTGTGTAAGATCTCTCAAAAAAGCAAAAGTTTTTTCACTGGTGTACTTTGGGATGCTTGTTTTGTGCCGCAGAAGTAGTTTTGAGCCAGCTCTCATACTCTCATCTTTCCAAACTGACCTACCTGTATTTTATGTTGGCAGAAATAAATACCTGATCTTCTCACTTAAACAATATTTTCCCAATTCCCCAGCAATACTGCTACTACTAGGAAGTAGCTTTGTTATTCTACTTTTTTTTTTTTTTAAGAAGATCAAGAGTAGATATTTTGTGTATAGGTTTATATATTAAATATGTTTTAGTGTGCAATCCACACAGTGCACAAATTTTCTGTGGGAATGCAATGTAGATGCAAGTGACATTTCTTATCCCTCTCAGACCTCACAATGCATCAGACCATTAAGTTAAGGAGAGGATTGCTTTCAGTACTAACCACACCTATTGATTCCACATGAAAAATAAAAATTGTATTGGAAGTCTAGATTTAAAGATGATGATTAAACTTTTAAAAACGAAAATATCTGTGCAGTACTTTGTGTTACTCTCAAAATGACTTATAGTCCTATTCCCTTCTAGAAAAATTGTTTCACAGATGAATGTCATCAAAAGGTTATGTTCTATACCATTTTAAACTAAATAGTTTTTTTCTCATAAATTTCAAAATGAAATGACAGGTAGTGTTTTGATGTGGAAAGTAGTCCCAATTTATGTAATTTCTTATTCCATTAGTTTTTTCAAGTACAAATATCCTACCAAGATGAAAAATTAATTAGTCCTAGAGTATTTAGACAGAAGTAAAATATCAGTTGTGACTGTTACACTCCTATAAAATCTCAGCTCCCAAAGTAGGTCCATAACACACAAGCCATTTTTCTCAATACAGAAGTAAAAGCTGTTCATGGTCATGGTTGCTAGTAACTACAACTACTAATGGTGGCTGCTGTACACAAAAGAATTACAAAGTTTTTCTCTAAAGTCTCTCCCTAGCAGGAAGGAAATATTTGTAGTTATAGAATTGTAGAGACCTTTTCTTTATGGTAAAATGTTTAGAATTATCACAGGTTTCTTTAGATAAATTATTTGAAATTTTTTATTATTTACTTATAACTGGTGCAGCTTTCATTTAGTAATCGGAGAGATTCATTACTACGTAACTAGAAAAGTTGCACTTTAAGTGTAACAAAACCATTTCCTTATGCATTATGCATGTAAAATGCCATATTCATTGTTATATTAATTTGAAATCTATCTGATGATCTAGTACACTTCAGTGGTTTCTTTACAAATCCCCTAAATGCAAAGGAAATTTTCCAACGTTTTCTAAGGAGATTTTATACAAGATCATCCTAACCATTTTTCTAAAATATTTTCTTTTTTACCCTTAGGGATGTCATGGAAGAAACTCTAATTTAGGTGCTAAAACTAGAAGACAGAATGCCACTGAAAGATATACACAGAGAGAAGAAGCAATGGGCTCCTTTTTTGTAGAACACTTATGAGGTTTCATATTAGATAAGTTCTTCAGAAAACTTAAAATAGTGTGTTAGCTCCATACCTTTAGTGTCCCTGAAGATCTCTGTGAAATAACTAGTGGATTCAAAGACACCAGCAGTATTGCATACCTGAAATGCAGTAGAGGGAAAAAAAGACTGTGTAAATTTGATCCAAATTACTGAATTTAGCTTCATTGTGAGCAAATCAAGATGACAAGGTACTGTCAATTCATTAAAAAAAGGTCATTGTTTTGACAGGTTTAATTCAACCTACAGTAATCTGATCAGCCTTCAGAGTGTAGAAAATCTGAAGCTGACTTGGCTTTATCTGTTTTGGCACTTAAACTCTTTATTAATTAATGATGTGAACTTTGAACATACAAGGCAGTTTTCATCATATGCTGGCAAGTAATGTCATAATGTCTCCTTGTCAACACTAGCTTCATATTCTCCTTCCACAACTTTTCCAAGTATTTTTAAATGACACCCTAGGTTCTTCATCCTTCTCCAAATGAATGTATTTGTCCCACTAGAACTTGTAATGAATGAAAAAAAAGAATAATTAGGAGCTTTTGTCATTGTTGGCAAATTCATAATGCTTAAAAATGTAGAGACTTCTAGCAGTAGGATAATTTTATTAATTTTCAAAATCAGTATGATTCAAAGGAAATGAAATGTCACGCAAAATGCATTGTCTCAAAATCCCCTTGAATTAAATTTATAATGAGCCTGCATTGTTGTTCACATTTTTTCCCATTTACATATTGCATCTTAACTGCAAAATCCTTACCTGTCCTTTAACTCTGCACAGATCAAAACTGTGAGAATGTAATTGCCTTCTAACAGGGTTCTTATTGCTGTAACATATTGATGTGTTTAGATGATTGCGTCCATGTAGACACGCCATCCTGTCTTTCATGTCTGTTGTGTAAGCAGAAACATGAAAAGCTTCAGAGAGTTCATCTTCAGAACTGAAAATGTAAAAACATTTTTTTTTTAATAGAAAAATGAAGGTTTTTCTTTAGTGTCTGATAGAGAATACAGAACAGCATTGGGAATGAAGGTCTGTTGAAGCAAGATTTGTCCAGATTATGGCCAATAAATCTCTTTTATAGTTCTCAATCTTATGAAGCAGCACTCCATACAAGAGCCATTCACAGTGTTTTCAGTTGTTATTTATTTTAGATTTTATTTATTTATTTAAATAAATTTATTTATTTGTTTATTTAAAAGAACAGTGCATAATAACACCTTTACTAATTAATCTCTTATGCTGCTTTTTGATCGTGAAGTCTCGGAAAATGTTTTGTTCTATTGTATTTTTATGTAAATGATATTTATTAGACTGGCTGACTATATTGTATTTATGATGTTATCTTTTAAAATGGGTTTAAACCCATGGGTTTTAGGTCTTTCAGAAATGCCAAGACTTAAACAACAGAGTGCTGCCTGTATTCCCCTGACCTGAATCACATTAACATCAATGATTATTTTACTGAAGAGAAGAAACTAGAAAGATGAGGCAAGGCAGTCCTCTGAATAAAAATAATATAGCCTGCCCCCTTGAATTCCAATATCCTTTGTTCATATTTCTTATTTGGTTACACAAGGGACTTAGTTTAGAAAAAAATCAGTTTGTTATTTTCAAATAATAAAAACTTTCTTAACATCTACAGCCTGTTCCATTTTTCAGATGACTAGGATAAAACCAAGGTTCCACCAGAACAAGTTTTCCAGCCAGATAGAACCATCACTTTCAAGAACTGGCTGAAGTGGTTCCATCTGCATTGAGAGCTGCACCTGAGCCCTGTGTTGGAGGCTTTATCCTGCCAACATTTATATGCTGATTACTTCTTTAAAACTTGAGAGTCATTTCCCCAGCAGCACCTGGAATAATTGCAGAGTGACTGGCAAATGAGTCATGAAGGCACTGTTAAGTGTGCCAGTCACTGTTCAGCTAATAATGCTCCAGAATCAACAAGAAACATCAGCACATGACCTTTTGCTTCACTGCTACCCTGATTTTGTATCCCTCTTACTTGATTTGTTTGTTGATGCTTGTAACAATGACAACAAAAGAAAGACCTATACAAACAAGATTATTTTTTCCTGAAAATGAACTATGTTCATTAAAATGAAGAATGAGAGAAAATGCTGCTAAATCCAAAAAGGTTTTATGAAAATAGATGACTTCTTATTGGCTGAAAATACCTTTTACATTGACTTGCACCAATTGTGCTTTAGTTCTTCTGCTGAACAGCCACTTAGTTAAAGGTGTAACTTTTAAATAGGGAAAAATAACTTATTGTGTAAAATGTTGATTTTAAGCTCTCAAAGAACAGCATTTACATAGCACACTCACCATAGATGATTTTCTGATTAAATTTTTAAAAATATGTCAGTGTGACTATTGCATTGCATCTGTCTTTTTTCATCTGAGAATGCTAAATTATTTCAAAATCCCTTCATGCAAAAATCTCTCTTTTGAAAGAAAAATTGGGCTACTTAGTCAGTTTAAGAGGCTAGCAGTTTGTGAGAGTTTACTTTTATATTGGATTTGTCTGTCAAGGTTTTGGAAGCTCGAGGGTGGCTTCTGTGAGAAGCTCTTAGACACTTGCCTTGTGTTTGATAGAGTCCATGCCGAGGTGGGTGGGCCAGCACTGGCCAGGGGCGAGCCCAGGGGTGAGTCCAGCAGCAGCAGCAGCAGCAGCAGCGCCTCTGGGATAACCGAGACAGGGAGGATGGGCTGGGGGACCTGGTCCACGGCAGCAGCCAGAGAGGAGCACCTGTGAGAGCAGCAGCCCTGCAGCACCCGGGTCAGAGGGGAGGGAGGGGGAGGAGGGGCTTCTGACGCCAGTGCAGAGACCTCCCTGCAGCTCGTGGAAGACCATGGTGGAGCAGCTGGGTGCCTGAAGGAGGCTGTGACCCTCTAGGAAGCCTGTGCTGGAGCTGGCTCCTGGCAGGAGCTGTGGCCCCATGCAGAGAGGAGCCCACACTGGAGTAGGTTTGCTGGTGGGACCTGTGACTCCATGGGGAAGCCAGCACTGGAGCAGCCTGTTCCTGAAGGACTGCTTCCCTGGGATGAAAGCCAGGGGGAGAGTGTCAGGAGTCCTCCTCCTGAGGAGGAAGTAGCAGCAGAGAGCATTTGAAAAACTGACCATAACTCTCATTCCTCATTCCCCTATGCCACAGGGTGGGAAGAGGTTAGAGAAAACCAGAAGTGAAGTCGAGCCCAAGAAGAAGGTTGTCTCAACCCACAAGTCTTTCATTATGCTTTCTGTTCCCTCTCCAGATGAGGAACAGTGTGACAGAAGTGACAGAGTGGATTTAGTGGGCCCCTGGCACCATGTTAGGAGTAATAATGTCTAACAAGTTCAAGACACTCACTAGATATGAAGAAGTCCTAACCCAGGGTGCACTGGAATAATTAAAAACCATATTTATCATCAGAGAAATGTGTGTCAGTGAAAAAAGCTTCAAATTAAAAAATATAATTTTTATACGCACAAATATATAATATGCAATATTAAAAATACCTAATTTTTATATATATATAATTTCTACAGGAGAATTAAGTACGAGATTTTCAATAAGGATTCCCATATCCTGATAGATGCCCTAAATTCTAATCTTCTCATTTCTTTGCATTATACCTCTTCTGCTCAGATCACATTTTTCATGCTGTTTCTGAAAGGATTTTTTTCCTCTCTAATGCAGGATGAAATAGTTTTACAAGAGTCAGAAGTATCTGAAACGTACTGATTTTCTGTCAGTTCCTCATTTAAAACAGTATTAGAGAAACTGCCAAGAAAATCTCTTGTGATGACCACAGAAAGCAATGATGACAATTATTCGTCGCCCGTCTAGCTTTATTTTAATGAAAATAAGGGCTTCTTAATGAAAAAAGTGTTTGCAGATCAGGATGATATAACCAATATTAGATTAAGATACAATTGAATGCTATCCAGGAGAATGGTTCCCACCTATTCTCTTATTTGTAATGGGACTCGGTGGCTTCAGAATATGTATAGCATACAATTCTATTGCAAGTGCAAGGTAATTAAATTAGGAAAATGCAAATTTTGTAGGATGTTGGGGTTTTTTTTCACCTTGTTAATCCTCATTTAAAATGATGCTTCAGAGTAGTGCAGTTGCCACAATGATAATTAATAAGTGATCTTTCTTTGGTTTACTTGCCTGACAAAACATAAAGAAGATAACAAATATTCTGCAAACCCCTGCATTCTGGGGTAACCTTGGTAGTCTGGTATGCCAGCTATTTCCAGCACTATATTTCAAAATACCTTCTTGCTCCTTCTTCTTTGAAATGACCACTTCCTGATGTTCTTCCATTTTCTCTTCACTCACCATAAGGTCCTTTGGAAGAACCTGTCCCAGGCTGCACCTGAAGTATTCCTGATGCCTAACATCCCTGACTGATAAGCAGCTATGGTGGCACAAGCAGCCACTGCTAGTCAGGTCCTGCTTTCCAGGAAGGGAAAGATGTCACTCATTGTGTCACTACAAAGGCACCTCACCACTATCGTGGAGCTAGTTTTGAAAATATGTAAATGTACCCAGTGAGTACTCATGGTAGTCTCCACTTTAATGGGGTAATGCTCCTGGCTTCCTAAGCCTTGGACCAGCAGGATTAAGCCCAGAACTTAGAAAAAAGAGACATTTGTGTATGCCAGTTTAGTTAAATGGTGCTTGTGTTGTTTGATGTTGTACAGAGAAGTTCTCACATATTAAAGAACAGATACTTTCACAGCTTCATATGTTCTTACAGAAACAACTTGGAAATTGCAGCTACTATTTTTTATTCTACTACTATCACATTATTTAAATAAATTTTACAAGGTCCATAAAATATGCTGTAGTTTAGGAGCTGCTGCTTTAGTGCTTGCCTTTTTAGCTTTCTGAGAGACAAGTCAGATCTTTCAGATCAATATTTGTTTCCTCTTTCAATGCTTTCTCTCTCAGCAACCTCAAGAAGTGTCCCATGTGAAAATGGTTCTAATTATGTGTTGTGTCCAAACTCTCCCGAACCAGACAGGCAGTAAAAGGAAGAAAGTCTGAACTTCATTGATAAAAATGGGGAGAGCAAATGGGTGGCCTTTTGACCAATATGAACAGCTTCAGTATAAATTCTAAATCAAGTCAGAAAACAGAGGAAGATGTACTCAGGACAACAGGGGACAAATGTTTATAGCTTAGTGTATATGTAAGACTGGAGGTAAGAAAAGGGAAGCTCATGCCCCCTACCTATCCCTCTGAGTCTAAAGCACACCTTCCCATCTAAAAACTCATCTGCAGGGCACTCAGATGCAGATGCACACAGAGGCTGTGTTTGGGATACAGGTTGTTTTCTTAAAAATCTCCCTGAGCAATAGGTTTGTATTTTCTCTTTTACCTAATGCACTACATACACCTCTAAACTCTCATATAACTAATTTATCACTATGCTACCAAGACCATAACACTTCTCCTTCATAATTAAATATTTTCAATCTATATAAATAAGGTTTACTGTTAGAAAAAAACTGAGGATGAATAGCAAGGTGTGCATTTTCTTTCTTAGTGCATCAAGTACAATATTTATATATTCATGTAGTTGCCTGGTTTAAGAGGCTGTCATAAATGGGCTGAAGATAATTATGAGAGGCAGTCATTCAAGGAAGTTATAGAAGCTCCTCCATCTTCCAAGAACAACCTCCCAATTAACTGCTTCAACATGAAATTGTGAAATTCTTAACGTGATAATACCAAGAAGCACAACATTTGGTGAAGATATTTTGATATGAACAGAGCTGGTAGCAGTAATACAGCCATAATTGCTAGCTCATTTACGGCCTATTTAGCTCGTGCAGTGAACCAGATGAGAACAGCTAATGAGCACAGCTTCTTGCTGTAATTAGTAGAACAGTAGTGGCTCGCAGATGATTTACAGTTTGCAAAAGTCAGTGTATTTACTGAAAAGCTTGTGTTCTCTGTGAAGCTGTGCCATATGAGGAACTGAGGATGCCATGTTTTACTTTCTAATAAGCCTTAAGATTTGGTTTATAATAACCTTAGAATTCATCTCAATCTAACAGAACTACAACACTGAAGATTTCTGTGTGCTGTTTCTTAATCTGCAGTCAAGTCTATCAGAACTTATTTTGCCAATTGATGTATTTTCTTTCCTTTCTCTTGTTGCAGAAATAAATTTCTTTAGAATGGCATAATTCTTGCCCGACTGGCAGATTAAAGACCATTTTATGTTGTGCTAAATCACAGACATATGTGCTGTGCAAAGCTAGAATTCAAATAGGTTAAGGAAGGGAGAATAAAATATGGGAGGAAAATGTTTGCAAAAGATCGGTACTGATATTTATAGATCCCAAATTAAAAAATAGATAATTTTAAGAAAGTATACGTTGTCTTCCTTTCCTTAACCATTGAATGGACTGCTTATAGACAAGAATGCAGTTACAACAGAAAACTACACCCAAGTGATATATACTAAATCTTTGCAGAAATATTAAATATTCTTATAAAATGTCCAGTTCAGTGTTTCAGATTCACAGAACTCAACCAGAACCAAGACCAGTCTTGGGTTTCTAGAGTTTTGTCTTCATTATTATTTTAACACTGTGACTGCTTGAGTGCTACTTTTGTTCTTGAAGGATAGCAACTGAAACTGTGAAACTACTAAAGCCTGGTAAAAGAGTAAAGCAGAGCCTTTCCTTTAGCCAAGATCTGTACACTTAAAATCATACCTCTAAGAACAACCAAAAAATAATGCAGGTGGGAAATAGTAATACCTCATGATGGTATGTAATTAAAAAAACACATGAATAAACTTTTTAATTAAAGAATGACATGACTTCTAAGTAAAATGTACTTCTATTTCAAAACACAATCAAGGCAATGACATTATTCAGCAAATTCAAAATTACTGGTCAAGTTGAAAGGAAACAGTAGTAACCTTGTTTTAAATTTCAAATACAAGTAAATGATCTTTTTAAACGTCTCATATTCAGAGTGTCATAAGCACTTCATGATAGTTTGTTTTACAATAATTGGACACTTCATGTAAGTGTCCAATTATTGTATCTTATATGCAACATGAAAACTTCAGGTCTTTCCTGAGGGTTTCCAAGTCTTCATCAATGTGTTCTGTCCACTATATAGCACTGTAAGAACTGTTTATCACATTTCTCATGCTGGCCTGTTTGCTTTATCTTACAGGCACTACTTCATTATTTAATGAGTTAAAGGAATTCAAATGGAGACATTTTACTAGCAACAGACTAGGTTCACTACCTTAATCAATTATACTTAATAGCTCAACAAAATCTTAACAGTGGTGAAGAGATCACTGAGTCCATATAACACAGGTATATATACTGGTAATACCTCTCAGTTAAATCCAGCTGCCTACAGTACTCTTGTAAGTCAGTGAAATGGGATTGAACACCTTTATGAAGAGAGAGCAGATCGTGTTCTTCCAGACTTCTGCCTGAATGGGGAAAATGGGAGATCAGGCAAGATGATCTCTTTCAACCTCAACCATTCTGTGATTCTCAGGTTTGGGGTTTATTATTTTTTAATTTTTTTATTTTTTAGCATGTTGCAAAATGAGAAAAAGTATTTATTTGCAAAGCTCTACCATGCAATGTATAAATTGTCCACTTGTTGGTTGGACAATTAAAAGTCAACTATGCAAGAAAATACACAAAATAGACTAAGCAAAATAAGTAGTGTATATTCTCATGTTCTCTTTACACTTCCTGCTCACTCTGTTTCACAACTTCTTTCATGTTTTCATTGTATTGCATGCTGGATGGGAATTCTGAAGCATGATAAAAAGTCCTTAAAATGTTTCGCAGCAACCCTTCAGCAAAATAAGTAGAAAGTAATGATATCTGCAAGGTTCACACATAGTAGAGAGGCATTATCAGTCACCCATTTGTATGCTAATACAAATCTGCTTTATATAATATGCCCATTTCTAGTTGGAAAGAGTTTTCAGCAAATTTAGCAATATTTGATGCAGAGATGTTGAATACTTTGGCCAGTGAAACAGCCAAGAAGAAGCACAGAGATTCATCCTGCTTTTAAATACTGTTTGACCAGTTTCATTTTCTTGCCTCTATCCCCTAATCACCATGGCTTCTTTCTTACTCCTGTGTCATTTAAGAAGAGGAACAGAGTATTTGCCTTTCTTTGCACAATTATTTCCCATTCCTATTTGGAAACTTGGGTTGCTTTGTAACCCTATAATGAAAAAAGCTATCATGGTCAAAGTGCAGAAATCTCCCTTTTACCTGCTGCTAACAACCCTCTCAGTCCCAAACAGTACTGAAAATTTTAGCTACAGAGTGTGACTAGTCTGTCATGTTTTACTTAGTGCACCCAGAAGCATTGATTATGTGCTTAAAGGCAAACAAGGGAGAACAGTAATTTTGCAGGAAATCTGCATAAAGGCAGCTTCCTGTTTACCAGCAAACCTCCTAGATCTTCTCTGGGTTTGTTGTGTCAGTTTTTCTTTTTCTGTCATGCCTTTAAATTTATCTTCAGGAGTGTCACAAAATGGTCCACAAGAAAGTGAATAAAAATGTTTTCCTTGTACATACAAACTTTAAGAACTTTTCTCCATGGGTTTGTATGAACAGAGATTTTTTACAGATATAGCCACTGCCTGGATTTGAGTGGAATTATATGTGCTTGGTGCAAGTCGCTTGGCTTTTATCACCCTGACCTCCACCACAAAATTACATGTAAATATAGCAAAACTCTGAAGACCTAGATTTTCTCAAAAAAATATGTTTAACATAATTAAAAAAATTACTTTTTTTTTTTTTTTTTTTTCCCCCAAGCCTAATGCAGGGTTACTGTTCAGGAAATTCAGAAAAATTGTTTACTTTTCCAATAGATGCCAGACTGTAACTATCACATGCACATACTATATTATTATTGTATGGGTTTTTTTTCTTCAAATATACAATTATGAAAAGGTAAAAGACTTTAAGTTGACACTGATAGACTATGCCTTGAATTACTTCTTCTCTGACATCCATAGGTGAATGTTACTTTTAGTTTACCCAGAGGAAAATTTAAATTACATTGTAAAATATCATATTGGGGGACTATTTACTGTAAGTTAATACAAACCTAGAGGAGTAGGATGCAAAATAAAGCATAATCCATTAAAAATGAAGTGTTTCCTCTTGGAACTTCCAAGTTTGTAAACAGAAAAATAAGCTTTCTCTTTTTGCATTTGTCTCTTTATTTTTCTCTTTATGCATTGGTTTTGCAGAGTTCTTTGTTCCAGCAACACTCTCACAGACACCTCCACAAAATTTCTATTATCAGGGTGTTCTGTAAAGGACAAACCACACCACAGTGGCATCATGCTCAGGAAATTCCCTAGGACTTCAGCCTGGGACACTGTACGAAGAGAGTTACGAGGATGCACCCTGTTGTTTCTCCATAAGCACCCCTTTAGCCAGTGCTCTTCTCCCGTTCAGATCAGTGAACAGAGAGTAGCACACAACAGGGACCTGTGGTCTGAAGGCTCCAAACCTGCTCCTGGAGGCGCAGCCAGCCAGCTCAGACTCTTCCCATTGTTGATACTGACTGCTCAGAGCTTTGGTAAGTGATGGAGAACTCTCAGACTGGCCTGGACTCAGCAGCAAGCTCTGCCTGGAACCCCAGTTGCTGCACAGATCCAGGAAAAAGCAGGTAAAGAGGACTAGAAACTTTGATCTGAATCAGTATGACTGGTCTCTCGACATTTTGATCCCTGTAATTTAGTTTTCTGCACTTAAAAAAATCCTTTTGCCTCAAAAAGTATATGAGGTAAAAAATAGTCACCTAATATATCAGGGTGTGTATCACAAATAACATTTCACATGGAGTTCTTATTCATACTAGGACATCATTTTGAAATGTGGAATATTAAAGAATAATAGTCTTTCAAATAATTGTAGGATTGTTTTCCAATTCACCACTGAAATGTAATTACATTGTCAAAAACTTACTGTCAAAAATAAAAATTAATACATATTCAAATTATTAGTTTTTTATGAACATTAAATGATGTTTAATACCTCTCATATTGTCAAATGGTTATATAGGATAAAATCTAAGGCTATTATTGAATGCAATTCTTATATCTCTTTAAATACATAGGTCACCAGTATGTCTGTTATTTGGACTATTTTAAACTAAATTATATATTAAAAGGTTTATATAATCCCTAGTTGTGCAATCAGAATTCAATTACATACACTGAATATAAAATTTCAAAGAATTACGCTTTTAAAAACTTTACATAATTGCTGAATATGAAATGAAAACCAAATGGCTACACCATTTTTTGTATATTTCCAATACTATATGTTTTCTTTAAATTAAGGATTCATTTTAAAGACATTTCTGCAAGGAAACAAAAAAACCTTAGAGGCAAGAAAATATTTTCTTCACAAAGCTGAATATAATTTAAATATGATAAAACTTATGTTTTTCAGAAGTTATTCAAGCAATGGTTTTTAGTGCTGGGAAGGGACAAAGATTCTACCAACAGAAGTATCACTACTAACTCTTAAAATTCAGACTTTCATTCATCTAATAAAAGTAGGCAAGAAGAGTAGTTGCTTTTTACAAAATGTTCTTTTTAAGAGGGCAAGAGTCTCTCACAGAGAAGTTCCCATGAACTCCTTGGTCTTTCTGTGATAATCACTGAAATAGATACTGTAGAGTTAAGTATATATACTTAATGACTTAATTTAATTGACTCATTTTTTGGGAATTAAAAAAAATCTGTAGGATTCAAAGTATAATTTTTAAAAAAATGATGGAAACTAGGAGTCAGCATGATGCCTGGCTGTCGACTTAATTTAATTGACTCATTTTTTGGGAATTAAAAAAAATCTGTAGGATTCAAAGTATAATTTTTTAAAAATGATGGAAACTAGAAGTCAGCATGATGCCTGGCTGTTGAAGGACCGTAGTTCTCTACCTATGAGATAGAAAATCAGACAAGTCTCCTACTAGAGCACTGTTACTGCTTTCCTAGATATTAAGTATACATAATTTTTATGATGTATCAATGTAAAAATTATTTTTATAACACTGGAAAAAGGCTTAAATATGTTATGTGAATGTTAAATTTCATGTCTGTATACTCTTCCTCTTGGTCATAGTCAATGAAGTTTCTACTGTCAATGCTATGTCCTTTTTGGACATTCTTATATCACTATTTTATTTGGGCAATACGACCCTTAAGATATTGCAATTGGGTCATTTTCAGAGAGATGAAGGAGTTACAGCTTGAAAAAAAAAATCTTTTTTCTAAGTCGTGTCACAAGATGCACTTGTTCTAATGGAAGTATTTTCCTCCTGGAAATGTGCTTGCTAACACCTGGATTTCAAATCTAAATAGAGATACCCAAACCCTAAAATTGGTACCTTTGGTATTTCTTACTTGAGTTGGAAACAAAAGCTAAGAAAGAAGTTGGCAGAACTTTAAGAAAAAGCTTTCATGCCTGGAGTTGCAGAATAATATACATAATGATTTCTCCAGTGTTGCACAGTGTGCATCTTTGAGAATACATGAGTCCACCCAAGTTAAAGTCACACATGCACAGCAAAACAAGTAATGAATAATGAGATGGTGAAACTGAACTGTCACTGAGGTTGTAATTCTCTGTGTCTCACTTTTGCTTCAGTGACTCTTTTCTTTTAGCCTGAGACACAAGCAGAACAAACAATTAGTGCAATAATTGATGATCTGTGCCTTCAAAGCTTGTGGTGGCCATGCTCATGTTTTATAAGTCTACTAATGCAAACAGCTCTTGTGATTAGCATGCTGCCTTTTGTTCAATGACCGTGCTTGGGAGGTACACCTGTACCAGACAAAAGATTTTTATCTGCACTTTTTGGTCAGTGAATAAACTATTTTATTTCTTTCTGGTTTTAGATTCTAAAAAGACTTCTATCTCTAATTGTTGAAATCATTACATATGTTGCTCTTCTTCTAGAACCTCACCTTGCCTTCTGATTGGGCTGAGTTTTACTTGAAATATTGTAAAATAATGCTGCAAGTATTAAAAAAACCCTCTAAGTTTATATACCTGATTTTGCTTTCCTTGAGTTATTCAAATACTGATGTTGCTTGAGTCAGATTTTTTCCAGAGTAGTCTAGTAAACTTTTATTTATTATTAAAAAAAAATTCCTAGCTTTTTAAAAGCCAGCAAAAATCAAAGATCTGTAATTTTATTTGTCATCATTAAGTTCTAGGGCAGGATAAAAAGAAACTGTATGAAAGAAGAATAATTAAACTGATAAAATGCATGCTATCTTTGCAAGAGAATATCTTTCATAGTATATTCAATTCCTTGATTTAGAGATTAGGATCAGATAGGAATAAGACTGGAAAAAGTTTTATCATAGTCTGAAACCATTCCACAATAAATAGAAGTGTAATGAATGGTGTGCACATTGATTTTAATTGATTTTAAGCCTCTCTAGCACATACGTATTTCTCTAAGGCTGCTTGTCAATACTAACTTGCTTTCCTGTTTTAGCTAATAGGTAAAATAAACCTTAATTATGGTCCACATTGTCAAATAAGGAAATGGAACTGCTCTTAGAATCTTATTAAAATCTTCTGGAATCTATAAAATGAAATAAAAATACCTACAGGAACCTGTTTCACATGGATCAGCTTTGATTGTTTTCTGTATAATTAATCTAAAAGAAAAAGAAAAAACCCTGTCCTTTTGCAGTAATGGGGGAAACCCCCCACTGAAGTAAATCCTTTAAAAATTATTTATTTGCAAATATCTAGTTTTTTCATACTTCTCTACATGTAGAAAGACCCAAAAAGTTTAAAGGGCCAACAACTGAGATTCTGTAGTATCCCATTTTCAATTCTGCAAGATTTCATTCTTATAGAAAGTGTCACAGATTTGAATATTCTATGTTAATGGTGCTAACACAGGCAATTCATATATTTAGAGCTCTCAACACTTGTGTCAAAACACAACGCACAGTGTTAACAAAGCACTCTGCAGTTCCTGGGTAGACAACACTAAGTGCAGTTATCCACTGTAGGAACAGTGACTTCAGATATGTGACTTCTGGATATCAAGGGACCCTTACTGGAGGTTAATTGTCTTCCCTCTGTCATCTACCATTCAGAACTTCATCATCCTTTATCTACTTGCACACCATAAATTCCAATTCTTAACACATTTGGTGTCCTTGTTCATCATCACTTAAAAGACTGCTCTAAAGGTATGCTGCTATGTATTCAGAGAAGCTAAAATCTTCTAAAATCATCAGATTACTGATTCATTAAGTGACAGCTAATCTGATTTAAATTTATAGCCACATTAAGACCAACTCTGACAAGAAATCCACCCACACAAACATAGGTGTGTCAGGAGTGGGAAACACAGCATAAAAATATTGCTTACAACATTTTGATGGTTTTTCTATTGATAGGTAAAATCTTATGCAACATCATATTAAAACAAAGGGAAAAGTTGAGGGGAAATTTAGGAAACAGAAAACTAGATGTCTGAACTAAACCTGAACTTATCTTTCAAATGTTGTTGTTAGTAAATTTTTTTTAGCATTTATATATTAAACAAGAACATTATACAAGATGAGGTTTACACAGCAATGTCTGTTGTGGTACCCAAGACCTTGCTGAGTACTTACAGTTGTGTCAGAACTCAGTTAAATACTTGAGCCTCTATTGCTTTTATTCTTTTCAATGTCATTTGTTTACAATCAATTTATCTATTACCACCCTCAGAATATTTTGTGTCTTCCTTTTTTCACATAGTTAAATATTTTTCTAAATTAATTGATGTAGGAAAATTCTCATTGTTCAGTTTAACCAGAAAAGCAGATAACTTATGCTCTGATGCATTTCCATTTCAACTCCAGTTGCTCTCATTTTTTATCTGATTTACATCCCTATTAAAAAGAAGTCTTTGTGATTCAGAATTGTAAATTAAGTTTCAACAGATTGAGTCTGATCAAAAAATCTCAAAAGGTGTTCGGCCATAGATGGTTAGTCAGATAAACAATTCTCATACTCAAAGAAAAACAATATTTAGTTTCTTAAATATTTTTAAAAGTCTGCGCAGGATTCAAAGGCAAATCCAGCATATTAGTACACACACTATGCATGATAATACTGGGTTCATATTGGCTGTGATATGAAGGATAGTTGGTAAACAATAGCTTAACAAATGGGTCGGCTTAATGCAATCTCAGAGGTCCTGCTGTTGTGCATGACTCACAACAGCAAACATGAAACAGTCTATACAGCTTCAGAGAATTCTCAGTGATTATTCATAACAACATATACTCATTATCAAGCTAGCAATGTGTTTTGTTTGGTCTCAAAGTTTTTGTTTTGATGGATTCACTTTGGTCTCATCATTTTGAAATCCTAGCTCAAATTCTCATGTTTCAACTATTGCTCCCATTGTGTATGCCTGGAAGGGGTAAAAAGTAGGTGACAAAAAAAAATTTGAACAGATGTCAAGCTGTGACACTTTGAATTCAGAGACCTTTTTTAAGCACAAAGTTTTGAACAAAAACTTCCTAATGCTCTTTCAAGGCCAAGGTGAGATTCATATCTTTCTGCTAACAAACTGAAAGGCTCCTTGAAATCCACTGGACCTAAAGATTCTTACATTGATGGAACTTGAACCTCTCTATTAGCATTTGACAAAAGCAAATATTCAATAGAGTAGAAGTAATTTATTGTGCTTGGTGCATGGTTACAGAAGACCAGTCAGACAAAAAAATCCCATCAGCAAACTCTAACTGCATCATCATAAATTTTTGCTACAAAAATTAAGTGTCCTAAGATGTTCTCATTTTTCTCCTAAGAATAAAATGTATCCAAAATACAGTTTTTACTCCTTTGTGGAGAAGTTTACTTAAAAAAAATCTTTTAGATCTAGCAAGCACAATACAATACTTGTAGAGATTGGTTGCAGAGTTGACATCATTTACTAGCTTGTTATTCTTATTTGCAGACACACCATATTTAACATCAAACAGATCATTCAAATTATATAGCAAGATTTTCTGAAAATCTACTGTAATTACTTTTTTTCGTAATGCATATGAAATACTAAAAGACAGCATAAGAGGCAGGTGATGACTTTTCATGTTTTGCCTAGTGGTCAAAAATTACCAGGACCTATCTATGACACTGTTTGCTTGCACATCCTTAAATGACTTCCTGGGCAAGCCAGCACATAGTATTTAGTGTCTCCTTTAAATTCTATCCTGTGCTGCATCCAAAGCAGCGTAGCCAGGAGGGTGAGGGATGGGATTTTACCCCTCCACTCTGCTCTGGGGTTCCCAGCATAAGAACACAGCAGTGGGTCCAGAGAGGGCCACAGAAATGATCAGAGGGCTGGAGTACTTCTGCTGTGTGGAAAGGCTGAGAAAGCTGGGGTTGTCCAACCTGGAGAAGAGAGGGGTCTGGGGACACCTTATAGCACACTTTCAATGTTTAAATTGGACTTCTAAGAGAGATGGGGACAGTCCTTTTAGCAGGGTCTGTAGTGACAGGGCAAACAGTAATGCTTCTAAAATAGAAGATTATAGATTTAGAAGAAATTGTTTTTACTATGAGAGTGGTGAAGCGATGGGACAAGTTGCCCAGATGTGGCAGATGTCCCATCCCAGGGAGAATCCAAGGTCAGATTTGACAAGGCTCTGAGCAACCTGATCTAGTTTAACATCTCCCTGTCCATTACAGGTGGGTTGGACTACATGATCCTTAGAGGTTCCTTTCAACCTAAATTATTATATGATTCTATGATCCTGTGAACTGGGGCTCTTTTGATGGTTCTGACCTAAGGGAGTTTCATGCCTTCCATGGAAAGAAATACCTCAGAAAACCTCAAAAAAATCTAGTTTTTGGCTCGCCTGGCAGACTAAAATTTAAACTGCAAAGAGGACATAGAGCCACAACATAAATCACAACAAGGAAAAGAAATATATCTTGTGCTGAAGGACAGTGCATGTGCTGAATGCCTAATCCACCAGTGAATATCCCATTAAACCTTGCAGGGCAAGAATGATTCATTTACTGGACTGGTACCTGTTGCTCCTTGTCAGCTTTGCCCTTGTTCTGCAACAGAACAGAGTTTGTGCAGCCAGCTGTGGCAGCATGGGCACGAGGAAGGTAAGCCAGCCACACAGGGGAGGATTTGTGTCACACTGTGTTTTGGTTTTGAATTTCCCACAGGTTCCACCTAGCAAGTATGAGTCCTCTCTGTGTCAAAACTAGATCTAACAATCTAATAAAACATTACAAAGCTGAGTATCGCAGTGGGCTAAAGAGTTTAAAGTAAATGTGTGACAGAATATCCAGACCAGAGTCTGTTTAGGATCCTGTCACAAGTTGCATAGTTGAAGCTGCAAAAGTAAACAATGAGCAGGCAAGGTGTCACTTTGTCCCAAGTAACAATTTCCTAAATAGATACTAAGTAAATCTTCACAGAATGTTTAGCATATATCTGCAGTTTCCTGATTTGAATGACTTTTTCAAGCAGTCAATTTAGATACAGTTATTTATAGAATTATATTTATTTAGTAAGTTCAACGGCATCTTAATTGGCTGAAGAGGAAGGAAGGGAGAAGGGGAGACAAGTGAGGAAGGGTTTCATGATGTCTGATCCGATTTTTTTCCCTTTTTTCCAATAATAGTTAGTGTGACAGCATCATGTTAGAGACTTATCACTTAGCTGCTGAAATGTACAGGCACTGGAACCAACACAGAAAGTACATCTCAATACAAGTTATTAAAAGAACAGGGGCTTTCAATTATAGTCAATTAAATCAGTTTAGTGAGAAGGTGTTAGAAAAATGCATGCAATTTATCTGATTGTGTACCCTTGTTCCTACAGTAATTGAAAGTGGGCATCTTTGTTGGCAAATTATCCACTAGAATTTGGAATCAAAAAGTGTTCTAAGTGATATGTGAAGTAAAGACTCAGATTTCTTGGTCACACCTTTATTACCATTTGTTTTCTCCAGTTTTGTTTTCCTGCTTTACATGTGTTGCAAAAAGAAGCTGTGATGCTAGTCAGTAAAATTAAAAGCATTCCCCATGTTTTTTACCTGTCCAATTAAAAAGTGCAATGAAAATTGATCACTTAATCACTGTGTTATCAAAGCACTGTGTATTCTTAGTCATCCTTGCAGCTGATATGCCGGGAAATGGATGGATATCCATTATTTGTGTTCTCATCTGGGTAAATGGGTGTATTTATTTCAATGCCATGCCCAAATCTGAATTTAGGAATTCCAGCAGTCATTACAAAGGAAAATAGAAAATGTCTCATAAAAAAAGGAAAATCCCAGAATTCCCCAAAACAGGATGGAATATTTCAGTTGGAAGGGTTGTAAAGCATCATCTAGCTCACATGCCTGACCAGATCAGGACTCGCCAACAGTTAAAGCACATCATTAAAGGCTTTGCCTGGATGTCTCAAACACTGACAGACTTGAGGCATCAACCACCTGCCTTGGAAGCCTCTTTCAGTGCCTGACCACTGTCTCAATAAAGAAATGGTTTCTGTTATTCAGTGCAAACCTCCCTTAGCTCAGCTTTGAATAATTTTTACATTTTCTGTCACTGTATCCTAGGGAGAAGAGATCACTGCCTCCCTCTTCACTTCCCCTCCTGAGGAAGTTGAAGAGAGCTAAAAGGAGGCACTTTGCCCTCACTTCCTAAGGTTTCTTCACTGCCTTTTCTCTAATATATTTACTCAGGCGGGTGGGATTCCAAAAGTGAATGGCAGGTCTCTCCTGCATGGATAAAAAAATTTAATAAATATATTTTCTGCATCTTTCACCACATGAACAATTAATAGTGTTGGCATCTGACTAATCAAAATCAGAGTTCATAGATTATTACATTAATTTATATGGGGGAATCCTAAGACTTCTTGCAGTGTTGTTGTTTCAGATAGACTAGGACAAGAATGTTAAATGTTCTCTAAGGGCATAGTTGAGTTTCCTGTGAACTACAGATGAATTCAGGTTTGTTCTCAGTTCCTAGTGAAACACTTATGATGTCAGCAACAAGCCTAGTGATTAAGGAAAATATCAGACTGATTTTTTGTTGTTACCTTTGTGCAGTGCCTTTATGTGACATGCAAGATCCCTGTGAGAAAAGGGTTCATTTTAAAAGTTACAGTTTTATTTATTTTTTCTTTTCCTGCTATTATATTTTCTCAATTACTTAATGTTTATTTCTTTCCTAATTCATTCCTTCCCTCTGTATTTTATTCAATGAAAAAATCTTCATCTCTCCCAACAGTTTTGCCTCATCTCCTTCTGTGGTATGTACACTAAAATAATCACTCCTAAGACAGTGAATATGGTTGCTAACAGAACATCATCGGGCTTTAGAGCTAAATATCACAATGAGGTTAATGACAGATGGGAAATGCTCATACATTGCAGTCATGGTTTCAGTCTGTCTGCAAACACAGTTTGCATTACTTTATGTTTTGCTTTGAAAGAACCTCAACAGCTTGGGTTTCTTTTTAAGGTTAAGGTTAAAACCTATGAAATCTGAATATACCATTGCGTCAATACTGAAGCAAAGCAAAGCACGTATGTCCTGTTGTATGGGTGTTTGATTTTCCTGAGCTGAAAGCTCAAGCCAGAGATGTAGATTGTTTTTTGCTTTTGTTATTGATTTTTGAGTTTTTTTCCACAGTCAGTAATAACCCAAAATTCTTGGTTTACCACATTCTTGTCAAATATATAACCCTCCTATTTTTCTGAAAAACTGTAATTTTCCATCAGAGGGGGACCTGCACTCCATTAAAATACAAAATCTACAGTGTCTAGGGGAGATGTCAGGTGTGCTGCCTGGCAGCAGGAGGGCAGGTCCTCAGGGATGGCTTTGGCACTCTTGCATTCAAAGCCATCCGTGTCACTTGGCCCAGCTTGCTTTAATGAAGATTTTATGTCATGTAGAAGAATGATCACACTGCTTTCCAGGCCACCTCCACATAGGTAATAATTTTTTCTGTGCTCTCTGCAGATATCTCTCCACTTCTGTCTCTATTGTCCCAGAACTTCCTAGCCTGGGCGAGAAAGATTTTTCTTGCACTTTCCTTGTTCTGTCAACAGGTTTTATAGTAGGCAGCCTACTAATGCCAAATCCTCATTTTACTATAATAGCTAGTCTTAAAACATTCAGACATCAAGTGTGTCCTCAATCAGTAAGTGGAGTTAAAAAAACCCAAATTAGTGCACCAATTCTTGGAAGTGTTTGATGGCATGATATGCCTGTTAACACATGATGTACTGCACTGCTGCTCAGAAAGTGATGTGTGTGACACGCAACAGATGCCCCATAGCCAACCCTGAGTAAACTTTGCAAATGGCTGAGTGACTGCCTGAGCCCACTTATATCTATTGCTTTGCAGCCCTAGAGATGAATTAGCAAAAGAGGTGACATAGCAGCCACTGGCAAGCATATGTGGGCTTAAATCAGAAGGCAGTGCCTTGAGATCAGTGCTCCTATTCCTGTAGAGCTCTAATGGACTGCAGGAAAATAGAGTTCTAGTGAGTACTGATGAGATGAAGAGGAAAAGAAGAAGCCAACCTGCCTCCTTTAGTAAGCTGTTGAAAGTTCTTCCTTGCTGGGGCTGATGGAGATTTTTTCTTATAATATTACACAGGGAATGGGCATATGGGTTTAATACTATTAGAAATAAGATCTCTCCTAACCCATACAGAGAGGTCCCTTAGGGGTAGCTAGCATGTCTTACATTTTTGGTGCACCTAGAGGGGTTAAGAAATCAGCACACTCCATGGCCACAGGGATCACATGCGTAGGATTTCCCCTCAAGAGAAATATTTCATTCATCCCAGGAGGGAGCTTGCATGTGCATTAACATCTCTGCAGCAGGAACAATAGTAGGTTAGGACCCCGGCAATAAACAGGGAGTGGGCCAATGCAACAGTGTAAACATATCTTTTGAGTTTGCAACAGTTCAGTAACATTCCACAATTCTTCTCTTCCATCTTGTCCAAATGAGCTTCTTTTGGCTTTAAGCCATTTCTTCATGATAATGTCAATGGCTTTAGCAATGCTAAACCGGCTGTGCCTGTTATCTTCACATCTTTTTTCTTTTTTTTGCAATTTTTCATTGTTACAGCTGCTCAGCCAAACCATCAACAATTTATTTCCCACAAACTAAATTGAGCCAATAACATTGTAATCCAGTATAAACAGAGAAGCAGTTGATTCCAATTAGGCAAAAGTTTCAGTGTTTCCAGGCTTGCAGCCAGCTTGTGGTTTATGAAATTTAACTAGGTTACAGCTTAATCAGTTTGCTACTAAAAAAAAATAATTCTAGCCAACAATACCCTGATGATAAAGGAGCGTCATGAGGAATGGATAAAAAGATCTTGGTGACAATTTTTTGCAATAGCCATCCCCACACACTGACAGCAGGGAATCGCAAAAATAAGAACTTTACCATTCTACAGGTGAATCAAGTTGCATAAGAGCAAGCTGCAGGAACAAACTTACAGAGAAGTCTGTCTTGCTGTTACTTTGCAGTTATCTCAATATGGAAAAGAAAGCAGCCAGGTAGACAATTCTCACAAAAATATGCCCCAAGGCTGGTGCTGTAGTTAAGGGAATGAATACATTTAGAAAGCTATGCCAATAATTCAAATCCTGAAAGACAGGATGAGAGCTGGAAAAACTGAGAGAAAATATAATAGTATAAGTGTTTTAGAATCAACATACAAACATGTAAATTAATGTTAATGAAGTTAGGAAAGACTGAATAACTCTTGATGATACTCTTTAAGAATCACACTGCATATTCTAATGTTTACTCCATTACAGAATACCAACGTTTTTTGGATTGTAATATGGGCAACACTGTTGGCGCAACAGTTGGATAACAATTTAAAAGTGTGGGGTTTATGCTCATGCAAAATTCATCACTATAATATTGCTAATAGAGCAAAATCCAAATGAGAGTCCTCTTCCTTCATAACTTTTTTTTTGCCAGCACTGTTCTGACAATTATATAAAGATGCACTGAATATGCTGTGCAAAGTTTAGAAGGACTACTCTAACAACAATATGGAGAATTCGAGAGCAGTTTAGTCCGGTCAACCCATATTTCCTTTTTTAAATTTTTCCTAGCTGTGCATTTGGAACAGATTTTCCAGAGAAATTGTGGAGTCTCCCTCACTGGAGTTATTCCAGAAGACCTGGAGGCAATCCTGTGTCGTGTGTTCTAGGATGACCCTGCTTGTGGACCATAGAAGCAGAGGTGACCCATTCTGAGTCTGTGGTTTGTCCAGTGCTTAATATTTCTGTCTTTCTGTTCCTGGTAATCTCCAAAAGACACAGAGAGTTTGGACCCAAAGAGGAACTTGACACTTAAAGTTACATTTAAGGACATTTTCAAAATGCAGACACAGAATGAGACCTTAAAGCCCAAGGACAAGATTTATAACAGAAATAAGGTTGTCCTGATTTACTCAGTGGATGGTGAGGGCTTTCATTTATCACAGAGGCCTGTGAGATCAGAATTTGCATCTAAGCAGCTCACTTTCACTTCTGTTATTCTGTGCACATACAGAACATCTACTGAGATGATAAGACATTTTGGGTCAAACTTTCTTTGTTTTACCTGTGCTGCAATCTCACTATATTTAAGTAGCTATAGAAGGCTTATGGTACAGAAATGAACCACACTGTTTTTAAGTAAATTTCCCCAAGTCTGCAGATTCAATGTGAAAGAACAGGGAAGAAAAAAAGCTTAAACTTATAGGCAATGCTGATATGAATTCATATTGTTTTAATCCCATTCAGAGGCCCCATTGAGAAAGGTTGCCACATTCAGCAAGAACATCTACAGCAGTCATTTTTTCAGCTACTGTAATGTAATATCTAATTTATCTAGCTGAAATGCCTGAGTTAAGGGTTAATTTAGGGCTTCCTGATTCTTCCATAAAAGATCTTATGAAAGTAAAGTACCATAAATGAAAGCCTGTATATGTATTTTAATTTAAAGTTTGTGTCTGTGTAATTGCTTCAACAGTGCACCAACAAATCTGTAAATGCAGTTTGAGTAAATGTTATAAACCTTAAACACAGCAGCTGTTAAATCTCTTAACATCTGTAAAGCTTCTTTTAAACACTGGAAAACCTGCTCTCTCTCAGGATTAACTCCTTGTTGGGTAATGTAATATAGTATGGATACATCAACTGGAGGGACTTTTTTGATTTCAGGAGTTATTTGCCCACTTTAGTTGGAAGCTTGTTTTTTCCTTTTGTGAGGCAGTAACCTAGCAGGATTAGAAGTAGTGTACACATTTTATTTTCTGAGAGAAGTTAAAACCATGCTTCTAATACATGCTTTGCCTTATTTATAAATAATCACAATTGTTCTAAATGTTCCAAAAAATATCTAGGGAACTAGGGAATATATGGAAATGACAAACAGGATGATACCAGTTTATTAATATTATTTTTACTAAGGCTTTAGATAAAATTACTGTTTATTTCCAAACAAAAATCTGTGTACCTTGAGAAACAGAAAATCAGAATCCTTTTTGGCACAGTAAGTCAACACCAGAATCAATAGCTTTGTTCTTCATTTATAGAGATCTACCTCTCAACAGTGAATTATCAGACAATATAATAAATCTACATCAAACTGTCTTTACTTTTATACAAACTGAGTCTTACTGTGTCAGTCTTGTCAACACTGCTGAATATTAATGGGAATAAAGTTAATTGCTGGGTGTATAAAGGTCTGATGCAGTCAAAGTGAAGAAAGCACCTAACAGAAATCTGTCAATTTTGACAAGCTGTAATTTATTTCTGCTTCATGATATGTGCTGACACGTTTCAAACCTTACTGTAGTCTTTACCATAAATTGCAATTATTATAATTCACAGCGACATTTGACACAGAGGTTGGGACCTAGTTTACCATATATAAAAGAGTTTACATTTCAGGGAATTCACTTGCTAACTCCAGCATGTATTTCTCATTGTAAATCCAATTGTTTCCACTCACACTGAACATGCACAGTAAATTTTTTTTACTTGCACAGCTTAGGAAAAGAAATAGCACATTGCTTTAGCTGAAATATAACATGTTTATGACAAAATATTTACAGATATTTAAAAGCTAAGATTAAATTTCAGTGTGACTGTACAATTCTTAGTAAGTTTTACAATATTAGACACTGGTGACATATAAACCTGGGGGATTTTTTTGAGTATTTTTATAACCAATCAATATTGGTTATAATAAGTGTTGTTAGTGGTACCATCAACAGCATAATGGAAGTTAACTCAGTTTGGTCCCTGAACTTTTGCTCCTCTGTTACTTAGTATATTTTATGAGAAAGTTGTTGATGAGTATTCAGTCCTTGGATAAAAGGAAAATTCCCAAGATGACTGAGTTTATGGTGAATGTCTCTAGATCTATAACCCTAGTTTTGAAGTCTGGGTTTATTATGAGCCTTGTAATTTCTAATGTTTAGTAACTGTAACTTACAAGTATCTCTGTCTAAAATTTAATCTAGAAAGGATCAAATATCAATCTAGAAAGGATCAAAAAGATTGCAAAGGCCATCAGATGACGTAGGACATAAGAATAAACGGGCTACCTTTAAAGCATCAGTCTTTTGAAAAGATTTAAAATTCTTCAGAAGGCACTATAATTTTAATAGTAGAACCTGTGAGTTATGATCACTGGATACTTTTAATTAACTACACAGCTTTATTTGACTTGACTGTACCTTTGCCTTCTCAGGCCAATAGCTTGTCACCAAGCAACTATCAATGTTCTTCCTGCCATAAAAGTACCTTTTAAGAGAAATAATATCTGCATTTTCACAAAGCTGCAAATTCCAATTTAATTCACTGAGATCAGAGTTATCATTTTCTTCCTGCTTCTCAAGACAATTGCATTAACACTCTAGAGACATTTAGAGAACCATAAACAGATAAAACAACAACAATAATGCTTCTAAATCATCAGCTGGCTTTACTGAGAAACTGGTAGAGCCATCCACAGCACCACACCAGGAAAATCATACATGGAGGACTAGATTAAACTGAGATATTGCACTTTTTTAGATACTGCACTTTTTTTTTTTTTTTTTTTTTTGGTTAGCAAGACTTTGGCCTTTCTGTGGATTCTTATAATGGCAGAGCAGAGAACAGTAAGCTGAAACCACTACTGTGTGTGTATTTACATAGATACATGATAGATGTCAAGGAATGGTGTTAGAGGAGAGGAGTAGGAATGTTTTCTATCAACTACAAGGACTGAATCTAGAAAAGCTCAGGGTCACCAGAGGAAGGGAGAGTGCAGAAGAGTTTACAGTATTTTAGATATAATTTACTGATATGCTTTTTTCAGTAAAAACTGTAAAGAGAAGGTTTATGAAGCTAGCATTGTTTGAGTCTTACATATACTTGTTGGCCAGAACTCTTTCTGTCTTCCATTAGTTTTGCAGCCATTTGCTTTTTATCAATACAAGAAAACAGAAAAAATACTTGTTTTAAGTACTCCAGTTCTCTACAAAGATTTGATTATATACAGGAAGAGGATGTTGATTTGTTTTCATGATAAAGGACACTAGTTTTTGACAGAAATATAATGGAACAAGATTGTGGCAAAACCATGTTGCCTTAGTGGCCACCTCTATTGTGCTTTTCTCTGTGGATTTTATTTGAAATGCTGAAACTGTCTTACAAGGAAGGTATCTGAATGTTTTTTTCCCCATGTCTTTTTCTATGTGGTGCTAGAACTATTAAGATTTAAAAGTTGCATATCAAAGATGCTCATGGTCTACATCATTATTTTTAGACACATAGACAACAATAAGAGGAAAGAAATACTGTAAAAAAGACATCAGGAGAAAATGAATCTGAAAATTCACATTCGTGTATGAGTTTTTAAAAGAAATTGGGTATTCCAGAGAGGATTCTCCTTTTCATCATTTGCAGTACTGCACTAGAACTTCAGGTTTACCAAACAGATGAAAAGCAGTGACTTGGGTCACTCTATGAGAACAATAAATATCTAAAAGCATTTTTTTTTTGTCTTTACAGAATAATAAACATTAAAACATGGAAAATATTAACCCTGCAATTTAGAACTGAAGCAAATCTTTAGTGCAAGTTACATTATAACCTCTCCCTTATGCCATTCTGAGTATCCGTTGTGCCAAGTACCCATTTAACCCCGTGACTAGGCCAAGGTTTCTGCAACCTTTACCAAAGATACTTCTGAAAGAGTTCCCCTATGGCAAATGAGCCAAAGCAGTACATTCCAGGACTAATACATTTCACATGTCCTCCCTTTCTGAATTATTTCCCCTGAACACACATACACTTACTGAAATCCAGATTGCTTAGAATGTAAATCCCTGAAGTATTGTTCTTCTTAGCCAAAAGGATCTGGATGAAACATTTAGAGACGATCCTGGTTTAATTACCATGATCTAAAATAATTTCACCAGACACTTGTAATAAATCCCTGCATATAACCAAGCTAGTTATAGAAGTTACTTGTCTGGAATTCATGATCATATCCCACTGCCTACTGAGCATATGTCAGAATAAAAAATAGTGATGAATTATATGTTTACTAGAGCAATAGTGTGTCAAAGTTTGGAGTGATGTAGCACATAACACTTTTCCTCACTGGCTGGCCCTTCCAGCTGTGGTTGTGAAACATGCTTACTTTTATAAGGTAATAGCTCCGCCTTTTTTGTTCCTGAAAAGCATTGTTACTGAGAATTCAATTTTATTATGACCAAGAACTTTTTTGAGTCATAATTTCTTAGCACTTAGGAAATTAAGCAAAGAATTCAGCATTTGTCCATGAGATCAAATCTACTATACATAAACACCTTGTAAATCTGCCAAAAGACATAGACCTGAAGAGCAAGACTTTTTTTTTTTTTTTTTTTTGCTAGATATGCTAGGAAATGTTATGCTTTTAATGAGGACCTGGCTTGTTTTCAGGCTCATCTTTTTGTTAAGGCAGAACTGAAAGCAAAATCCTTGGAAGTAGTTAGAAAAACAGTGTAATCACCAAGATACCATTATCCTGTCTCTTGTAGCTTTTATATTTGTGCTTCTCAAAGCCATGGACAGCAAATTACTCATGTGATACCTGAGCTGCATAAAGAAGATTGAGTCTGGGCTGTTAATGATCTTTTCACTCTGTTAAGGTGTTTCTCTGTAAAAAGCTCACATGTAGCTCAGATGCTGGGTGTCTGTATTGTTCCTAGGTACCCAACAAAATACAGAGATGGAAGATGGAAAATGTCCATCTTAGATACAGGACCACTGAAACAAATCTTATTTCTGGATGAAATGTGGGGGTTTTTTTGGTTTTTTTTTTTTTGTGGTTTTTTTTGTTGTTTGGTTTTGGTTTTGTCTTTTTTTTAAGAAGAAGGGGTTGGTTTTCTAGGACACTAGAACTTGCAGAAAAACATTCGGTTCCTCTTTATTTTTTGGTAGTGACACACATTACTAAATACCTTAAGCAAATAATCAACTTAGATGAAACAGAAATTTTGGCTAGCAATTAAGGTGGTGATTAACAAGAATATAGACAGGCAAATTATTTACTCAAAACATGATTATCCAGGTATATTTTTATGCTTAATTAAAACAAATACTTTAGACAGAAATGAAATGTATAAGACAAAAGATCACTACTTCTTATTTGGCTGAAGACACAAAGCATTTTTTTAATTTTTTTTTGTAATTTCCATATAGAACTTTTTACCACAAACTTCTCCCAGGAACTCCAGAGAGATAGGAAAAATATCATCATCACTGATCGTACAAAGCTGAAACTTACAAAAGATTAATGGGTGTGCTCAAAGTTGGGGCATGGAGGCTTCATGCTGTGATCAACCAGAACCATCTGACTTCTCACTTCTCTTCTATGCCCTTTTATTAACCAGATAAATGCAGCTGTTCCAGGATGACATTGCTAATTCCAAAAATTTTACAGTAATAATTAGTTATCTTTGATCTTTTATCAACTACTCCAGTTGGTGAAATGTGTGCATGGAGTCAGTATGATTTTACCCTTTCATCACCTTACAGATAGCACATATCAGACAGAAGTGCGCTGGTTCTGAATGGCCTCAAGAGGAGGAAATCAAAGACAAGCTGACTAGGTATCTCAAGAAAAATCTTTTCTGCAGAGCCACTCCAGAATGCTACAGGCATAACTGCGAGGCTAAAATCTGACTTAATCTACTATAGTAACCTTTAATCTCTTTATCACATCTGTTACATACAGATTTCTCACCAATTTATGACTTTGGAATGCTTACTGAATTGTTTAGGCAATATTTTAGAAGTAGCATTTCTTTTGTTGGAGTTTTGTTGGACTGTGTTTTCTTTCTCTTTTTAATTTGACCAATCTCTGTTTTAAGTATCTTTTTGTATTTTCTTAACTTTTAGAGGAGTTTTCAGATCTTCAGCCAAGGGTGAGGAAAGAAGTCAGGCAGCACAGGTAGCTGATTTCTCAGCAGTGTGCTGTTAAGGCTCCTCAAGGCATTTCAATTTATAAAATAGTGTCACCATACATTCCAGCAAATACAGAGTTCATTCTAGTAGAACACCTTGATGAATAAATAAATTTTAAATTTTTTACTTCCTCTATTAAAAAAGATACCAATAATCTCTTCTTTCTATCCTGTGAAGGTTTAACACAGAAAATCTCTGCAAAAAGAAAAAAAGAAAAGAGGTGGATTATGAGTAACTGACATGGTTACAGGAAATCCTGTCACACTGCCCCAAATTCTTTCTCAAGAAAATGAGATAAACATTGAAATCTTTATGCTGTTTTGATAGTTTCATCAAGTAATAAAAATAGTTATTTAGGAAATATTATTAGATAACTCCTTGAAACAGAAAGAAATTTTTAAAAGGAGTTCATCTATGGCAACTTCAAGGATTAAATTTTTTTTTGTTTTTAATTAATAGGCTAAATAACCTAGCAAAACACATTGAGAATTACAGTATTATAGCACAGAAATCTGCGTGACATAAAGTAAAAGAACAGCTCTGATTGGGAAATGTAGAACGAGCAAATGTCTGCTCCACATGGATATTAAACTTGGGATGATATTTTCCTCAAAAAAGAAAACAGTATTTTAATATTTCCTCTTTTGCTGTGGACTACCTGCACCACTGCTCAGAATAATGTGCAAAACATCCTTCAGGCACCATTTAACCTATCTAAATGCAGAAAGATGAATTTGGAATGCTATCAAAGCACATAAAGAATAAAAGAACCATTCTGTTTCAGCAGCAACACGAGAGACCTGTTTTTCATTATGCATGTGAAGTGTTTAATTTAAACTGGTAATGGTTAACCAAGTCTGGCCTCGAGCTATGGAGATCTGGGGGAAACATCCATAAACAAACTCCCTTCTAGCACCCTTCAATTTTTTCTTCTTTAAAGTCAAAGAGAGAGAGAAAAAACATACCTGGAAAACATGAAGATCACATATGTGATTTATCTTTCTCCCTGAAAGTGCAGTGAAAAAAGTTAAAAAGTGGATTGCTCGTGCTGAGAAGCCTAGCAGCCTTACCTGTGCTGAAATTGTAAGGAATACCTTCCAATGGAGCTTGGAGTTAGAGGTCATCAGGGGAGCATACACAAAGCATTCATGAGGAAGGTATCTTAGATGTCTATGGTTTACAGATGTTCAGGTGCATGTGGTTAACTTTGCACAGAGGAATCCCAGCCTTAGCGTGGGCTGAACTGCATCTCTCAGATGAAGGGAGTTTGCCACTATTCAAAAGGGGGTTTGCATATTTTAACAATAAATGACACTATTAAAATGCATTTATAATTCACAAGAAAATAGTTAATTTTAACAAACAAATAAATATTACTTCAATAAGAAAATAACAAATATACAATCCAGGCCCTGTGTATGCTTCCAAAATTAAACTAGGACATATACAGTTCAAACAAAAGGCAAAAGTTCAAGATCTTCTTTGCCTAAAGCATTAATATTTTCCAGTGAGAGTAACTATTCTCCAACTCTGTCTGTTAATGGCATACAGATTTCAAATATTTCCTACCCCAGTGTGAGAAAGAAGAAATTTAATTTTCAAGAGACTGAAAATAATTTTACTGCTTATTCATTGTTTTGCTGGTAAAGTGATAAATTATACTGTTATAGGTAATTAAACTAAAAGAAAGCAAACATAGAAGAATAAACATATATAATTTCTTCCTTAGCAACAGTCTAGAAAAGCATGACAATTTTAGCCATAAATTATTCAGAATGTAATACTCTCAGAGTACCTTAATAATGAACAATTAAAGTGTGTATTATTACCCAAAATTAAATAGTATTCAGGGCTGAAAATTATATTCCATAATAATCTTTTAGGAATTCAGCAAAACCTCCTCAATGACAACTGGTGACCTTCTTTGCTTTCCTTTCAGGACTGTCATGGTTTGTTTAACTATAGATTTTTTAAAAGTAAATAGACAATTATTTTTCTTCCTTTTTGCAGTTTGACCTGATGGAAACTCAGTTTAGCAAACAATTGGTATTAGACTTTCTTGTTAATATGCAGGCATAATACTGCTTCTCATATCAAAATGGATCTTGGGAAGTCTTATTTCTTGGAAGCAGCAACTAATTATTTTTTTCTCTCTGTTCCAAGTACTTTGTAATAGTAAACCAAATCAAATGGCGTTTTAGTCAGACTGTTCCAAAATCCAGGAGCAACAAAAGACTAATACACATCTTTACATTTTAATGTCTTTTTCTGATTTTAAGCAACCTGAGTGACCATACTGGAAAGAAATTATTGTGATTTATGGGACCAGAACTAAAAGTCAACAAGAGATGAAAACAGACCTAATGTAATTTACCATTGTCTTAAAAGTGAGACCTCAGAATAATATCAGTTTCATAACAACAAGACCACTAGTTTATATAAGTGTAATTTTAAAATACTGCAACTATTCTTTTCTAAAGAAGTATAAAAATGAAGATCTGAAAATTATTTGTCCACCTTCAGTTGTACACATTGTACATATCATGAAATGGATGGTCATGTGGAATGGGTCAGGAAAGCTGCTAAAGGTTTTTATTACACTTGATTCTTAATACTTGTTTAGATTAATTTAAAATTAATTAATTAACAATATGAAATTTTAGGAGTTGAAAACCTGAGTTAGATCTTAAGACTTCTATTTCTAAATAAAATAATAAATTAAATAATGCATATTGAAGTTAAGTTAATTTTTTACTGAAAAAAGTCAAGTAATATATGGTATAAAAGTCAAGTAGAATAGTATATGTATTGTCTGACCAGTTAGCATGACAAAACGTAAATGCATTGTCCTTGTACTTCCAGTAGATGGCAGGTATAGTACTTCAAACTTTTTAAAAGTCATAAAACTCTAACTTTTTAAACAATAATATGCTGTTATCTGGGAAATTTTACTTATAATACAACCCTTTCCATATGCACATATTTTTACATTTAATATCATTATGGAAGATATGCCAAGATGAAAAGAAATGTTTAATACAAACACATTAAATACTGAAAACAAATTACAAATTAATAAAAATAGAAAGAACACACTGGAAAACATGCATAGAGAAGGAATGCTCAGAATAATATTCACAATAAAAGAAAAGTCACAAATGGCAATCTAAAATAGGAACTTCAAAACCTTTGTTTTTATTTTTATTTTTCATAAATCTGCCTCTTTCTAAAGCAATGGTTTAGAACCATTTTCTTTTTCCATAACAGTACTTTCAATTTTCTGTTATATGTCACTGCAAAACTAAGAACCATGTTATAACAGTCAAGCATTTATAAATTCAGAGATTCAAGCAGTAACGTTGTTGGTTAAACCAACATAAACATACACACAAAATGATGACTTTTTTTTACTGCAAGATTGAGTTATAAAATTGTGCTTGAAGCAGAGGAGTTCCTCCTCTCTCAGAGCATAGAACAGCTAATATTCATTTACAGATCAGGGACAAAACCATTAATTTTCTTTCCAATATTCAGTATATGACTCCATGCCTTGTTCATTGCACATTGCTACAACTTCACACTACTCTGGAGCCTACCCTGTAAGTGCTTTTCTGTGTGCTATTCAACTTAATAGTGCCCTCAATGCCACTTTTTCTTGACCAAGTTTTGGTTAGTTGGCTTTCTGATATCATCTCTGTTTTAGAAAGGAGGAAACAGAGATGCTTTGAAATTAAAAGTATTTGGAAATGTTCCTTGGATTGTCTGATGGGTTTTTATAGTGGTGATACATATTACACATTATAATAGCAAAAATATGGAAAAAAAAGATATTTTATTAATTTTATTTCAGTGAGTGCAAGTTGAATGCAAACCAAGATAATTGTAAACCTAGTGAGAATTTATGAGATGGATAGTTTAAAGGAAAAGACTATTATAACACACAAAGTGCCATAAAAATCATCACCTAAACAAAATTTTTCAGGCAGGTTTCTCCATTATCATAATGAAGCCATATCTTGTGTTCTTTCTATTCCATGCCTCATTCCATCTTCTGCACAAAAGAAAAAAGCACCTACTTTTTAGTCATTTTCTGTAGTTGTCCACTGTTTGGTCACACAGCACTGAAAGAAGTAGTAGAGTAATACCAGCAGCATGTTTACTGCCTTTGGTTTCTCATCACAGACTCACCATGTGAATATTAATTATGCTGCCTATTTCCTGTCTTGGACCTCATGTCCTTCAGCCACATCTCATCAAATTTCAGATAGTTTATCTTTGTACTTAGTAAACTCTTCTGTCCTCTAGCCAATATAGGCATTCATTATTTTTCCTTTTAGTTTTCTTTCCAGCCAACCTTCTCCCTGGCTTCTTATGTCCAACTATCTGCTAGAATACTTCACTTCTTCCTCCACATTCGATGTCAGGCCAAATCATCTTCTGTAGTTCTTATCCCTCCTCCAACCTTCCCTGAAAACAATGTACCGGTATCTTGTTTCAATATTCCCATTTAATAAATGTTTACTTTGATTTTGACTTTGTTTTTGTTTCAGTAATTCATTGCCCATCTTCAACGTTCCACAGCTTAGACACCTGTGTCCTTTCTCCTGCCTTTACTGTTTCTTCTGGACTCAGGAGCTCTGAGCCCCTTCCCTTCAGTTTTAAGATGCCAGACTTGAATGAGATGCCTTCCTTATTCTGTTGCCTGAAAATCACAAAACAAGGCATGGAACAATATGATGAAATAAACCAGTAACAGATGATCATGAACACATCAATACCTGTTATGCTCTTCAGTCCAGAGTCTAATATTGACTTTCTAAATGAAGAAGCTCATGCAAGGAAACTTGGCTTTCATCATGTACTCTAAAGTTTGCCTGCTCAGCTCCACAGTGAAGATGGCAAAAGTCCCATCTTGTCAGTAATAAGAGGTGTGAGAGACATAAGCAATGATGGCATCAGCAATTATGAAACATCTAGTGAGCATGCACAAAGTGACATTCCCTAAAATCCTGTTACTTTAACAATTTTCCTGTTTAAAAGAAATGGGAAGACTTTTTTAATTAATAAAATGCTGTCAAATGTCCACTTCTGTTTATAAATATAAGAGTTGCAAAGTTTTTCAAGGAAAAGATCATGAAAGCTTTTTTCCAAGCTCCATTCTTGGAAACTATGTAATTAGTTTTGGCTGAATTACAAAATAAAACAAAATAAATTCTCATGCAGGTGCCAAAAATGAAAGACTTCAGTGAAACGAATAAATTAAATAAAGTTTTATGACACAAATAACAGAGAAGTAACCGTAGTAGAAAGTAGAAAACCTTGATGAAAACCTGCACTTAATACGTGTTCACAGAAAGCACAAGGTAGCCACAGCTTACAGAAAACCCCCACTGCTCATACCTTTCCCAGTGTTTCATCTGCACTCTGCCTATTTCCTGTCTTGGCCAAATCACTGAAGTTATAACTTGGATCACAAGAGTTCTTTTGATTTGAGTAGGAGAGTGATTTCTAGTGAAGACAATTATGACTTTAATGCAATCCTGTTTATTTATCAAGAGTACAAACATGTTCTCCTTTGTACTTAGGAGTTACAATCCTTGTCTGGGCTGCCATGCCCCAGTTAACAATCAGAACAAAAAGCTGCTTCCAAGCTTGAAATTCTGCAGCATTTCATTCATTTTTTGCAATACATTTTGCTACCCCCTCACACACATAGACATAATGTGCAATATAAAAAATTAATCCACATTCAGATAAAATTTTTAAAAACATTGAGAGGTTTCCTCTAATTATAAATACCATAAAAAACATAGGTACCAATTATACATCAGCTGAAACTGCTTAAGTCCTCAGAGAGTAGCCACTTCTACAAGAATGTAAAAGCAATACTAGCCTTTTAAAAGTGGAACTTTAGATAAAAGATAGTGAGTTTGCACACATCAAAAATTCTAGCTAATCACTTTATTTAAATGGATTACTGCATATGCACGTTACATACAGGCTATGCAAAACAACAAAAGGACACCAGTCAGATGTGAAAAGGACAGTTTTCTTTTTGGATAATAAAGATGCTCAATGATGACAAAAGGACATGATTTTTCATTAGAACCAAGTAGCAGTATTAACTTCAGCCATCTTCTGGGTTTTTTTGGTCACTTGACTTCACATGGGAAAAATAATCTGTCCCTGAAGATATAGAAAGAAAAGGTGAGAAATAAAAGAACAAAAGACTTCAGGAAGTAGGCCAAAATGAACAATGTTCACTGCCTAATAATATTGCAAGACTTTGTCAGCCTGATTCAGTCCAGAGCCTTGAATCTATTCCCTGTGAACATATTACTGTTAAAAAAAGAGAGAATGGAGCTTTAACATGGCACTCTGTAGTCAGTTTATTTCACAAGTGTTGAAGGCTAGTTGAGAAAGTGGAAAATTTTTGAAGATCTTGTCACATGCTCTAAATATGTCAAACAGATCTAGAACTAAAACTTTGAATGCGTATTTAGGCATAACACTATACAACAATAACTTTTTTTTACACTGCTCTTGCAGCATGGTAGCAGTGAATGTATCCCGAATGTTTTGCCTTTGTTTGAATATCAACTGCAAAATATTTCTGAGGAATTAATTTCCATCACATTTTCCTTCTTTTTCATATTACCATACAGCAGGACAATACCACAGAAAATTGCAAAATTCTCCTGTAATGCAAATAATCAATATGTCACTAGCATCTAAAGCAGTAAGACCCACAGAAGATGCACAGTAACACAAAACAAGGACTAATGCAAAAGAGAAGAGCAATATCTGAAGCCAAATTAATTTATGTAATATCCTCTGTACTTCAATGTCAATATACTGTCATGTAAATTTTCAGTAAATATGATGCAATTTTAAAATTCCTGAAAATTTCAAAAAGCCCTCCATCCAACAATGAAACAACCCAGAAATTACCTCATTTGTGTTGTTTCAATAAACTGCAATGGGATACTTTTCAGTGTTACTAGCAATCAAGGGATAAAAAAAAATCCCTAAATAACCACAGCCCCCACAAACACAGATCCAAAAGCTAAACCCTAAGTTTAGCGCCCTCCATCCAACAATGAAACAACCCAGAAATTACCTCATTTGTGTCATTTCAATAAACTGCAATGGGATACTCTTCAGTGTTACTAGCAATCTAGGGATAAAAAAAATCCCCAAATAACCACAACCCCCACAAGCACAGATGCAAAAGCTAAACCCTAAGTAACCCACAAATCATGGTTGTCAGTACTTTGAGTTCTTTTACTGGAAAAAACGCACTAAGAGTTTTACTATCTTCTTTCTCCTGAAATATTGAGTTCAGTCCTTTGTCACCTGTTCTGTCAGCAGGGCCTAATAAAGATATTTTTCCCCCTCCAAACAAAGATCTCTAACTGAAATGTTCCAGGCTGCTGCACATGTGTGGTGGAAATGGGCCTGGCCTAATAATAATTTTTCCTCTCTGTTCTGTGACAAATGCAGCAGAGAGTATCACTACCTCTAGAAGCTCTGCCCAGACAGAGCTGTAAGGCAGCCCAGGGCTTCTTGTTTACATGTAGATGTCAAAACCAAGTTTCCTGTTCTCTAGAGGTTTAGGCCAAAATTCTAATCACAAACACATGCATGGAAGTGGTAGCCATCCGTTTTAGGAAATTAGGTCATTGAATTATAAGGAAAAAAGTTTCTGAAGTAGACATTTACTGGAATTTTCAAAATCATTATTTGAAAAATAGCAGCTAGCTCTCTCTGAAACTAAGAGTGTGACCAGACTAACAAGGCCATTTTGAAAGCCCTAAAATTCTTTTTAAAAAGCATGAATGAATGCTGGCAGAAATTCCCCAAACAATGATAGCAGAATACAGCACTGGAGAACATGTTTATTCAACGCGCCTGTATAGACAATGGAGAGAGACAAGAAGCCCCAGAGGCTGAGTTAGTTCATAAAACAGAGAGTGCCTCTCTCACCACGGACTATATAAGACACCTAAAATAATTACAGGAGCCTTTGCTAAATGAATTGAAAAGCATGGTATTCATTTGGTCACTTGACTTCACATGGGAAAAATAATGGACAAATGGACAAATGGATCTCTCATTTGATGAGTTCAAAAGATTAAAGAGGAATGATGTAAAATTGTTCAGTTAGTAGTGTGGATCAGATACAGGATTTTGGATAACTTTTCAACAGCACTGAAACAGAGAAGGAACACTGAAGGCAGAAATCAGATGGCCTTAGATATATGGGATCTTATTAATTCAATTGTTTCTGAAGTCACTGTCAAACTCTGCCAGAACAGAGATGCTATTAAGAGGGAGTAAAGAGAAATAATAATTTTCTTGATATTACAAATATGGAAATTTTATATATGAACAACAAATGAGGACAGCTACTATCACAGGCAAAACAGACCTGACTTGGGAAAATTAGTGCCTACTTTGGCCACATCCACCTGATTCAGAGTGGATCCTCCACAATCAATAGGTGGAATTCTACTCACTGTGGACCCCACGGGCTGCAGAGGCGCAGCCTGACTCACCATGGTCTTCACCATGGGCTGCAGGGGAGTCTCTGCTTTGGCACTTGGGGCACCTTCTCCCTCTCCTTCACTCATCTGGGTGCCAGCAGAGTTGTTCCTCTCAAATATTCTCACTCCTCTCTTCTGACTTCTGACTTCTGTATGCAGAATTTTTAATTATGTTTTCACAGAGGTGCTTCCCCCGTCACTGCTGGGCTTGGCCTTGGCCAGCAGCGGCTGTGTCCTGGAGCACCCATGGAAGCAGCGCCTGCAGACCCCTCACTACCAAAACCTTGCCACACAAACCTAATATGAAGGCACGAGGTTACCATCACCACAGATGATCTGGGACATTTCTTCTTTGAGATTATAAAGCCTATTTGCCTTAATCATCACCTCCACCATGGATTTTGCTGTGAAACACATATTGGTTTAACTGTTTCTTAAGTACTGAGAAACACTTCTCTAACTTAGGGAAGTGATTGTGTTAAAATGGCTTGGAGCAAATGAAAGAGAAAATAATAGTCTTAATTTTGAATTAATTGCTTGGAAATGAAAGTCAATGAAACTATTTCTCTTCTTACTTTAAAGTGCAGTTAATTGTCTGTAGGTCATAGTACTTTTGCATAAACCTGGAATCTGCAGGTTTTGCACATAAACGAACCTATTAATTTTGTCTTCACCTCACTGTAACTAATTAAATTTTCAAATTTTCCAGGATAACTACATCCAACTGCCATTACATTAATGCAATTCTTGCTGTGAGCCATGCTAACAAATTTTCCTGTGTCTATTACAGAGTCTCAATTCACAGGCTGGAATGTGACATGGTTGAGTATTTCTATTACAATGATTTTTCAGCCCACATGTTTCAATGCTGGTTTTTTAATTATGCTTCAGAACTGGGCCAGATCTTTTGGTCAGGGCATAGTAAAAAAGAGTTAAATATATCTCTGCTCTTTTAGTTAAGAACTGCATGTAAAAATGATACGAATGAGTGTTGCAAAACAGATAATTCATAAGCCTTCATTATACTTTGTTCTTATTTCTAACCACCATTTCCCCCAAGGCAGAACAATACCAATATTATAGAGGTTTTTGATGCAAAGCAACCCATGTACTAACCTTTGATCAGGAAATATGATGGTTCTTATTTTTTTTCTATATCTCTACAGTTTAATTCACTGCAAGTGAAGTGGTCAATTTATAGAACTGCCAGACAAATGCTACCCTGAGCAGGCTGTTCTTTGCAATATATAAATTTTAATTAGAAAGGTCAACTGCATCCAGAAAGAATGCTTAGGACTTTTGAAATCTTTAGCATCAAAAGTGTGCAATGTATATAAACACCAAAATCTCATATGAGAAGGGTCATGTTGGTAGAAAAGCTGCAGTTTTCAAGTGTAGAATATGTATAGGATCTGAAAGAAGTGTGATTTTTTTTTCCTTCAAGAAAGACTTTTGTCTGTGGAAATGTCTTTAAGCAGACTACAGTTAAGTCCAATCTGTTCTTTAGCCAAGACCACCTAATGGTTCTTTTCAAACTACTTTTTAAACATCTGTTCATCATGAACAGACATTAAAATCTGCTATCCATACTTCTTGCTTTAGTGTGATATCTAAGATAAACCCTATCTGGATAAACTTATTGTAAGTTTTATTACATGCACATATGACTGTCATTGTTGGAGATTACTGATGTCTGCAAATATTTTTGTCATTAAAAATACACAGCACTGTGTAAAATAACAGAATAGGTATGCATATCAATGAAAATTTATTTAAAGTTGAAAACAAATTTAAGAAATATTTTTGAAATCCCTGTCTAAATTTTATGTAGAGCTATTGAGGTAGTGAGACTTAAAAAGAAAATATAATTCTATAAATACAGCTAAAACTTTGAAACTACATTTTCAAAATGGTAAGAAAACCCTGTTTCTCTTCTGCAAATAACTATCTGTTAGATAATGTTCGTGAACATCATGTGATTCCTATCCCTCCAAACATTTGTTATTGTATTCATAGGGAAAGGAATAAGGGAAGTGGTCTCAGACCTTTGCAATGAAACACTTGTGACAACAGCTGAACATTATCCCAGGCAGAATAAACTTTTGACAAAGAGCTCTGGCGGAAATGTTGAACATCTATCTTCATGAACAGCATACAGGATAAATAATCCAAGTGATATTATTACAAGAAGCACTTTGTGAGTGTTAACTAGAGAATTCAGAGCTTAATCCAGTTTATTACCATATATTCAACATAAAGATTTAATTTAATCTAGTGTTATAGATGAAAATTTAAATATGCCAGACTCAGGAAATATAAAGTTGAGGTTCTCACAGCCATTGGCACTGAGCCCCTTTGCAGAGGCATTGAATTTTATTAGATCAATGCTGTAAGGATATGCTGCTGGCTACAATGCAGTTCAGTGACAGGTGCTGTGAAAAACATAACATTCAAGTTCCCAGCTTCCCCACATTTTCCATATCTTCTTGAATTAACATAAATATTTGTAATGAATATAATATATGGCATTCCACACTGAATTATTTTGGCTTTTGGAAAAAAAAGATAATTTTTCATTGGAAAGTACCTCTGTAATCTACCAACTACTGACTAAATTTAATGAGGTGCTATATATTAAATGTACTTCAAACCTTTATATTAATAGCTGATATTTTCAGTTCCTGGTTTGTATGGACTGTCTATTGCAAAATGCCTAAAAAGGTAATGCATTCTAAACTTTAATTTAAACCCATGAGGTAAAGGGATTTGGGTTGACGGGAATGAGAAAAAAAAAAGTTCTCTGATAATTTGCTTCTCTCTTTTTCTTTCAAGGTCCCTAGAGTTTCCAGCAGAGCTTTGTACCTGTATGCTTTATATTTGCTTACTTTGAGATACCAATTTTTCTGGTTGAGGATTCACATAATTTATGAAATGTAACTGAATGTCTTTAAGTGTTGTGGTGAATGCAGAGAAGGAACCTTATGATGGCAAACAGCTGCAAGGATCTACAGTGAACAAAGATCAACCACCCTGATATTAAAGATGTGAGTCACTGAAAAAATATAATTAACTATTTCCTACACCATAACACCTGAGATTAGGTCAAAGTAATACAGACCAGCCGTTTCATGATCCCCTGACCCCAAACATCATTGCTGCAATTAATATGGACCAGCCAGACAGGACCACCTAGAATCCTAATGAACCAAACCTTAGACAAATGCTGTGCTTTGCCAGGTCTGCGAGGACTTTCACTTCTCAGTGTCTTAAAGAAGGAAGTTACAAATTATCTGAAACTATTATTTAATAAAATTTCTTTATTCGGGTTTATGATAAAACGCCGACTTGTAACACGTATTCAGACATTTGTAAAGAGCTCTCTGCAATGCTGTGTGCTCAAGCCTGAAGGGAAAGCAGCAGCTAAAGTTTTTCCCCAACACACACACACATGCACTCCTCAGTCTCCTCCTCAGAGGAGAGCATTTTTTTTCCTTCTAGGTAGGAGGCAGGTGGGGGCCAAGTGGTTTTGAGTTAATTTGATACTGGTCATACCTAAATTCAATTCCCTGCTCTATTACAGAACAATGGGATCCATAATTTATGAGAAATGTTCTCAGCTGTAAAGCAAAGATCATTGCTATAAGATTCAGCTTTAAATAAATTAATTTGCATCTCTGTAGCTGGCTAACCGCAAAAGTATAACTCTTATATGTATACTATGTTTTAATCAAGACTGCATACCTTTGTTTTCACAAAATATCGTGAATTAAAAATATGCTCCATTCCATGGCACTCAATGTGGAAATAATAGTCTGGCTCTGCTTTGCAAAGCTGCTGTAAAAATGTACTTCAGAAACAGTGGTGTATTCACATGGCATAGGATGAACATGTAGAAGTCATGTTTCGTAGACATTCACATTCAAATTTGTCCATTTTATTTATGAAATTCAAAGGGGAAAAAGAAAAAAAAGTGACTTATTTCTATGTTTGATTTCCATGTGCAATTTTTGAAATATTTTTTCCTAAGAAATCCTTTATTCTGGATAATATAAACCATGATCAAGATCAGAGTAATTATGTATTTCTTTGCTATTCTTCTGTTTGTCTATCTTTACTTCTAATTCCACACTGCTACATTCTTTTGTATCCCCAAAAAACATTATTCTAATCAAGTTACTTTTAAGACTCTCTTCACATAGTGTCGAGATGCATTGAATTTAAGCATAATCAAACACAGTTAAAAATCTGTCTGAAATGTCTTTCTACTGTATCTTATGATTTCCTTGTTTATTTAACCCTAGGAAACAATGCTGCAGCATTGTGGAGGGCTTCATGTTGAGATGTTTGTCTATTATGACAGAGAATAGATACACATTTTTCTCCCTGTGATTAAGCCTAAATTATGGTTTAAATGAAAAGGCCTTCTATTACTTGAACAAATTCACCAACTAAGTCTTTTTTACATTTAGTTGGTGTTTTTTATGTTGGAGCAAGATACAAGAACAGAGGTTTTGTTTTCTGAATGCATTTAGTTCTATGAGGTTATCCTAAATAAACATGTGATGCAATTGATGTAAGAGTGAACTTTCATTATTTACAAGACTTGTATGGAACAACTTTTAGCATTCATACGGATGTAGTGTTTATTAGTTGAAAATGAACATGAAATGAAATGTTTCTTAATTTGAACCCCAAATTGAAAAGCTACAATAAGGTAAATTAATACTGCAAGGCAGTGACTGTAAATGATGGGAAAATGTAATTTTAATTATAAAACAGAGTCTGCTCAACTGTTATGGTCGAATTTTAAAATCTGAATACTTTCAAGTAAGAAACTATGATGTACAACTGTAGTACTCCTTGCAATATTTTTTTTTTCTGTGAATCTTCTTTCTTACCATTTTTACCTTCTCCTTTTCTGCAGTTTCCTTGTGATCCCCTGCATCATTCCATTCCTTCATCCTCTCTCCTAAAATACTAGGTTTCCCCATAATGTTATTCTTAGCTCTGGCTTTTCAGTGTCATACAGTGAAACCAAAGCAACAGCAGTAACCAACATCAATAAATATTAAAAGATCAATGATAATTTAGGAAAGAAATCTATTGATTCTCTGTTCCTATACACAGTCTCTCTTAACTCATTAAATCATCATAAGTGAGGAAACTTGCACTTAAGAACACAGGAGCAGTGTTTATTGAATGTATTATATCTTTGTCTCAACAATCCCACCTGTTTTACTTGGACCTGTGTGTGGTCTTATTATTCATGCAACAATCACTACATAATTTAGGTTAACCACAGTTTTATTTATTCAAATTATATTAGACAACAATGTTGTTGTTATAAATATAAAAATATAACATAAAAATATCAAACCACATAAAAGTATGTTAAAACTGGTCATAGAGAGACTAATCAACCTGGCAAGATCAGTTAGCATATTTTTAAATATCAGAGCAGAAATTCAGTAGACATTTCAGGCATATCTAGAAGTTAGATAAATTTCAATCTCAATTTTGAAACGGCTTGTAAACCTATGTCCTTTCTGTACTATCAGACATTGCTTAGCTCACAAATAAGACCCTGTAAGCCTTCTTTCTTTTGGCCACTCTGCTTGTTCTCTACTTTGGCTCCATAAGCTTTGGACACAGCTCTTGATGGGTAGTTAACAGACTCTTTCTTCAGGCCATATCCACTCACAGAAATACTATGACAATGACACCTATTCCTACAGGTCAAAATCGTGCATCAGTTACAGCACATGTCTGATTCTGCAGCAGCAATATTTTCATACCCAGGACCTGATGAAGGTCTCTTTAGAACTGATGAAGAACTTCAAAGATAATGACAAGGAGATCTGGACAGTAGTCACAAAAATGTTAGTGTTGAGTAACAGTACAATACCCTCTTGATGTGTAAAAGAACAAAGTTTGTAAATTTGTTATGTTTGTATGTACTAATTAGAGAATAGTGCTTCAAGAAATCTGCTATTATAATTTTAAAAATAACTAAAATACTGTATTATTGATTTTCAGTTGCATATATATTTTACTAATGGGGTTATCAATCTAGTTTCAAGAAAATGACCAAACACACTGGCTGCTTATTGAAAATTATGCCCAGCTAAAAACTGAAAATTGTGCAACCATTTCTGAAGAGAAAACACATATTATATATTACTAGAAAGTATATAGCTCTTGGACCCAGAGATTTCAAGTCACTGTAGAATTGTAAGATGGTACCATTCAGGACTGTTTAGTGAAATGGTAGTATGCAAGTGACAGAAAAGCGTCCTTCACACAGGACACTCTGTTCAGAAATCACCTAAGAATCAGCGTTAAGAAATGACTGAATTAAACCTGTGCTTTGTCTTCCTTTAGGCACAACAACTACCTCAGTCCAGTATCCCCAGAATGGGAAAAGTGCCTCAGCAGTTTCAAGCAGCAATGACCATCTTGTTCCAGGCATTCTGTGCTCCTAAGAGCCAGAGAGCCAGTGAGGAGAATTTGTACAACTACACACAAACAATGCCAAAATACTCATGCTTATCTGAAAGCATCAGTTATTCTATCATCAAGCCATAACAAACACCCTCAATTAATACTTTGGGATAAATAGAGCCTGCCCTATGCCAAAATTTTTCAAGTATTGTGAGGTCAGTTTGGTACACAGAGAGTAAAGAAAACCAAAGAAACCTTTTCCCCTCTCAAAGCAGTATTCTTTTTGCTCAAAACACAAGAGTATACAGATATTTGACATAAAAATGCTTTGTCCTACCATATTTCAGATTCTATTTTAATGTTATATACCTTTTATGTCCATTACCAGTTTGGTTCAGGCTGGCAAAACTGCTGACTATGGAAGCCTATCACTGGGGCAGAGTTTAACTTCCATTTCTACGATACAAAAAGAGAAAAAAAATCAGAATTCTTTGTGATCCATTTATAAAAAATACTACACTGAGTTGTATCAGATTTTTAAACTTGAATTATAAATTATTAAGCTTAATGTTTTTAAATGTTTGGTACCAATTATCTACAACATTTATTAGAAAGCCATGGAAGATAACGCTCCTTTGCTCTTAGAAATGATGAAGCATTTTCAACAATTGGAAACATTCTTTTTTTAAAAAAACAACAGGACCAAAACAACAAACAAAAAATTTGGGAGATTTGCTGTATTCACAACAACCGTTTAGATCCTGGAATATTATAATTTTCTCATGGACATAAATAGCTTATTGGGAAATCCCCAACCAGTTGTACAGCTAACATCTGCTTCTCTCCAAATAAATACCAAGGAGCTTATCTGTGAAACTATGCTGTCACTATTTCAGATATCAGCTCCATTTTACTTACCAGTTCAGCCTTAACACAATACTAATCCCAGATTCAGTGACATTTGCATTTCCAACCCCAGTATCCTTTTACTTTCCATCACAGTCTACACAGTTCTTCCCAAATTTCATTCCATTGTATTTACCAGTCAGTTTTTCTCTTTCTTCCTTGGTTAATTAGTTTTCAATGCTTTGCTTTTGTTTCAGGACAGAAATTACAGGAGCATGCAGTCCACTTTAAACATAATTTCAGCATCTGAAAATGGAAAAAAGAAAAAACATTTTCACTTTTGTAGACCTGTCTTTAATAATGCACATTTTGCTGCTTAATAAGAACACAAATAACATAGTCTCTATTCAACTGTAGAAACAGGATATGTTCCCTAATTCTTAATATAAACAGATTTGGCTGCATATTCAATGTTTAAGTCTATATAAAGAATATGTAACCCATATTAGACATGAGAGCTACTCTTCAAAAAATTTGAAGTTTCTGCTCTAGCATAGAGGTGTATGAGTACACTGGGAAAGTGTAAGATGAAGGAAAGTGAAAAATTTTAGGGTCAGAATGCAAAAACAGGTATTGGCCTGATTCAACAACAAAGTGTATTTGCCTACTTTAACATTTGATCTGTTGTTGCATGCTGAAGAGATAAATTTTCAAGGAGGAAAATTTGTTATCTTCAGTTGTGGCTCTGGAAAGTAGGCTCTTCCACAGGCTTCTGCTCTGTGTTGAACTGCATATGGAGTCCAGCAGAAGTGCTCACGTGAAAGTGATCTGAGGCACAAAGGATTTATGTCAAATCACTTTATTCCTAGACAGGTGATGATTTCCTTTTGAGAAAAGATACATTTCTTACAAGGGAAAAAGAAAAATTACTATCTTTACATCCTTGAATTCATGTTGTCGTCTTTTCTGGATCCCATTAGGAACATAACAAACAGCTAAAGGCAGATAACTTTTACTCTGATCTTGGGAAACTAAAGAAGTTACCACAGTACTGAGCCCAAAAAGCTTGTGGGTAAACAGTCAGTCTAAACTTGCAAACATCATTAAAGGTTACCTGTCACTTTCATGGCCTATTTATTCTAATGACTACTTGTTTTCACAGTGAAAATTTGAACTTTATTTTCACTCACGCTTTCTATTCAGTGACTACTTCTTTCTTTTTACTTTTTGCTTTTTTCTATTCTTTTCTCCTTGCCAAGATACACTATACTATTGAGCATATTGCCAAGCAATCTATTTTTCAAAATACTGATCATAGAATGAGATATGATATTCCACTACCTGCCTCACAAAACCAGCAGTAAACATCTCATTGTAATCACCTGTGTTCTAGTCTCTTTGTAAACATATAGGAACTAAATTTTAGGTCAACAGCTTTAACCTAGAAACTACCACCATGAAGGTCAAACAAACTGACTTACAGAATATTCTCCATTGTTTAGGCATATTTTGCATTCATCTTTGCTGGCGGTGTGATTTTTTTAAAAATTAAAGCATGTGTGCCATAAAATTGCTTCTGTTGAAAAGATGAAAAATAAATTGACCATGCAAAAAAGGACCAGTTACATCACAGACAGAGAAAAGCAGAAAGGAATAAAAATTTTATGAAGGGGATGGTACTCATTCCTGATGAATAGAACAGAATATCATCTATGCAATGCAGAAAGCTGAATGACGAGAAGATCACAGGTTCAGAAACACATTGAAGTGGAGGGTCAACACAGGGAGAACATTCAAGGACCACTATTCACCTGTCATAGTCTGGCAATGTAGAGCAATTAGAAGTAATACTACAGCCACTGTACCTTGAGGGCAGCTTAGAGATGCTTTCATAATGTGATGTTACAGTGATATGCCCTGTTCCTTTACGTAGCCAGTTGCATAAACTGTGTAGCCGTGTCTGGCAAATTCATTTTTCCCCTGCAAGCTTGAGTAGTTCATGTACTGCTGAACTGATTTGTACAGGTGCAGTAAAACCTAAGCCTCCAGTGGTTTTTCCACCTGTGCATGTACAGATTAGCAACCAGGCATGCACTCTGTATGAGGTCAGATTCTGCTGTGAATGATTTTTTCCCTTCCCTGGCATCAGCACAACAATTCCCTGATCTGGAAGGATCATGAAATAGATGACATTTCAGTAAGTACAACAGGCCAGGTTGTACTCAGGATCACATCATGTGGTTCCACTGAATCCTTTTATAAATCACATTTGTATATGACTGGCTGACACACTGCTGGAAAAATCCTGCCCTCATCTATTCTGATGATTACAAAGGTGTATTCAACACAGCTGACCCACTAAACAAACAACTCAGCAACCTACAGCTTTTAAAAAATACTGTAACCTTTCTTTTTGAAAAAAGAAAGCTGTATCTGTACAGATGATGTGGAGCTGCAGACATATGAGCTCTATCACTTGATTTCACATCCATGAGAAAGCCAAGGACATGTAATTCTCAATATTTATACTGCTACCTCTGCTCTGGTTATCTGAGGAATTGCAAAGGAGCTGTGTCATGAATGAGTGGTTTAGGTTGCTCAAAGAACCGCCACCAAAAACGTCAGCAAAAGTAGGTTTGATATGAATTTGTAAAAGCACAACTTTAAATCTGATGACAAGGTTCACTATGTTACTTACTATATGGATGAAATACGCAAAAGAAAATCAATTTCAAATTAAGCCTGCCTAGAAGACACATAAGCATAAGGGAGACCCTCCTGTTGAGTGCTTAGGTACTATTTTATATCCTTTAAGATAGGAGCTGTTAACCACGTCTGAGTCAAAGATTTGAAACTAGCAATATCTAAGCTCTCATTGGGAGTTTGGGAAGTAAAGGGGTCCACTCTGAACCTCAGATTCAACAATGAAGCAGGGCTGCAGGATCTTCTAGTATGTTTCTCCCACGTTGACTCCTGTATAGAAAAGCTGGCTAGGCCATGGGTTCATGGGAGCCTTGCAGTACTTCCCAGGCTGGAAATAAGCTGACAACAGTAAAATGGGTTCTACTAACAGGATCAAAGTAAAAGAAATCTGCAGATGTAAATTTTGGTCAAAAAAAAAAAAAAAAAGCAATTTGCAATGAAACAAGTTGTAAATCAGATCAACTACTGAATTTTCAAACGTACATGTATTATTTTCACGCTACCTCTAGTACTTCAAACAAACCTACAGGTGCCACGTATGCCCAGCTTAAGAGTCTTTCCATTGGTGTTTCAAACATTTACAGTTCACATTTCCACTGCCTTTGCACATCTTCAAGAGGAGGTTTTTAGGACTAAATATTGTCCTGCTATGAATGCTGCTTGTGCAAACGGGTGGGGCTGGCACCGATTCCAAGAGCTGGGAAGAGTAACTCATCCTGGTTTTGGGTGGCAGGGTGCTCCTCCTTAACTCACACTGTGTCTAGAACTGGAAGCTGCTTTAGAAAAGCGGTGGGTGCAACCTGTCCCTCGCTTCTTCCCAAAAAGCGCGGGGACTATTGGAAGCGGCCGCACGATGCTGCCGGAGCGGCCGGCCGAGGCCGGGCAGAAGAGCCGGAGTCAGACGGGAGCTCCCGTTTTTCCGGCACTGCTTTCCGTCCTCGGGGACAGCTGCCGCCCTGCCCGGAAAAGGGCACCGTGCTGCTTGCCAGCAAGGGAAATCTCCCACTCTCCTCGGGCTCTGCCTCCACCTGCCTCTTGAGGTACTGCCCAACGGGGATCGCGGGGGAACAGGAGGCTCTCAGCACCGCAGCCCGCTGCCCCCGCTGCCCGGCCAGGTGGGGAGACCAGAGCCGGCTCAGCCGGGCTCCTCCGCGGGGACCCGGCCGATGCCGCAGAGCTCGCTGCTGCCCGGGCCGCCCGGCAGTGCACGGCCGCCGTTTGGCGGCGGAGCGGCGCGGCACGGCCCGGCCCGGCCCAGCTGGGC
>NW_024365381.1:1982795-2180295 GCF_014805655.1 Passer montanus
CCCGGCCCGCCCCCGCGCCGCGCACGGCGCCAGCAGCCCGAGCGGCGGCACCTCCTCGGCGGCGCTGGGCTGGGCTCCCCCCGCGCGTCTTTCTCGCCGCCTTTTCCTGTCTGCATCCTCTCCGGTCCTCCCCCCCCCCCCCCCCGCCATTTTCACCCGGGAGGAGCTCGGCGGGACTTTCCTGAAACTTCGCGGGGAAACTCGCCCGGCGCCTCCGGGGCGGCCGCAAACTTTTCGCGGCGGCGCCCGACTCTGCCCCCCCGTCCGTGACTCCTCGGCTCCGGCGGCGGCTCCGGCGGGAAGTTTCCGATGAGTGCCCCTCCGCTGATCCGGCCGCCCAGCCCGCTGCCGCCGCCGGGCGCTGCTGCCGGCGGCGGTGTCGCCTTCCACCTCCAGATCGGGCTGAGCCGGGAGCCGGTGCTGCTGCTGCAGGACTCCTCGGGGGACTTCAGCCTCGCCCACGTCCGGGAAATGGCTTGCTCCATCGTAGACCAGAAGGTAAGAAGAAGGCCCCAAAGCGAGCCCCCTCCTGCCACCCCGGACCCGCTGCCCGCGGGCGCTGTTGTTGGCTGTGAACTTTCCTTTCCCGGCGGCTCTGCTCCCGGGATAAACGAAACCCATCCCAACTTCCCTGCCGCCGGCCCCACTTCCTTCCCCCGGGTGCCCCACTTGTCTCTCTGCCGTGCCCCCCACGACCCCGGTGCGGACGAGGTTCTGTGCGGGATGCTGGCATGCGAGCTTGACTTTTATTTTGCTGCCAGGGGATGTAAGTGACTGCGAACTAAACGCCGTTATTAAAAACAAACTCCGGCCGGATCTATCCGCTGCTTTTTAGTGCTGCGGAAGGGGGGGCGCGGGGGGCAGAGAGCTGTCAGCTGTGATGGCAGCGCGGCGCCCCGGGGCAGTTCACGCTGTCCCGGCCTCTCCTGGGAAAGGAAAGTTTCCACTGAAAAAAAAAAAAAAAAAAAAAAGAAGACAAACAGTAACAAGGAAAAACCAACCCGGACAGCCCAGGATTCAAAGCGGCGCGCAGCGCTTCGCACGCCTTTCCTTGTGCCGCCGGCCGGCGCTGGGGCCCCGCGGTCGCTGCTGCCCGGCCGCCGCACGGAGCCGGCCCGGGGCGGGCGCTGGACGGGGCTGCGCGGTGCGGGGCGGCGCCGGGGCCAGCCCCGGAGCTGGCAGGTGGCCGCGGCGCGGGAGGGGGCTGAGTCAGCCCCGGCTGGCGGCTGTGGGTCGCTGTGCCGGCGGTGGGCAGCCCCGCTGCCCGCGGGGATGGCGCTCAGCGCAGCCCCTCCGCAGCGGCACCGTCGGCAGGCGCGGTTCACCTGCGCTTCGGTGAAACTCGCGCTGTGCGCTGAAATCCACCGGGCTTCTGCCTCAGCCACGCTGCCTTTGTCTTCCTGATTTCTCTGTTTTTATTTGTATGGTCAAGTAAAGTTTTACTTTATACGTCTTTGTTGTGTGAAAGGTCCATAGGTAAAAGTATCATAGTGATTGCAAAGCAGAAAAAAGCCAGCCTAAATATTCAGGATGATTATAATGGAAAAAAAATTCTTTCTCTTCCCTCTTTGTTTTTACAGAGGTAAAAAAATTTCAGACAGGGATTGGTTGTGTTTTTTTTTTTTTTTTGTTCTTTAAGTTGATAGCTTTGCCTTACATCTCCGTAGATCATCAACCTGATCTTCACTGAATTGTGGAACTCTTTTGTTGAAGAACAACTAATGAAGTGTTTTTAAAAAAGTAAAAAATATGCATAATTTTTTCTAAATTTTGCATTCTTCATAGTTGAAGAAATGGCTACCTGCTTTTTTAAATTAAATTTTGGAGAAAGGTCTACCCTTTCATGTTACCATATTTATTTTTAAAGCTAGGCCAACATTTGTCACTTGGTCACATATACATCTGAAACAGCTTAAAGACATTCCATATATTACCATTCAAAAGTTATTATGGTAGCAATAATGGAAAAGCTAAGATTGTTGTATTCATTGTTTCTATTTACTGTTCATGAGTAGTTTATTAATTAATGGGCTTACTGTAAGCTTGATTTTAAACCTCATTTTCTAACAATGTACCATTGTGTAAAGAAAACTAAATGTGCTGGCCTGTGCTCAAATAGTCAAACTTACTTGTGTGAGTACTGACATAAAAATTTTGAACACAAGTTTGTTGCAGTTTCTTAATTGCATAAAAGAGAGCATCATATAGCTGCTTTTCTGCAGGGCACACTTGAATGAGGAACTTTCTTCTAGTCACAGTTTCTCATAGCCAAAATATCTGCTTTCCCGAAGCTGTCAAGAGGGAAGTGGCTCAAAGAAAGGGAAAACTGGAAGAAAGATAGGCTTTGATTTGTTTGTTTTTATTTTCATTTCTTGCTAAATGGTGGCCTCTACCTCCTCCACCCTGCAGAGCAATTCATATGTTGTTTAGTCCTTAGAGTCTCCATTTTCAGCTTAAGACTGCAAGTGTGTATACACTATATACATGATTTCATTGTTTCACTAAACCTGGTGGGATTGTTTGCATATTCAAAGCTACTTGGCATACTGGTAGAGCCTTAAAAAAGTTTTGTGCTATCTAAAACTGTTACAAGATAACTATTTGTGTGTTGTAGGTTCATGATTTTATCTTTTCCTGAAATGATTTGCAGTGGTGTCTACTCTTGATTTTGTAACAAAGATGTATTTGCTTATCACAGTCAAGCAGGAGCCTACACTGTGAAGAATTTTATATTGAAATCTCATGCTATTTTTGAAGTTTTTCTGGCTCTGTAGACTAGTGGTCAACCAGGTAACAATTTCCTTTGAAACTTTCTATTTGGTCTGGACAGTCGAAGCAGTATATAAGGATGAGAAATTGTGGTTTTGTTTTTCTCAATGGTTGTCATCTTAGACTGCTAAAATCAACGCTGTGTCTGTAGTGTGCTGTTAAATATTTAAGCACCCCTCTTGCACACAGCTTTATTTTTAGGATTGTGCTGACTTTTCTTCAGTATCGGGGTCAGATGATCTGCTTATAGGGAACCTCTTCCATGTAATGTGGGCATACCTGATTTCAGATGATTATGACCCTTACTCTGCACAGGTTTATGCACCCATTTATGTACTCCTGCTCAAAATTTATGTTAAAATGAAATAATCCTCTCAAAGTGTGCAGAATGGAGCATATGCAGGCCTGAGTAAGGTGTTAATACAGTGTGTGTGTATATAGATACATTTATGGGTACATATATGTATACACACTCTGTTTCTATATATTTGTATGGTGTTTTTGTATGTAAATAATATACATGTGAGTTCACATGTATAAAACTTAATGCTATGCATAATTTAGAAGTTTACATTTCTTTATAAAGACGTATTTGCATTTACTTACATTAGAGTAACTTTTGTACTTCAGATGCCGTCTTGTTTTTAATTTTGGTGGAGAGCATAATTATATTGATGGTCTAATGTACATGATGTGTAAAATGGAATAAGCAAAGTCTGGTTTTTCTCTATTTTCCATGAGAGGCATTCCTTCAGATAAAGACACTTCCTTTACAAATCTGAAGGTGAAATGGTACATACCAATTTCTGGCGTAAATTCAAATACATTTAAATCTCTTAAGAAGTGTTCTGAAGACAACAAAATTTGATTCTTTTGAGTTTGTGTATTTTGCTTGTCTTGCTTAGAACTGGTGACATGAAAACCTTGAGACTTGTCAATGTGGGATTATTTTTTCTTCAGTTAAAATGGATCTTTAGCACTTAAATGATGATGTAGTTGGCAAGAAATGAGGATCAGTTTTAAAATATATGCCAGTGTTTGACTTCTAGGCTGACTCCCCCACAAGAACAGTGGGAGGATATTGTAAAATACAATCTTTGTTTTCTGAAGACAAATAGTATGAATTATTGTCCTTTTTTGTGTTAGCTGCCCACAGTAAAACCACTTCTCCAGGACAAAAGTGTAATGCAAAGCACACTTTAATTATATGGAATTACCATGTTAGCAAAGACTTTTTATACTCACAAGACAAAGAAAATAATCTTTATGCAACTTTTTAATACAAATTCATGGGAGTTTAATTTGAAGGGGATATTATTATTCATGTTTTGTGTTTATTGAAATTCTTCATCATCATTATAGCTCACATATGATGAGTTAGGGTACTGTAGTGGCATTGCCAAGTTTTGGAAACTTTGAGTTTCTCAAGTAAATTCATAAGGCAGTGTTATATGACTTGAGAATGTGTACTGTATAAAATTGCTCTTAGGTCATTCGTTAAGATCGTATTCTGGTTTAGGCCTTCAGCACTTGAAGATTCAGAAGTTGTGAGGAATACAAAAATCATAAGTACAAGAAAAAAATGTGATCAGAAATAGAGGAATTAAGGCTGTATAGTTCAGACTCATTTATAAAAATGGTGTTGCTGATGATTCAGTGGTTTGAATAATTCTGCAATTTTACAGTGGGAAAAAAATTAATAAAGAGGGAGGCCATTTTGGGAAAGGGAATGGACAAAAAGAAAAGTATTTGGTTCAAGTAGCATACTGCAACTGGAATATGTGTCCAGATTCATCTTTACGTAAGGTTATCTGGTATTAAATTAGGAGAATTGCTACAAATTGAATCAAAAACCATTTTGAGTATTCCTGAGAATTGATCCAAACACATTCAGGAACAGGTATGCATTTACTTTTGCTTCTAGTTGTCATTATAAGGAAAATCTAACTTATTCTTAAATAAATTTTAAAAAATGAAAATTAGGTCAGTTTTGTTTTCTCAGCCTGGAATCTCTTGTGACCTGAGCAAAGAAAGGAGAAAACTTTTTCCAAAAGTTGATGTGAAAATGTATTTATCTTTTTCTGCAATGTTTTTAAGCAGTCATGGAAAACATGTGGGGTTTGTTTATATGAATCATGGGGGTTTTGTTTGTTTGTGGGTGTTTTTGTTTGGGTGGGTTTTTTTGTTTGTTTTCCCCCCAAACCTACACATTCTCCTAAAATAAACAAAATCCTGGTGGTAATGAAATCAATTCCTTTAGAGTCGGATAGGGACTCGGTGCACATGAGGTACTATAGAGATTTTTAGCTTCAGGATAAACAGAGAAACTGACATGTTTTTACCATGCTGACCAAGAGTTACATATCTTCATCCAAACATACAAATGTAAACATTTCATGTATTCACAACACTGTTGTCTATGTTCCAGAAAAGTTATTACAGGTGTGGTGTTTATTTGTGATAGTTAAATTCTCATGGTGTCTTTTACTGGTATACACTGGTAACAATGTGTTAATTTTTTTTTTCCATGAAGTGAGTTTTTCTCAGCACTGAATGTTTTCCTCCGCCTGTGTTGTGGAAGTATCAAGTTGTTAAATAAAATTTGAGAAATGGAAGGTGCCTTGTTATTATGCACATAAACATTTTCCAAACTCAAGGGAGACTTTTGATGTTTACAGTTTAATCCTTTATTGACTTTACGTTTATTGTTCTTCACTCTGAAAACTGTAGGTCACTGTATGTAACATTAGTTTGTAGCTTAGTTATAGTTACTTTTGAACCATATCTGAGAGGATGCTAGTAAAATATAACTTCAGTGAAAGGGAGTCAGTCTGAGTTAGGTTGAAGGAGCTAGGGTTTGTAAGAAATGTTAACTCTTTTATGTAATCTTGTATGCATCCAGATAAGGAAAATAGGTTTAATACCACAAACCTGTGTAGAGCATTTGAGAATTTCCTAGCAGATAATTAAAGACTATTGAATGCGTTGTCATAGAATAAAAAATAAGATGGAGCTTTCGATAGAGGACAGGCTTGTAACCAAAGCACTTCACATCTTCATTTTTAAAGGAATTACAGAAGGAATTGCAGAAGGAGTGTGTTGATCTTGAGTTGAGTGAGTTATTTCCCCTGATGATTTCCCCAGGAAATACATAATTTCCATAACAATTTAAAGGAAGTAGAAGATGAATAGGCATTTGAGATACTTCTCTCATTGCTGACGAGATTCAGCTCTGTTGCTGGAGAAAGGATGGAATTTAATGAATGAAGTTGCAGCATTTCCCAAACAGAGGTGCCATATGGAAATACTATGGCATGTGCTCAGTGAATTTGAAATACCCAAGGTCTGACTGTCCCATAGAAGATTTACTTGAGAGTAAACCACATGATCACCTGAGAAGGCACAGAAAGCCCAGTGTGTCCTGGAAGCGTGGTAGGTTTCTGAGATCTCTGCTGTGAATTGTGCCAAACACCCTGGCATGTGTCAAATCCCTGTAAGGATTTGCTCAGACTTTGACTATAGGTGTTTTCCTGTGATTTCTGGAAATCTTTCACAAACATCTGAAATTAACTGGTTCTTCTTACCTAGATTTTCTTTTCCCTCCTCTGAGTTTGGAGAAATTTGCCTGTGTGGTTACCATATGTTTATCTGTGTTTACTTGCAAGGAAAGCAACACGCTTAGTGAAGTCTGCATATTGTTACTTTTGGTGTCTTATTTTTACTGTATTTTGTATATGAAACTATTTCAGTTAAAAACTTCTGCCAAATGTGTGCTTGCTTTTTTTAACAATTATGCTAGCAATTATTTTTAAGATACAAGAATGTAAAATTAAAAATTAGAGTAGAGACAATTTTCAGTCTCAATGTACTCAGTGTATGTCTCAAGCAACCTGTGATAAGCACATGCATTGTCTGTAGATTTTTTGAAATTGCAGTTGTCTAGGTCATCTCTGGCTTCTTGACTGGTTGACATCAGACATGTTTATGTTGATGTTATGTAATATGGTTGCAGTTACATAGTTGCAATCAAGTATATAATTAAAATGTCTCTTTCAAATGTTTATCCGAAGTGCAGGTGAACTGACCTCTGAAATACTTCATTAATCTTCCCTGTAGAACAGTGTGGCTGTATATATGGTATATCTTTATGTATATCTTTAGTAGTGCTAGCAGTTGACTTGTGTATGTTTCTTGCTGCTTGGAGGAAGACTTCCCTTTCTTCTGGAGCTATTGCATGCCTTTTGCATACTGTCATTGTCATTTGTAAAGTCTTTCTTATGGTGTGTTCTGGTAAAGTCATAGAATGATTAGTGGTTGGAAGGCACCTTAATGATCACAGAATCACAGAATGGGTAAGGTTGCTCAGAGCTGGCTTCTGGGCTGCAAGTGTACATTGACAGCTCATGTTGAGCTTTTTGGTCCACAAACATCCTGAAGTCTTTCTCCCCAGGGCCAAGCCCCCATCTCAAGCCTGTCAGGGACCCTCTGGATGGCTTCCTTTCCCTCCAGCTTGTCAACTGCACCACACAGTTAGGTGTCAGCAGCAAGCTTGCTGAGGATGCTCTCAGTCCTGTTGTCCAAGTCACCAACAAAGATGTTAAAAATGTCCATTTCAGCAACACCCCCTGAGGAGCATACACTCCTCACTGCTCTCTGTTGCATATTGAGCTGCTCAGTGCAACTGTGAGTGCTACCATCCCAAAAATGTCCATTTCAGCAACACCCCCTGAGGAGCATACACTCCTCACTGCTCTCTGCATATTGAGCTGCTCAGTGCAACTCTGAGTGCTACCATCCAGCCAAATTTTATCTGCTGAAAGGTCCATCCATTAAATCCAGATCTCTCCACTTACAGAAGAGAATGTCCTGCAGGACAGTGCCAGCTGCATTGCACAAGTCCATGTGTATAATGTCCTGTGCTCTTCCCTCACCCACTGCTGCTGTAACCCCACCCATTGTAGAAGGCCACCAAATTTCTCAGGTATGATTTGCCTTCAGTGACGCCATGTCACCAATGTACCAATCATTTTATTATTTTCCATGTGCCTTAGCATAGTGTCCAAGAGGAGCTGCTCTCCATGATTTTGCCAGGCACTGAGGTGAGAAAATAGTTGTTTCATTTTTGCATATCAGACTTGAGTGTTACTTTTGCAGGGTTGGTGGTAGAGGTTCTGCTAGAAAGGCTGCCTACATTTTGAAATCCTGTCTCAATTGCTACAAAATAACCTGCTCTGCTCTGGCATCCCTTTTGTTTACATTTTCCTTGCTTGTGGTTTGGGATGAACGTCCAGGATTTTGCAGACCAAAACAGATTTCTTTCAGTGGGTTTCAACTTTTTCCTTCTTTATACACTTTTAGTACTGCTAAATGAGCTCTTGCTTTTTGAGACTTTTCTTTCTTCTTAAATATTTATATCCAGTAAATGGTCTAAAAATGATGGCAGACTTGTTGTCACTCAAAAACTATGATTAAAATAAATTATGCATATCAGCTTTTGATCATTGAAAGTATAGAATATTGATGTATGCATTTCATGAAAGTAAGCTACTCCATGAAACAGATTTTTGCTTTCTAAATGCTCTTCTAGTTTTATGTGCTGAAACAACATGTAAGGTTGGCAGTGTAGTGTAGTGTATCACACTATGTTGAGATAATACTGTGGATATATTGCAGTGACTTATGCATAGATGTAAAGTTAGGCATAAATTAAAGTGTATATCTCTGTTGTCTGCTTTCTGTTCCTCCACCTATTTGTGGCTTCCTTTTTCTTGTTCCTTGTACATGTTTTCTTCGGCTGAGGAAAATTTTGTCAAGAGGTAAGCTTTCACTTCTCCAACTATACAGTGTTTATATTTGTGTTGTGATTGTATCTCTTATGCAGCCTGTTGTGTGTGCCTCTTCTGGAGTCAGAACCACATCATAAACACTATTATAAAATTCAAGATAAAACATAGGTAATTATTTTGATAGAAAAATATCAAATTTTATTTTTTTTTAATTATGAAGCATGAATGTACGTCATCTAATCTGGTTCTTGGCTGTTTTCTAAGAGAAGAGGCGTTTAGAGACTTTCTTTACTGGTGGGCATAAAAAGTTCTCCCCAGTGTAATTTTAGGCACAAGGTATATACTAAAGATCTACTCAGAGAAGCTGCTAATCATGACCACAGTTGCCAGCTTTAAGCCTCTACCTTGTAGATTTTCAAAGAGCTGTATCTGAACATGTCCTGTGTAGTCTGAAAGAATATTCTATTTTGTCTTTCTTCAAATTACTTTTTAAAAAGTCAACCTTTTGACCTTTCTGAGAGAAAGAATTTTTTCCCAAGTGTTAGAAGGAGTTTTTGTCAACAGCTTGTCAGATGCAAAAGCCCAGGCAAGACACAGCTGGGTCTGGGAGAAATGTTCTGGGTGTGAGGCAGTTTGCCTGAAAGATGCTTGTCCTTGAAAATCAACTTACCTATAGCCTGATCTTTCCTTCTGAGAAACGCCTTTACATAACAATAGAAATACTAATGTATGTGGGCCACAGTGGTCAAGCATACCCAGCATTCCCTGTCGGCAGTGCTGCATGTCCTTGTGTAATTTATGGCTGCTAGGTTAAGGCTGAAACATTTCTTGAAGCCCCATAGAACCTTGAGCCACAAATGGTTAAACTTCTTAAACTGTGTTACTAATCCATGAAGTGAGGGTCTGTGCCATGAAGGAAACCTGACTGATAAGGAGACGACAGTATGAGCTGATGTTTTCTGTTAAGCTGTAATAATTTTCCTATTTTGCTCTGAGGTTCAGCCCCTTTTTGCATCAGCTTTTGAGGGCTGGGTTACAGGTTTGCTGTCTGTGTGGCAGGACTCCAGGTGTGCTGACCATGCTGCCTAATGTTGCAGGTGCTGTTCTTACCTCTCTGAGCATTATGTGTTGCCACCCAAAATCAAATCCATCTAGGAAAATGTGAAAATACGAGAATAATAAAAACACACATCCTGTAGATATCTGAAAGGTTGAACTCATGCTTTTGTTCTGTTATATTTATTATACTTACCTCTAAATAGAAGGAATGCAGCAAAATATGTAGAATATGAGTAGGAGTCTGTTCAATTCCAAGCCCACACGGGTTTCTCTGCATTTTTTCCTAAAGAGTTGGCTGTCCTATGCTTAAAAAAAAAAGTTTAGTGAAAATTGAAACAATCTGGTCAAAGTCTGTGTACGCTTGTAAGGATGGAAGGAATTAAGTTGGGGAAAAGATCTCTTGATTTTAGACTGTGTGATTTCCTGATTTCTGGAGGAAAATTAAACGTTGCTGTCGGTAAATTATCTTTCTCATGTAACAGTGTGCCTCCAGACCAGTTTGTCACACGGCAAATCATCATAGCAGCAAGAGTTCAGGTAACTGTAAGAAATTGTCAGGCAGAAAATATAGTAAAATCAAATAGTTCAGAAAATAAAAATGTCTTATACATCTGGACATGTCTCTCTGGTATATCTTTAATCTATGTTCATGATCATGTATCATGCCATGTGGACTTGACCCAGGGATTGACATGTTTTTCAAACCTTGCAAAGAAATGCCAGTGTTCTGACTTTCTTAAACTAGCTTAAATGATCATCCAAACCTCCACTTTGTTTCTTTCATTTGTCTACTTTTATTTAGCAAATCCAACAAAACTGGGGAGGTTCTGAGCTGTATTCTGGTGCTAAATTGGTTCTTGATGTAAACCGTTAAGAGGAGTTTACAAAGCTGATAGAGCTAAATAAACTCTTCCAGCTGGTGACAGAGGCTGAAACCAGGAACTGAGAGTTATGATTTGAAAGAGATTCAGATTGGACATTGGGTAAGAGTCTCTTTGATAGGAGAGTAGAGCAGTATTGCAACAGGTAGCCAGAGAGACTTCATCCTTCATTTTTGGTCTTGGATAAACAAAACCTTGTGTTCATGACAGTTCAGCTGTAAGAGAGAAGTCAGACTAGTTAACTTTCAGAGGTTCTGATGTTTCTGTGATTGTCAGAGTATGCAGTAATCTTTGTTTGTATTTATCCATTTGTTGCATTAATACCTAATAGATATTAAGTGGCCTGTAGTAGAATAGAACCTTATTATATATTGCTATATTTTTGTGTACAAGGAAGAAATCCCTCCCTTCAGTACTTTACAGTCAAGATGTACTGGACAGCTGGTGATTACATCACATCTTAAACTGCACTGAATGATATCTCAGCATATAAACCCAGCAGTTTATTGGCAGTATCTTAGAAAAAAAAAATCCTATGAGAAATCTGTCTTAGGTGGTGGGCAAAAGCACAATAATTCCTTAAGGAAAATTGTTAGTAAAAACTTCACCAAGCCTTTCCATATGAAATAAAGACCTCACATCTTACAGATTAGATACAAAAAATAGTTAGAGGAATGGCCTGCTGAGTTATTTATTGTTATGGAATGGTGATGGGTTGGTCTGTGCAGAGATTAAAGGAAGGATTGATACAATGAAGTAACACACCCATCTGTTGCAAAATTTGTTTCAAATGGAACAATGTACAACTTTTCAAGGAAGGAAGATGATACATGGTTTGAGAAGTGAACTGATGAGTACATGTTTGATTTATCTGTCTTTGCAGGGAGGACATGTGCATGTTAGAGGTGTTTTGCAGGGCAGAAAATGCATTATTTATTAGGGCTTAGTGGGAAGACCAAGGTAACAGCCCAACTAAAATTAATGTTTCTTGTACTGCTTCTTGTTTTCACTCCTCTTTCACCTGTGTTTATTTTTTCTGTCCTTCTTAACAGCCTCTTATTGACTGGTGACATTATGTACTCTAGGCATCTGAAGTTAATATCCTGGACTGGTAGATGGTTGAGTAAACTAAGGGCATGCAGTTCAAGCTAAAGTTTGGCTGCTGAATTTTTCAACATATTTGAATGTGCTGTGTATTCACAGTTAACACATATGTGCAATTGTATGTTTAAATTGAAGAATGTTAACAACACGTGGTAACATTCAGAGCACTGTTACATAATTTTGTTTAATACCTTGGTCTACCCAGAAGTGAATGATTTATGTTGTTAAAAAAGGAAAAAATAAATTTGTGTCAGTTTTACTAACAGTTGAGCAAGTCTCATTTTTTAAATATAGCAAAGAGTAAAAATCATTTTGAAGACTGATGTGTGAAACAAGAACTTCTAAACTTTTTTTTAAAGCTACTGAAAATCGCACCTGTTTGTTCAAAGGTGGCCTAAGAAATAAAGCTTCATCTCATCAATTTAAAAGGTCAACAAATATCTGCTTCCTTATTTGAGAGTTAAATAATCAGTATGTAAAAACTTGATAGAATATATTTGGAGATACCTTAGGAAAAGATCTGAAGGAAAAAAAAACACTTGTTAGTTGGTCTCATTGATATACAGAGTATATCTCCATCAATTGCTGGTGAGTGAAGCTACACTGCTTAATTTAGAAAGCATATTTTTATTCTGGCAACTGAGTTTTCGAGTAAAAATGTCACCACTTTCCCCCTCTATTTAGCAGTACAAGAGAGAGTTTCTGAAAACAACAAAAAATCGTTACATAACAAGAGGGGCTTTCCAAAGAGCAAGTCGAAGCTTAACTTCCATCTTTTGAAAAGGAATGCATAAAAATCTTTTCACTAGTGTAGCTTGATTGTTATCCCCTTCTTTTCCTTACATTTATAAATATTACTATTTTATTTTAATCCAAGAATGATGATATTTTTTGATTCCAAAACATTATCAGTTGATCATTACCTAAAATCAGGGACAGCAGTTGTCAATATACTGTTCAGTGACGGTAAAACACCTAGTCAGGGAAATCTGCAATGGCCATTTATCTGCCTTTCTCCACACAATTACTACCCAGAACCTTCTTGGGCTGAGTGCACCAGACCTCATTCGCACTTGGCAGCCCTATACATGACTCCAACGCTTTTTGTCATTTGTTAAATGCAAAAAAGAAACCAAAAAGCCTTTGAATACATACATTGAAGTAAATTGTCATGGTGAGAGAAGGAAGGGCTTTTTATTTTTTTTGGTTGAATTTTTGTTCAGGAAAAAAAGTGAAGCACGTTTTGTTCTTCTGTTCTTTATGTAGTATGTATATATTTGCTGTGTGTTTTCAATTACGTGCCAGTTTGTACTACAGCCAGGTGAGCAAGGTACTGTTGCTACAAAGAGAAATTTCCGCTAGCAGCTCTAGAAACAGAGGCATGATTTGGAAGTGGTTATTTGTCTTAGTAGATACTTGTTTTCTTCTGACAGAAGGCAAAAAAAAAATCTTTTCACTTTACCTGTATTTATTTTCACATTTGTTTCCTTGTGTGCAGACTTGCTTATGTCACACAGTTTCAAACACTGTTTATCTTTTATCCTCTGCTTTTTGAAACTACATTGATGTGTCTCAGCTGTCTTTTCTTCTGCCAAATCCCTAAGTAATGACAGAATGGTGCTTTAAAAATTAATCAGACTGTTTCTGGGGGAATGAAAGAGTGATCTGCATGTGATCACTTTATCCAAAGAGAAGAAAAATAGTCAAACACATAAATTAATAGTACATAAAAAAGCTTAAGACTTAGAAGTGTGTACACTGCTGTATTTTGTTAAAAGTTCCTAGAGCTCCTCAATTTTAATTTTCAACCTGTTTTTAAAATGTATTACTACAAGTGAATCAAATGTGACTCAAATGTGAAGGTATATTGGATGTAGTTGTGTTAAAGTATTCAAAAATTCCTTTAAATTCAAATTGAATTTTGAAGTGTTTATAAAGCTGTGTAGCATCATGGTTTTCAAAGCAAAATGTTCTCATTTTCCACTTTTTTTGGTCCTACTTAAAGTTTTGTAAATTAATTATATATTTTTATCTCTTACCAGCAAGTACCAGCTTGCTACAGGCAGGAAATAAATTACTAATTTGTCTTGTGTTATTTTTCCTACTGAATATATGTTGCAATTTTTTTCAGTGTCATTATGGCTATGCTGACCCCTTTTCTTGATAAAAAATAATAATAAAGGAAGTCTCAATTTCACTGTAACTGACCAAGAAAAGAGCCTGAGTTAAGAAAAGATGATGAGTTCTGTACTTTTCCTCATGTGTTTCCACTGTTTGGTTTTATATATGGGTTTGAGTGAAGTTATGGATCATCTGAGACAGTAGATTATCTTGTGTGGATTTTGTGGAAATCAGTTGTAATTTCCCTGAAGAATGCCTATACCTTACAGTTTTTTTGGTAATATCTGGCTGAACTTTTTGCATAGTGAGGAAATGTGAAAGTGTGCTAATTTTGCATGCTTTTTCAATGATATTTTGTGCAACCTCTCTAGAGGCCTTCTAAAAATAGATTTAATATAATTAGGATTTATCAATAGAAATCTATCCATAAATACAAAAATTATAATGTGATCTCTCCTCCCCAAAATCAAGAAAGTGAAAATCAATTTAATGAACCTGAGGGCTACATGAAGACATTTCAGTGACTTCTTATCCATCAGTAATATTCTCTGTAGGAGTTAAGTAAATGGGATGGTTGTTGAACAATGCTTGTTCAGTCAGCTTGACACCTACGGCCTAAAACTATCAAATCTTGCAGTCTCAAGTCTCAAATCTTGTAATGTCAAATCTCTCAGTAAAAGTGGTCTCCTTTTTCCTATTGGACAAGATTCAGAAAAGTGCAGCCTTGATTTTTGCTAAAATATTTAGGATGTCTCCAAGATCAATTAGACTTTGCAATATGGTAGCAGGTACCGATATGTTGCATATGGTAAGGCATACTGTATTTCAGTTGTAAACTGATTTAAGTTTTTTGTATTTGTGAGGTTGCTTCTTAAAAGGTTGGAAGATCCTTCTGGTTGAAAGCAGCAAGCTGGAGTGATTTTCCAGAATCTTCGGTCTAAACTGACCAGCATGGCTAAAAACATGCAGAAAATTGCCATGCTTTAATAGGATACATTGGTTCATGCTTCACATATATTGGACACTTTATGATATAGTAGTAGAACATACATTTAAAACCATAGGTCATATTATTTGTACTTACAGTCGTAAATCTGAGCAAAAACTAGATCCTCTGAAGTTATCTTCAATTTGAGCATTTTGTTTTTATAATATTAGTATGCATGAATGCTTATGAAAAAGCGTGTGCAGGTGAATGGGTGTGCTCTTGCTTATCATACACTAAACCTAATTTGTTTGGTCTTTTTCTCATGAAATGTGGAGGGTGTCTGAACTAGAGTTCTGATAATTTCTGATTGCATCCATTTTTTTTCCTCTCTCTCCAATTAAAAATCAGATTACATTTTGTGTGACCTGCTTGGGATAATCGTGAAGCAGAAGCTGTGTTGTTATGACATAAGAAATCAGTTGAGTAAGCAATGACCAATGCAATTAGAATAGGTAACTTAATTTGAAAAGTAGGGGGCAAGATGAGAGAAAATAGCTGGAAATGTGTTTATGTTTTGGGAATATTTGACTGAGAGCAAGGACAACTTGTTTTTGAACTACAGAAACTACAAAAATATAGGTCTAGGTTAGCTATATAGCATTTTAGAGCATTTTGGTTTGTCTTTACGGAGAAGGGATTGTAGAGGAAGAATTCTGCAACAGAATTAAAGATTTGGCTTACCAAATTAATTTAGTTCAAAAAAACTTTGCAACTCAATCTGATGAGCTTAACTGAAGAGTGTCAGTTACATTTTTATTTCCAGCTTTTTGTTAAGAGGATGTAATTTATTCCCATAGACAAGCATAAATATTGCATTTCATGCACTGGACAATGTATAATTAAACTCAGAAATAGTATGCTAAAAAACATACAAGGAAATGCTGTGCACAGTTTTAGTCCAGAATGAGACTTGTGTTTTAATCTTGACTGTGTTCTTCCAAGGAGAACAAATTTGATTTAAATTGACTTGGAAAACACTGCACTTTTGCTTTGGTTAGAGTTTGAAGCTGTAGAACTTTAATGTGATTTGACTTTACATCTTAAGAATATAATTATATTTAAAGGAAGACTTTTACTGAATACAGACATAATAATGTCCTTAATGCTCTCTGTAGCTGCCACAGATTTTCTCTTTGTGTCAGGATGAGGATAGTCACCTGCATTCCTTAAAGTAAATTAAGCAACAATAAAATAAATACTTGAGCCTGGATGGAAGTGGTCATTTAGATCTGATCTCAAAGCCTTGAGAAATAGTTGCCTATGAACTTTTAATTTGCCATACACTTCCAGTGTTAGGTTGTTTTGTGTTTGTTTTTCCATCAACTGTTTGCACATGCATGCTTCTTGCATAGTTCCCTGAATGTCAGCCAGCACTTGAGGGCACTTGAGATTGTGTATCTACAAAAGGAATCTGTTTCCTGGGGAACCTGAACTTTTTTCTTCTTTTACATTTAGAATTCTTTTTGTGCAAGCCCAGCAATTCTTTCAGAGCTGTAGAAATACTTAGATACCGATTTTAGGAGACACAAGTAACATGTGAATGAGTTCTTACTAGTCAGTGCATGTGCTATTGTAGCTGCAAGGAACAACCCTTGGAAGAAACAGATTTTCAGAGCCTCTCCCCAGCATTAGATGAGTGAATAGGATTTTTGGAGTGAAAACTAGGAAACAAAAACATAGTGGAATTTACTGACTGAAATAATGCATGAAGAAGTGTACCCATTTAAAAAATAAACAATATCTATTAATTTTTTTTAACCTGAGAATAAGATGCCCTATAAAATGTGCAAACTGAGTTTGCACATTTGAAAAAGTAGAAGACAATTAGGGCAGAGCTGTAAAACTGTTGACATCTGGTTCTTTATGCAACATCTGTATCTGGAACCACTTAGATGCTATGTTCTAATTTATTTGCAATAGTAGAGCAGGAAATCATGTTTGTACAGCTCACTGCACAAATACATTGAAGTAGTGAATGTCTAGTAGATTTAAAGTGATAGGTCCATGCTAGAGAAGGCCAACATGAAAGTGCAGAATCATAGAATGTTAAGGGGTTAGAAGGGAGCTTAAGGGTCATCTAGTCCCACCCTGCTGCCATGGGCAGGGACACCCCCCACTAGACCAAGCTGTTCAAGGCCTTGTCCACTCTGGCCTTGCACGCTGCCAGGGCTGGGGCACCCACAGCCTCCCTGCGTAGCCTGTGGGTTGTGTAACCACCCTCACAGTGAAAAAAGTCTAATATCACACACAAGTTTCCCCTCTTTCAATGTGTGCCCATTGCTCCTTGTCCTGTCAGTAGAGTTCCTGATGAAGAGTCTCTTCTTCAGCTTCCCTGTAGGTCCCCTTGAGATACTGAAAGGTTGCTGTGAGCTCTGCTCTGGTAAAAGAAAAGAGATAATGGCATAGTTTATAAAGTTGAGTGCCATTTTTTTTGTGTTTCTGTTTCTCATACCTGCTGCTAAATTTCTTTGTGGAGCAAGTCAAGTAACTAATACTGCCCTGTTGCTTTCTGTCTGCTCAATCCATGAGAGCTGGCTTGCTAAAGCATCAGAGCCTGCAACTCAAGAAGTGCTTAATTTTGAATTAATTAAACATGACATAACAAATACAGACTTATTTTGGGTGTAGGAAAGGAAAAAAAGGGAAGAAAGTGTTGTGGCTTTATTTTCTCAATTACCGTTCATCTCTATAACCATATATATTTATATAACTGTATGTATTTTTATAACTGTATATATTGTTATAACTGTGTATATAACTGTATATATTTATATAACTGTGTAAAAAGAGTGTTTTCCCTTAGTGTTCGTGCTGTGGCTCTAACCACATCCCTGTCTCCCTATTTTGTGACACAGAGGGTGTGCCACCTTCATTTCTTGGTTTGTATTTGCTACATATAATGGGAAGTACTTTGGAAGGCAGACAAAGATGTAAGATCAAACTGGGCACAGGCAGCTACTTTCGGCTTACTCTTCCTTGGACTAAGTTCCTGACAATTCACAGACCTAATCATATTTCTCATTTCACGTGCCTGTTATCACAACAATATTTTTTAAATATTAATATACACTAGCAAGCAGTATCATACAAAAGTACTTGAGAAACATTCTTTGATTGTTATTTAAGAAAATGATCAGCATCTTCAAATAAGTTGCTCCATACTGTATCCAAAACAGTAAAGCGAAAACAAACCAATTAATCACAGGCATGAATTGATGGAGGCATCACAAGTAGTATAATTATAAGTGTAGTGACTCAGTGGTATGGACCTGCAGAGCAGATGGAGTTTTCATAGACAGCCTTAATTTTGGTACTTTGAATTTTAAAATGTCTGGCTTTGCAAACTTAAACACCTTTTTGTGTATATTCGGATACATACACTGTTATACTGATTCAGAAACATACAGAGGGAATGGAAGTTATTTGTACCAATGTCCATGTGCTTAATCACTGAGTTTGAAAAATGGAAATGCTTCTTAGATTTTCCCAATTGACCTAATAATCCAGAGAAATATGTGTAATGTTTTTGTTTTCATCATGCAGCTGGTCATATCGCATTCAGTGGTGAAATATTCTATGTTTAGAAAATATCTATAAATGCTTCACATTTAGAGAAATTCTGAGATAGTCTTGTGGTTAAATACTTTGTCAAACTGGTTTTGGATAAGTAGTTCAGGTGATCAGACTGTTTCTCTTTTACTGGGTCATTTACTGAACAGTACAGCAGAAGAAAATCAGTGCCAGAAAAAAGGCTCTTTGATCAAGTCATATGGTTCTTATGAATTGCACTATTTGTACATTAGTTAGATTCATACTCAGAAACAAGTCTAATTTATACTTAGGTTCTCTAATAAAAAAGTATATTGTATGCATTTGGTTTAAGAGCACTAGTATCTTAAATTGAATGTATTTTATATAGAATTTTCTCCCAGTATGTGGTATCCAATGCTGATGAGTGGCGTAGTAAATTGAATCCAGCCTCATGATCTTAGGTCAAGTCCACCCATCACTCATTCCATGACTTGGAACTACATGTGCAATTAACTTTACTTCTTCTAGGCAATTAGATGTGTTGGCTGTCCCTTCTGCAAATCTGTGCAGGCCTTCGAAGTTCCTTTAAAATGGATCCCCTGAGGCAAGTACTTTCTGTACTAGGAATAAGATTTAAAGAATTGCCTGCCTCCTGAAGGGCGTTAAGTGTGGATGCTATTACTGAAGTTCTTCTACTTAGAACATCTGCAGCAGGAATTCTGTTTCCTTTCTCCTCAGTTGCCTTCACTTATTTTTGCTTAAGGGAGGAATGCAGGAAATGGATTGAAGTGACCATTGCATATGTAGCTCTGGTGGTGAACAATTAAAATGTTTCTTTTGGTTTTTTAAATTTTATTAAATGATACTTTGTTTTTCTTCTGGTCTCTATGCTGCACCAATTTGCCTCTTGGACCTAAGTTTTTCAGTACATCAGAAACTTCACGTGTCAGACTGGCTGTTTGTCCAGTACACTGGTCTCCAGCAGTAATAGTTAGGTCATTAAGGAGGCGTCTCATGCCTGGCCCCCTCTTACAAGCTTATTTCTCATGCTGCCCCCCCAAGTTCCTGTCATTTATTAGGGATTTTAGAGAGCATATCCATACTTAATTCAGGATCAGCTTTGGATCTGTGGTCCATTTATTTGTGTAATGTGTTCTTGATTCTGTTGATTCATCTGCTTCTACACTTTTTTCATATAATTTCCAGAAGATCCCTCTATGATCTTTAAAAAACGAGCTTAGAAATTTTCTTTAAGTTTTGTGTGTGCTCTCTGTGTGAGGAACTTGAGGCATTTCTTGCTAGAGTGGTATTTCTAGTTAGAGGGAAAGAGTTGTCAATACTTGTTAGATGGAACATTCTGAGATCGGTGTATGTAAACCTTTTTCTCCATTTTTTCATATCTCATAGTCCTCTTAAGTATTTTGCACTGTATTCTGGGAGTACACTAGAAGGTTTTGGAACTATGGGCCTGAATAAAGTGAATGATCAATGCAGCCAGATCAGTTGATCTGTTGTGTCACAACTGTACCTTGCACCCTGTTTCACGAGTTCCTTGCAGGTATTCAAGAGTTGCATGTAGAGTTTTAATGTAGGAAAAAGAGCAGTCATCCTCTGCCTTGTGATGGACGTTGCTGGTAGGGTGTGAGGATAGTCATATGTGTCTGAGGAGTAGGCGAGTCTGCTGAGGTTGATTTGGTATGAGCTAGCTGGAGAGTTAGTGAAGCATGGTTAAATTATCTTAGCCACATTTGATGCTGTAACTGTGTCCGTTTAGCTCATCTCAGTTTCAAAGTAAAACATGTTGTTTCAGCCATAATGTAAGCATCGATCATTTGATCATTTTTTTGCCCATCAATCAAAATTCATCATGACATGGGTTCTTTGGTCCTGAATTGAATATTGCAAGAATACTAGATTTTTCAAGGGTTTGGATTTTTTTTCCATGGGAAGCCTGAAAAACTCATTCCATGTGATGCCTCACTGTGATAATGTATGTAGAAGCCTCCTATATATTTACATAATTGTTGCTTCTGAACAGATTATGAAAAGTCTCCTTACATTTTTTGGCTAGGTGAGGGTATCATGCAGGAAAACAAGAGTTTCCAATTTGATATTTGTCATGCCTTTCTTTCTTTTATTTTGTATTTCTCCTGGCTGTAAATTAAATGTTTCTTTAAATTTTGGAGTTTCCTTACGCATCTCTAAGGCATCCTAATTCAGAAAAAGTTGTAGAAAGAGATGTAACTGTATACACTAGCAAACATGCTTGCTTTAAAATTGTGTTTATTAATTTAGGTAAAGAATGGAGACTGAATTGTTCAGACAGAAAAGTTTCTGAATGAAGCAATGATCTGCAGCATTTTTTGTATCCTGACGTATTTGAAGTTTGCATTATTTTTGCAACTCAGTTGATCTGCTGTCAAAAAAAAAGTGACTTGGACAATTACAGCTTTTTCAGATGAGGAAATAAAGGGAATGTCTGCGCTGCAGTCATGTAGAGATTTGCCTTCTGAAGGCCAGTGAGGATATATGCTGCTCACAAGGAGGTAGGATGACTGTACACTCTAAGTGGCAATGAACAGGCTATCAAGATTTTTATGCATTTTTCTTTCCCCTCATCTCCCAAAAAAAGGTCACCAATTAATTTTTACATCTGTCTTATCAGACTGAATACTTTGTGACGTGCTGTACAGATATGGTTCCAGAGCCGAAGACAATCTGGCAGGTTGTTTTGGTTTTCAGCTGTTTGACTAATTGTTACATATGTAAAAAACAGTAAGTGGAAATAGAAGTATAACATATGAATTTTCATTATCCTGAAATAAAAGCCCCTACTCAGACACTGTTTTTTAGAAAAAAACAAACAAACAAACAAAAAGATTTTACCTACTGATAGAGTGGTATTTGTTTTTTCATGGTGTAGATTACATTCTTTCTTTGTGTATTTAATGTGTCATATGATGACCTTTCAGCTTTTGAATCACTGCTTGCTTGAAAAATAATTATTCCTAAGAAGCTTGCCTATGTAGCAACAAGGCGTTTCAATATGAAATTACTGTATTTTGATTGTTTAGGGTTTTTTTGGCTGTTGCACCTTACTGGGGCCAAAACATACACTATTTTATATTGAATCTCTTAAAAATGTTTTGGTTTTTGATTATTTTTCTCTTGTCTCTTATGGTAAAAAATATTTGCCTCACATACTGTGTTTTACAAAAGTCCTCAGGAAATTTCCTTAACTGTCTTCTAAAGATTGCAGTTAAATGAAGAAGGGAATGTACATACACTTGTTTTATATGTGTCTGGCTAATGTGTTTCAAAGTGTGTCTAAAACATGTAAAAATTTTAAAGCATAAAACTTTCTTCCCTAAGTCTTTGATCTCTGTTTTGACATACTGCTGTAGATAGAACTGGCCTTACGTATGGACTGTGATGTCAAATGTGGCATGAAAGTGCTGACATTAAGTTACTAGTACTTTCAATATTTTGTCTCTGTTGTGAAAATTTTACTCTTTGACGCTTTCATGTAACTGACGGAGTTGTTATATCACTCAGTGCCTCGTATTTATTCGTGTTTGGAAAGGACAATTATATTTCTTCAGTTGTGTCCTTTGAGATCAATGGGCAAAGCTTACAAGAGCAATACTGGTAATAGTACTAATAATTAGCTATTAAAATATTATTTATTTTCAGAATAAGAATAGGTGATTAATAAAGGGTGTAGAAACCACTAGTGCTATGAGAGCAAAGTTTATATGTGGAAAGTAGGTGTTTTAAAGATGTATATTTAATCATTGTTTTAGGAATACAATTAATTTGTTATGGTCCATATCAGGAAAAAGCCCTTTGAGTTTTAGTTCATATCAGTTCTGAAGTCATAAAAGGTAAAGACTGATGCTTTAGGCTTTACTATAGACAAGTGACATTTTTGTTTAGATTTGGGAATACTAACGTATCTTTGTGCTATTTTATCTCTTTTTGTCATAGGTCATGTACTTGCCTCCTTGCATTCACACCTCTTTCAGTGACACAATTGAGTGTTTATGTAAATTCAGCTGGGGGCCAATGTCACCGTTTTTGCTTGTTTCCCATGGTGTATTGCTAAGCAACATGTCTACAAACAAGAGTCTTTGCTTTCGTTTTACCTCTTACCTGTCCCTCTTCAGCCCCCCACTTCACTAAATAGTGACACAAATTTGAAAGGTATGCATTAGCTTGTCAGGCAAAACAGTAGTTTTAGTCTGTAGTCTGTGAAAAATGAAAGATGCAGTAGATAGTGAGGATTTTGGATGTTGGATGTTCTTTAGTTTCACTACTTAAATATTGATCACATTCCCAACAATTACTTTATTTTCCTTGCAATCAACTTTTTCTTTTTTTTTTTTTTTTTTTTTTCCTTCTGGAAGCAATGACTCATTAGGATATTTTTACACATCCTCATCCATATTCACTGAGAAAAATAATTTTGGAATACTGTTATTCTCATGTACACACCTGTTATATTGTACCTGTACAAGGTATGGGTACATTTTAGATGTGTTTATTTTTGATATTGCTGAAGACATTTTATTGCACTTTCTAGATTCCTGAAGTGTAAATTGTAGAACATTATACAAATGTGTGTGTGTATGTTAAGAGAGAGCGACAGAGAGAGAGAGGATTTCCTGTAACTAGAGTTTATGGTGTCTGACATTTTACATTCATATATAGCAAATTAGATTCTGGTGAGAATTGGTGACTATTGAGGTTTCCCTCCTCAGAGAACTGAGGAGGGAAACCTCAATAGTCAACTGAATGGAAAAACAACTCATAGTCAACAGAGTTAAGAAAAATTGGAAGTAAAGGGCACATTTTCTTGCCTGAGCTATCACTAAAGGCAAAACTCAAGAAGGGGATATATTCAAAGATGTTTGATCAATTTAATTTTTGTTTTCTGAGCAATAACTTTATTTTTCAGTATTAATTTTACTTGCATAGTGAAAAGAATGTCTGAGATTGCCCCCCACTCTGTGGACTTCCCTGCTTAAGTATTGCTAGGTTTTTATGTGGTGGTGTGTTCTGACTACCTTGTCTTGTTTTTCCTGGATTTCTAGAAGGAACAGTCTCAGAATTTCGGAATATAAGCTGTCATTGCTTGTCCTGCTTGGACGAGGAGCAGTTGAGTATATTGTTTACTGATGGCTTGCTTTGTAACTATACTGGATTTTAAGTCTGGTATTCAAAATCTGAACTGCTTTTTCAGATTTTACCATTAAAGTTATCTCACAGAACTGAAATCTTGTACATATTTGATACTATCATTTGCATGTGACATATCTCTGAAGGTGATCACTAGTATGTTTATTTGATTTACAGTTTTTACTTTTATTGGAAGACTGATGGTAGCCTTGTTCCTATTTTGCCTTTCCTTTTATTTTTTTCCATTTTTGAGGAGAAAAAGAATGTCTTTCCCAGAATGTTTGATTATACAAAGGTGAACTCCATTATTCTTCTCATTTGCTATTCATCAATTTGCATGTTAATGTTTTCAGTGGAGACTAAATATGCTAATTTCACAGCTTCTTAGCAGATTCCTTAATCATGAAGATATTTATTTGTATGTTTAAAAAGAAATGAGGTAAACTGCCAACATTGCTTCATAAAATTATACTACAGGTCATTCTGAAAATTGTGACTGTTGCAGGGGCCTTGTCTCCATAGGGACTAGAACCAGCTATCACTGAAGTTGAAGTTAGCTGTAAGATTTGGGCTGGTTCTGGGCTGGTTGATTCCTCTGTCTTTTAGCTATGGTTCATGTAAACAGTTAAGCAAATGTTCAGTCAGCAAGTCAGTCAACAGGTCTCGCAATCTTTTTTTGTATATGTTCTTCAAAAATATGTTTCTACACATAGTAAGTATAGGTAGCTTCTTTACATTAACTGTGATTAGACGGATAAGCATTTCAATGCTTTTGTCTGTTGTAAAATGGAGCTAGCATGATGAAAGCCAAGAAGCAATTGTTTTAGAATTTATATACATTGGAAAAACTAAAAAGGTGTTGGTAAGACTTTCAAAGCTTCTCTCGTGAGGCTAACTGAATTTTTTGCTTAGGGTGAAGTTAATTCCTTCCATGTCTGCAGAGATAAGACTGTAATGTCAGGCAATAAGCTAAAATGCATTAAAATAGTAGTAAAATTGACAGGTTTGCTGTCCTGGTAGTGCTGTCAGCAGGTCCACTGTAGGGTTGGGAGGATATTTGAGATATACCTAAAATACATTGGGCTCTTCTGCATAGTGATGGGGAAAAGTAAATTTCAGAAAACATTATAGAGTACCTCTGTTAGGATTTGCCCTAATGGCCTGTATTACCTCTAATAGAGTTACCCTCTAGCTGGCAGTGGTGGGACTGAGTTCTATCAAATGACTCTTTTAAATATATTGAGAATTTTTTCAATAATATTAGATCACAGAGCAGTTTAATTTGAACTGCTTGCAGAATATTATTTCTAACACTTGCTGGATATCGTTTGTGCCACATTATCATTGTATTTAAACTTGATTAATATGTCTTCTGACTTAATTTTCTTATACTGTATGGTAAATGCTGAATAATTATGTCTGTAAATTCATGCAGTTTAGAGCTTATTCATTGCATTTCATAGTCAAATTTTACAATCGTCATTCAAATGTCCTCATTTAAATGAGATATGCATCTCACGAGGCTGACCCAATAAGAAAAATTTAAATAAAATGTATGTTGTCTTGTCATTATGATCTCTATGAAGAGATTTTTCTCTTCAGCTGTGTTTCAGTGTTAACCCAATTCTCCATGGTAATTCCACTAACATTGTTGTTTCAAAGGAATAAAACATTAATTATATGCTTTTTCTTTAAAATGTACTCCAACCTTTAAACAATCTATCTATAATACGTATTAAGCACTGTTATTATTGTAGTAAAAACTAGTTGAACCTTGACTGTAGTCAAGACGTCAGTCTGGAAATTAATATTTTGGTGACCCTTAAATTAATATTTGGTGCCCCTTGTTGCAAAAAGATTACAAAGGCAGACTGATACCATACAATCTCTTAGAGCTAAGTTAATATTTAAAAATCACATATCTTAAATAGTTTCTTAACAGGAATAATTTGGTAACCTTCAATAAGTAGATTTGATGAGGTGAATGCCCTTTTCCAGACCAGATTTCAAATAAGACTAAGTAAAATCAATACTTTAAAAAATGTATTCAGCAGAAATAAGTGCAGTTTGCAACAAAAATACTGTTTCAAACCATTTCTATGAACAGACTAAGACAGATTTTTATTCTCTAATCATATGTTTAGGGGGTCGGCTATTTAGCAGATTTTTAGCTTTCCAGATGCTCAAACAATGCACTCTTAAGTACAGCATCCATAGATTATCCCCAGAATGCTCTAGATTAGCTATTTTAAGATTTGAATTGTGACTAAAAGCTGAGAAAAAAGCAACAGCAGTTGCAGTTGCAAATGTGTTGTCTCCATTAGCTCATTTAAAATGTATTTATCAGGGAAAGAGACAAAGTAGGCTGTGTCTGCATGTAACACTGTTACTTCATTAATATTTTACATACATATGTGTGTGTCTATAAATAAAACCTTTATGTGAATTCTGTCAACAACAAAGAGTATCCAAATGAGAGGCCGGTTTTGTTTGTTTATTTTACTAGGAGGGCAGTACAAGTTGTGATCACCATGGACTGATTAGCAAATTTTGGACAATAATGAACATAGTTAAATTTTAAGTAGAGCTTCTTTTTGTTTGTTTAGATGCTCAGAATTTTACAGTTTTGGCAGATAGGTTATTTTACTGAACAGTGAAATACAGTACTTTTAATTTGTGTTAATTTAGTAATTGTAACTCTTACAAAAATATCTTTTCATTGAATAGTTTGTAACATGTAATTTTTAATCTTTGAAATTAAGGATAACATATGTTTAATTTAAGATAATTTGCTTTAAATGTTTTTCTTACTAACAAACCACACTTGCTGGATCTATGTCTTGCTGGGCTACCTGGTTTAGCCAACTTAAGGCAAATCCAGTTTGAAGCTCTGCTTCTTAAAATATTTAGGTTGAAAAAATCTCTCATGGAGTGACAGCTTCCTCCCAAGCATCCACCTGCTCCAGCATGGGGCTTCTCCTCCGCAGGCTGCAGGTTGATCAATGTGGACCTCTTTGGGAACAGCCAGCTTCACTGTGGTCTGCACTACGGCTGCAGAGGAATCTCTGCTCCTTTTCCACTGATCTGGGTGCCTGCACGTTGTTCTGCTCACATATTCTCACTCTACTCTTCTCTGACTGGAATTAAAACTGATTTGTTTTGTTTTGATTTCTTCTTAAATATGTTCTCACAGAGGCATTGCCACCATTTTGAATTGGCGCAGCCTTGGCCAGCGGCGTGTCCATCTTCAGAGCCGTAAGGGATTGGCTCTGCCAGACGTGAAGGAAGTTTCTGGCAGCTTCTCTCAGAAGCCACCACTGTAACCCCCAGTTCCAAAAAACAGGCCACGCAAACCCAATGCAGTTTGACTGTTCTCACTGTAGAGATCACTTAGACTGAGGTGGAACATTTCCTCATGCAGCTTCTACCCATTGCCCATATTTTTCTGCATGGCTCCTTGTGAAGAGGGAAGTTTCTGTCCTCATTGTACTCACCCATCAAGTACTCAAATGAGAGTATGAATGGGTTAGTATTGTTAATATTTTTGCCTCTGTTGGGGAAATTTCACTCAAGTATCTGGGACACTGCAGAATACAAATGAAAAAAATACATCTCCAAATGAAAAGAATATGATAATTAAGGCTTTTTTTAACTTCTTTCAAATTTAAGATTATGTAATATCAGCATGCTGAAAGCTAAGCTTCACTGTTTGTAGAGAAGTCCAGCTGCAGTTACTGGAAACAATGGTTCAGATACATCAGATTTGTCTTGTCAACCTGTAAGCTGGTCTTATTACCAGCTATATCTCACATCCAGTACTGACCATGAGTTAAATGCACAGAGGAGCTGGAGGCAGGGAAGTGTCAGCTATCAGTGGAGCACTGATAACCATCTGAAGAGTATTTAAAAAAAAAAGGATTGTGTAATTTTTTCCATACCTCACATTCTCTAATATGAAAACAATTTTTGCTCTCTGTTGTTTGCTCAGAATAACACCAAGCACTGCTGGGACTATAGGACCGTTCTTGTTGCAGATAACTCACTTGAAATGCGCGTGGATTGATTAAACTGCTGAAGTGCCCTGAGCGCTGACTCCCAGCTGTGCTTGTTCTGATTGCTGCTCACGGTGTGTGCTGGGAACTCTGCTCATGGAGAGCTGGCAGGCATTTGGTATAACCCTGCTCAATACTCATTGTGTAATAATACTGGTGATAGGGAAAAACGGGCTTAATATTCTCAGGTACAAATAGCCTTCTGAAAGAAAAGGAAAAACCTGGCATTGCTGCATAATTCAGTGTGGAGATGTTCAATTTTCATATACTTTCTATATATAAATGCTAGCTGTATAACTAATAGCACAAACTAGATGGTTAACTGAATCCTGTTTTCATGGCAGAATTTTTCCTCAATTTTGCCTATCAAGGCTAATTTTTGGTAAGATCTTGTGAGATATTTTTTATTTTTACTGGACTGATCTTATTTGCATTGTTTACTGAAAAATACTGAAGGCAACATGACAGGAACTTCTGAAGGAGGAACATTAGTTATTTTTAGTATTAACCATTACTATGAAATTGGATAATTACAGAAGGAATCCTGTTATAGATTATCGTATTTTAAGGTTCAGATTGAGATTATGTTGCTGGTGTTGAAGATGGGCAGGTGACTGTCAGTGATACTAGATGATCACATCGTGAGACTTAGGAGGTCAAAAGACTGTAGTGAAGCCATTGTGTTAATTGTTGGAGTTACTAAATTTGATCTGCTGGTGACTGAGCTCTTCATCTTGAACATAATGAACACTTAGCACTGAACAACTATGTATTATTTATCCAAATCTTTCATCCAGAAAACTAGATCATTTTCTGGGCTGATGGGAGAAGAGTGACTGTGAGTATAATCCATGAGCTAGATACTAGTAGAAGCAGAGTCAAGGAATAAATATCCTTAAATATACAAATGGATTCACTGAGTTTTCAGCACTAGTTCACAGTAATTTATTTACAAGTATGTGAGTATAATCCATGAGCTAGATACTAGTAGAAGCAGAGTCAAGGAATAAATATCCTTAAATATACAAATAATTGGATTCACTGAATTTTCAGCACTAGTTCACAGTAATTGATTACAAGTATCTACTTGTTATATAAGTACTGATGCTGACAATAAATTGGTGTGAGATGTGAGTGAAGAAAGCTAAGTCTAGTCCTTTATTTTATGGTACTTTTTTTTGTTTGTACATGTGGTTTAGTTCCAGTTAAGAATTTTCTGGCTTCTTATTTTATAGTACAGACATATTTCAGATTTTGCCCTGCAAGGAGAGAAATTTTATGCAAACTAAATAGACTTTTTTCTTTTAGAAAATCTAGCTGTTGGCTAGACTCACTATTTTGAAATGTGAAAGATTTGCCACCAACATTGGGTTGGATTTTTCACTTAAATCAGCTTCTCAGTGTTATTACTGTATGAATAGTAAACATACAATCTAAAATCTGGTAACTATTCCATGAATTTATTTTTACTTCTACATGCATTTAATATTGAATTTAAAGTAGTTAAAATTAATGTTCTATTCAAGAACTGTTTCGCAAACCCTCTTGATAGCAAATGGCTGTCAGTAATAGTTCCACTTTCTTAATTTGCTTTTAAGGGAATTAGATTTCAAATAAAGTTAGTAATGAGAATGAAGCCCCAGATTTCTCCTATAATGATCATACATGACTTAAAATTCTTGTACTTAAAAATGGGTTTGAGACTAGCAGCAGTTCAATAAAATTGCTTGCAGTTTCCTGATTAGTAGATGAACTTTTTGGAGATCATCATTTAGTACTGTCTCCAGTAGGCCTAAAACTGCAGAATGAAAGACGGCTCTTATTTCACTGAAGCTTTGCTGTCGTACCTTTCAACTTTCGAGCCTGCCAGTGTGTGTGATAGAAGGCATCAAAATGTGTGAGAAATGACCCAAATGCAGAGCTGTTATTTGCAGTTATCAATACAAACTGTTATTTTGCCATAATTGACAGATGGTTTTGCACTCTAATATCTGTTTTTAAGGATATTTTTACACTGATTTAGACAGAGTTGTGTGGCGGGTTGTGGGGGTTTTGTGTGTTTTTGTGTGTTGTTTTCTTTTGGTTGTATTTTGTTTTTGTTGTTGGAGGGTTTGGTTTTTTTTTGTTTTGTTCTTTTTCCCCCTAATGCAGCAGACACAAACCCCACAAATTAATGGTACTCAGCAAGAAGGAATTGCACTGTAAAAAAAAAATGTGGACATATAGTAAAAAATAGGAATTTGTTATTTGAGCTGGGGAGCACAAAGGCTGAAACGCACTCTGAACCCTCCTAAAAGTTACAGTGAATAGCTGGATGTTCTAGTTTGAAATTTTTATTTTTCTTTCTGTAAAACTCTCTAAGATCTGAAATTTATTTTCCGGCAGAGGAAAAAATACTTGAGAATTTATAAAGCTGGATAAAATGAAAACTGATTTGTTTCTAGTTCCTTGGCAGGCTCATTTTGCTAAAGCAGTGACAAAGTCTACTGTTAAAGTGACTTTATCCAGTTCTTCGCTCCTGTCCAGTTTTTTACTTGGAGTGAACAAATGGTAATTGTAGCTCTACTTGAGCACTGGCAAACACTGGCATTAAAATTAATGTGTTCTTAGAAAGTTCTTATTTTCATACAGGGCACGTCTTGTTTTTCTTAGGTGTACCATTTCAAAACCAGTGCCAGGACCAAATATAGATTTCTTCAATTTGGTGTAATTTCTACTTTAATTTTCTCAGAACATTAAACTGTATATTTTAAAACTAATTAAAATTAGTTTTAAAATTAAATTAAAATTTTCTTGACTGAAAATCAACAGTTTAGAGTTCATTGCTTGAGAAAATGGCAGTGCTGGGAACTGGCCACGTGCTATCCACGAGGGCAGTTCCCAGGGCTGCAAATTTTTCCTTATATATTCCTTTTGTTGTATTTTTGTCAAGGTTTAATAAACCTTTTTAAATTTTCCAAGTGAGCAGTCGTTTCTCACAAATAACCAGATGTTTGTAATATAGAAAAGAATTGCAGTTATTAGGGAGGTGGATGTTAGGGTTTGCTGCTCTGTTATGAATATTGCTGTGTTTCAGTGGAGGGTGTTGCTTTTTGGGGAACTTTATAAAAAACCCATATGGTTTGTGATCATGTTTTATTACAGAGAGTTTTGTGACTTCCATTGTGCTCCTTGGATAGATTAATAGGTGATCTTTTTGGCTCATGTCTTAACTGTTGATGGATAGGAAGATAATGTGAACAGTTGAAAAATATTTCTGAAACACCATACAATTTCTATAGATGCTTTACTGGTATTAATTACAGCAGAATTCTCCTATGAGAAGAATTTAAGTGACTGACTTGAAACATCTTCAACCATGCTGTCAGCAAGGTTTGCTTTTAAAGATTACTTCTGCAGAATAGAGGGACAGGAAGCTGTGTTGGATGTGGAAGCTGTGGTGTTGCTGTGGCTCTTGGGTGAAATGGTGGTGGAATTAAAGAACCTCCTGATAGTCTGAGGACCTACCTAAATCTGGAGCGTGGTGTTTCCATCTGAAATGGGGTTTTTTTTGTGGAGAATAGAAGAAAGTTGACCTTAAGAGACATTTAAGTGAGGTAAAATGATAGGGTCCCCGTCAGGGAGGCAACTGTTTGAAAGAAATCTGAGAGGAGTGGCAGCAGAAAGGAAGAGTCGTGTAAGATGAGAGTAAGATGGTAAGGAATGTTAAGCTAGTGTACAACTACAGGAAGTACAAAAAAATGTGCTATAAAATGTTTTATTTTTGTCTATGAAACAAGCCATATTAGGTATTGTGGAGCAGAAAAGACAAAGCCCACAAAGAAATGCCAGAAGCACAGGGAGATAAGAGGCATGAAGGCAGACTATTTGGGAATACTGACTTGTCACCATTTCTTCATGCTGCACATGGTCAACTCTTGTCCCCTAATGTGGCCTTCTTGTATAATTGCTAGTCAGAAGCTGTTTATATGCAGATCTCTCCTCAGGCCCTTCTGTGTGTCAGTAAAGCCATTTCTGGTATTTAAAAGTCCAGAAAACTAATTTCTTACTACACCTATCCATCTGTCCATATTTTAAGTCTGCAGCTTTGCTTACTCCCAATGGGTTTTAGGGGTTTTCCTCAGCATTTGCTGAAGGTAAATGTTAGCGTGCATCAGTGACAGCTGCATGGAATGTGTCCATAGCAGCCACCTTTAAGCACTATTTCAAATTGCTAGATGTATTTCCTGAAATTTTAGTAGAAAACTGTCACCCAATATGTTTAGTTTTGTACACACGTGCATATATATATATATATATATATGTTTCTTCTCTTTGTGTTTTTATTGCCTTTAACCCATTGAAGATCACAGGAGGTTGCTTTGTCTCCTGACTGTTGCTATAAATATTTCTGCCATAATCTTAACAACAATCTGTAATGATACAAAATATGCCAGTTTGCAAAAGTATTCTCAGAGCTACATTTATGGGCTACAATGAGTTTGGTATTAAAAGAATAAAGAATGAGCCCCAGAAATAGCTTGTTTGTGATCTAGTATCACTTCCTACTCTTACATGCATTTTTTTTTATACTGTGGGTTGGTTTTTTTTTTTCCTTCTCTGTTTTATATACCTTCTGGGGGACTACTGGAACCTTTGTACAGGGATTAAAAAAGTGATAAAAGAAAGTGTCAAATATGTTGGTGCTTTATGTAAACCAGAGTTTTAATATGATGAACAGCAACACCTAGCCTTTAGGCATGACTGTTCAGCTGCTGAGAGCTTCAGCATTAGGTACTAATGTGGGCATTCATACCCACTGCCCCTTGCTTTAGTAATTCCCTGTAACTTATTTACTTTATCAAAGACACCAACTCTAATCTGACAGCATTTGCAATCTGCCAAAGTGTAAAACTGTCACAAGATGCATTTACATATATAGCAGAATCTGCATAGCTGTACAGGAGGTGAAAATCAGTCGATATAAACCTGTGTCAGTGAAGATGGGATTTTGTGTACAAAATCTGGCAAAACAGTTTATCAAATTTTGAGCTGTCCTTGGTGCCGGCTGAGAAATGGAAAATTTTATGAGGAAACAAATGACAAAATTTTGTATCAGTTTATTATAGGACAACGTACAAACAGTAAACTAGCCACTTAAGTATTGAAAGCTCACTGTACATGGATATTAATCATTGCCTAGAGCATGGTGCTAAATTATAATTCTTTTTCAGAGTGTAGCTGTTTTTCAAGGTGACCATGCTTTCCTTCAAAGCTTTGACTTTATATTAGGGTTTGATATCTTCATATAGTTGTTGAAGGGCTCAAAGAAGATAAAAATAAAGCAAATGAGAAATCCCAAACAATTTTATGAAACATGAGGATCAGACTAATGGTGCTGATTCTTATTTTGGTGTTTGTTTTTTTTTTTTTTTTCTTTTGTGTATGTTTAATTTGGTGAGGTTTTTGGTGGTTTTTCTTTTTGTTCTGTTTTCTGATATTTTCTCTAAAGATGAAATTTGGATTTCTGTCACATGCACAGATAAATGAGTCTATTAGCAACACATGTGCCTCAAAATAAAGTTTAGTGCTATGAGTTCTTTGTACTTACCTATATATAAGTTTCTTTTGTAAAATAATATGTCAGGACAAAAAATTTGAGGACATCTGCAGTGTTGTGCCCCTTTTTGCAATAGAGAAGTTAAAGTAAGGGCAACTTCCATGATATGCCATATCACAGGTTGTTTGTTACCTTTCCAGCTGTTATTTGTTATTTGTGGATCAGCAAATATGGAAGAGCCATGCTCTGGATTTTAGTGCTCCTTCTCTGCTTGCCTTTGGGAAGATGCTACCCTTTAATATTAGTTTATATCCTATTCCAGTGATACTCACAATATGGGATGGTGTAATGAAGATAACTGAAATTTAAACCCCAAAACTAAGAAATGAAACATTATTTTATGTATATATCTATGGTCTATGGAATATAATGTAGAAACTTTGGCAGAGCAGCTGGTGGATCAAGGCACATGGCAGCACAGTCCTGGGTGATCCCAGTGGGGAGGCAGATGCAGCCAATGCTCAACACGTGATAGAAGCTTTGTAGAGGAATGCTGTTCTGTTATTACTTCTGCAAGGAGCAGCTCTGTCTCACTGCTAATGAATTGGTAATGGACTAATAATGAAAATGTTGGAGGATGTAGAAGTAGCCTGAAGCTGCAGTCTGGACAATGCAAGGCAAGGCACAGGTTGCCTATCACAACCTGTAAAAAAGATGTAAAATTGTTAAAAGTGTGCAATAAAATGCTTTTTATATTAAAATACAAGGCATGTCTGTGAATCCTCTGTCTGGTAACATTAGCAAGTGAAAAATGAATGTTGCATGGTGGGACTATAAATACACATCTATTGTGCTAAATTATCCTGGATGGAGGAGTAACATGTGGAATTGCATAGCATCACATAGCATCACATAGTTTTTTAAATGCAAACTTGTGAAAATTGTAACTAACAGAATCATCATTAGTTTCTAAAATTACTGTTTCTATTAAAAGATGTCGAATTCACTGACTTTTTTTTTAAAGTCAAAATGTAGCTGTTTTTGCTAGATAAAATTGTAAGCTGTTGCAGAAAGTGGAGTGTCAGGAAACCAAAACTTTGGAAAACAGGAGATGAAGCATTAACCACCATGCTGACATGGGAAGGTCAAACCCTTAATTTGCTCACAGTTAGCTTTACTTAGAAGGTGGAAATACATGTGCTTTATATTGTAATGAGAATTCATGTAGATTTGTTCCAGACTCACTAATTAAGTACCACTTGAAATTAATGATTGTTTTATGCTGAAAGCATATTTATATTTTTTCTTTTTGTTGTGGCAAGGGATAGTCCAACATGAATATTTATTATAACTTGTCAAGTAATTTAACATTTTACACAGTGTTTCTTTATTAGTGCTTCTTTTAGCAGTTTGTTTTTCCCATACCAGTTTTAGAGTAGGAATGCAAGAAGAGATTTTTGTTGGGATACTGAAATTAAGCAAAAAGTTTATTCCTTGTTCCCCCTGAGAAAACAATGTGAAGTTATATGCTTGGGTTTTCTGTTTGCTTTGATTTATTTAAATATTTATGGATTACATGCATAATTTTTAGTAGATGTCAGACCATGGGCCTTGAAAGCATCTAGGGTTGTTTGTTTTGTAGCTGGATAACACATCATGTATTCACACTTTCAGGTTAGTAGTATTTAACCTTTCAATTTCCAGTACTTTCCATTACAAGAGACATTTAATGGCATTTGCATTAGTCATGGGGATTTTGAATGTTTGTTCTTCAGGTGTACCCTGTCTTTGCATAAAAGCACTCAGAAATTGCTTCTAATTTTTCAAAAAGAGATAGCTAAGAAGTGGGATGATTGATCATAAAATGTTCCTGTTTAATGGCCACCTTAAATTTAATAAACCTGAAAATTTAGGTAAGTTCTAGATTTGGTAGTGTAATATACTTATTATAGTTTTTTTCCAAGACTGCTACAGAGAAAAGATATATTTTGATTTCTGTCTGTTACTTTGGAATAAACATCATTCTGATACTTTTAGGCACTTGATTTTACAAGGATACTAGGTTAAAATTTGTAAGCAAGGAATACAGAGATGTAGTTGATATAATGTATAATTTATCTTGGATTGTGCTTTTAAAAACAAAAAGATAATATTTATTATTTGTCAGACCATTGAGAGGGGATTTTGGTATGTAAAGAAAATAAGAATTTTTCTTTTCCTCATCCAGAGTATTTACATTGTGTTGCCTGTGTATTCAGCTTTAAAATCTTGTGCTTTGATAGTCCATGTTTTCTGCTGTTGGCTAGTACAACTGACTATTCTTCCAAGTTATTTTGTACTGTTGTGAGACTCAAAATCTGTCTTACATGTGAGTTGTGTAACCTGTGTCATTGACACAAAAAATGAGTGATAAATGCTTTCCCCAGCTACCAATACAAACAGAAATGTTATAGCACAGTGATACAGTGAAATCTAGTATGTGCGAATATGTCTTTGTCTTGTCTTAGCAAAATTAGTCTTAAAAAGATGATAGATTTTTATTTTAAAATTCTGCTGCATTGGTTTTGGACCAGGTGATCCAACAGGTAATTAAATTTGTTTGTTCACTTCATCATGCTTAGTGTTCTCTTTGTATCTCAGCCATGCTGTTTAAAGATGCTTCTGATAAGTGCCAAGCAATGTAAGCCCCTGTGGAGACTTACATATATTATAGAAGGTTATGGTGTGAGGTTGTGGACGTTATAAGCTTGGATCATGAGCTCTTGTATAGGTCTAGAACTGAAAGACTTTCTTTGGTGCAATAACATGAAAAACAGGTGGTCTGACTGTCCAAGTATTTATCATTGTGTGTAAAGCATAACTTCAGTGAGTCTTTATGGTAGGCACTGGGTATGTGGGACAGGTGAGAAAGGGCTGGACTGCCAAGATGTGTACTGACCGATGCTGTGGTCTCTCAGGCAGCTGGTGGATGGGTCATCAGCAAAATATTCTGCCCAGATAACATAAGTCCTTCCCCCAGTCTTTGATGAGGTATGAGAGTGCTGGTCCATTTTGGTTACAAAGATGTGGCAAGCAAGAGACATCACAAAGTGCCATCAGTGTGGTGGCTTTTATACAGCAGAGACAATAACTGGAGTTGGTGTTTTCCTACAGTATTCTGTGGCTAAAGAACCCTTACATTTCCTTTTTCTCCAGCTTAAGTTGCAGACTGCAGCCTGTCTCCTAGGCAGCACTCTGCTCTTGCTCCATCCTTCTGCTCTTAAGAAACTTGTTTGAACTTTCTTGCTTGGACTTATTGGCATTTATATTTCTATTCAATGTAAATTTTTATGTTGATGTGTGAATTAAGACCTAAGTGTTGGTATACCAGAAAGATGCTAGTGTCTTGGGGAGGTTGGACGGTGCATTGTGTTCTGGTTTGTAGTGTCTTGCCAAAGGAAAATACTAATCCTGTGCTAATGGGATCTCTTTCATCCCTGTCTTTGTGCTTACAAGTACTAAGCCTAAACATATTTTATTTTGTTTCAGATTTATTTATTTACATTCAGATGTAAATACATACATATGTATATGTGTATATAACAACGTTTAAACTTTTGTCATCCAGAAGAGAGGGATGGGGAGAGTGATGTTAAAACTTGTCACATATATTCCGCTGGGAATGATTGCTCTTAGAAAGTCTGTTGGGTAAAATCATATAGTCAGTCAGCTAAAGTTCTTACTAAATAATTTTTAATTTTTCCTATAACTCTTTTTGTCTGATGGTACTTAAATTGTTGGATGTGGTGTCAACAAACTCTGCTCTGCAATGGCACACATCCACTGATGGTGTTAGCTCCTGGATAGATGTTTGCTTGTTGCTGTGGTAACCCTGTTCTGAGGAGCAGGAGAACAAACAGGGAGAACTTTGTATAACCATGGTCTCTGGTTTCCTTGTGATGCTGACTGTGTACAAATGCCAGAGCAAAGTGAATATTCCTTAAACCACTATGGATGTTTTAGAGATCATATTCATTTAAAAGAGAAATGGGAGATTTGACTATGGAAATTGAAACTTGATTTTGGTTTTAGTTTCTTAGACTGAAAATGCAACATTGCTTTGCTTTTTGTTTGCTTCAAGGCTGAAATTCCCATGGGGAGGAATTTCTGGCAGTAAGTGTTTAGGTATTGTGTCAGGTAGCTTTAGCAGGCAAAGAAATATACTGTTTATTCAGAGGGCAATCAAAAGTTATGTGATGTTACTGCAGCCTCTTTAGCTTTGCATAAAACCCAAAGTATTAACTGAATTCCCATAGAGAACTGTAAACCCCTCAAAGATTGATTTGAAACCCCTTATTGTTTCTCAAGCTGTGACAAAATGCTGCTTGTTTCTGTGCAGTGGTATTGCTAAGCATGTCTGCATTCATTGTGGTGTAAATACAGGATGTGGTTGTGTTACTGTATCATCTTGCTTTAATTTTACTCTTTTCAGAGGCATGACTAACATGGTGTTAATGCAGAAAACTGCCTTTAAAAAAGTAATCAGTAGATCATTCTTTAACACTGTGTACTATTTTCAAGTATAAAGTTAAGACCAGATACATGTAACTAAATGCAGAGATGCAGCTCTTTCAACTCTCAGTTCCAGTTAATTCGCTTCATGTTAGTTTACTTTCAGTCTCTTTAGATTACAATTGATAAGCATGTGGAGGGAGTTGTCAGTAGACTTTATGGAGATGAAAGATAGGAGGTTATGAAAAGAATTAGATAGGAATAAATTATTTTAAAATACTAAATAAATGTATGTTGTAGAATTTAAAATTACTTAAATTATAATAAAATTAAAAGAAACTATAAAATCATGAAAATTGTATAAGCAGATTTAATAATTCTCATATGAAGAATGGAGAAAGCATTCATTAGAGTTTTGTAACAGTTGCCCATTGGTATGGGAAATTGTAATATCCTGCATATTGAAAAAGCCATACTGTCACATTAGAAGAGAATAAAACTTAAAGCAGGGAGTAATGACAATTTGAATGATATTTGAAATACCACAGAAGGAATGGATGTCAGTGGTAGCAATGGAGCTTCATTGGAAATAATTACTTAAGCCTGGTGAAGATAGCACCTCTGTTGTAATGGCTGAAGACTTTCCAAAGTATGAGGGAAGATTTATTTTGTTTCCTTACGAAATTAAAAAAGGACAGAAAATGATGGTCTTTTACTTCTGTGGTAGGAAGCGATAACATTTTTGTGCATGCATTAATTGATATATTTGGTAACATCATGCCAGCCCTTCATTTAGTGGCTGTACAGTTAAGTGCAACTGAGAACATCTGCTCTGAATTTTTGTTAGTTATGTTAATCCAGTTTCCAGTGAAAAGAAGCTTGGAACCTGTGGGCAGAGAGAAATATTAGCAAAAGAAGTAGCAGTAAGTTTGTCAGTCTGTGTAAAAAAAGGGAGCAAGACAAGTAATTATTGCTTGTACAACACTAAGAACTGTTTGAAGTTCTACATCCTCACAACTAATTTATTTTTCTTCACTTCTTTCTGCCAGTATCTCATTTGCCAGTGCTGATAAGTCAGTCTGGTTTGGGATTCCAGTTCACCTGTGAGATGGCACCTCAGAAACAAATCATCTGTGTCCGAAAAACTCACTTGAACATTATCATTAACAGAAGTAGCTTGTTGTAAAAATACCTAAACAAAATTTTCATTTAGTATATAGATAGCAAAACAGCAGAGAGAATATAATAGACATATTTTGTATGTATTATTTATTACCATGATGTCATGCAGCCAGGTATATAGAAAAAGGTTACAAAAGTTCTCAGGTCAATAGGAAAGAGTTTCTGGGCTGATGAAAGTAGAATTAATGAGTTTGATTTTATATTTCTATTAATATTTAAGAACTTTCTGGAGGAAAACTACATTATTTGAATTATTATCGTACATATTAAAGTATTTGCACTTAGCAAAAGTTAATGTTTTCTACATTATTTCTTTGTGATAAGCCAGTATAAAAGGTGAAAATTTAGCTCTGGGAGATTTCAGCAGATTTCAGCTTTAGTATTGGCATGGTTCAAAAGATTTTACATTGCTTCAGCAGCTTATTCTTTATGCCTACTTCTAAGAGGATAAAACTGATTAACAGATTAGTAATAATTTAGTATTTTGGTAAGATTAATGGCAGTGTGGATGTCTTGAGGGTTTTTGGGTTTTTCTCCTTCTTAAATAGGATTCTAGAACTGGCAAGGATCTCTTGTGTTACTTTCTGCCATTGCAGACAGTTGTGTCATTTAACTTCTGTCATAAAATTGTCAAACGTGACTTTTAAGGAGATTTGGGTTTCTACTCCCGGGGCTTTACTTGGAAAACCTGCCCAAAAGATAAATTTCTTTGGAGCTATGGAATTATTTATAAATATGCAGCCTGATTCTCTTCCTGGTCACCTGATACAGCCAACAAAAGTGACTATCTTGGGTTTTCTTGTTATATTCTTTCTGTTCTAGATCGCTGCCTGTGGAAGCTTGTCTTACTTTCTTTTTCCAAGTTCATTCAGACAGATTAACCAAGCAAAACTTTGTCTCCCTCAGAAGATACAGTGTATTTCCTAATTCTGTTAATTTCATCTTCTTTCCAATAAGTTCATTCAGACAGATTAACCAAGCAAAACTTTGTCTCCCTCAGAAGATGCATTATGTATTTCCTAATTCTGTTCATTTTATCTTCTTTCCAAAGAATCTACTTGATATTTTATTTATTTATTTATTGGCAGAGGAGTTTAGGGATTATTCATCATACCTACATTGAATTCTACCAGTGCTTTTTACTAAAGCATGAACAGATCACTCTACTGAATATCCTTATAGTCAAAGGTACAGATTTTCATCTGTAGAGGCACACCTACATTCTCATGCTTAGGTTCTGTTGAGGGTGAGGTCAGCTGGCCATTGTTTAACAATAAATTTCTGCCAGACACTAGGCCAAGTGCTGATGTCTGATTTAGTAAGAGATTGTGAACACAAAAGTTGTTTCTGAAGGAGTTTATGATGTGTTCAGAAGAGGGCTAAAGAGGTTACTCGACATGACCTGACTCTTTTTTGATTTCCCAGTCTAAATCAGAATTTTATAACTTATGTTTGTCCTGGTAAGAGGGGGCAACAGTGTCTCTGCAATGTACTGGTAACATATGTGGAGTATATGAGATGACAACAAGAATCTGGTGAAGCTGAGATTTCCACTACATTTCACAAATTTCACAATTATGAAACTTAAAAAACCTTAATGGTAGAAATAAAAATTATATATGGCATGTATCAGAAGTCAGGGTACAGGTGTTGGAAATCTTTGGATTTAGTCCATAAGTATGTCTGTCCCAGTTTCTAGTCTAACATTGTATTTCCTTTTGAGCAGTCTGTAACACCACTAGATTCTTTTGTACCTTTATGTCTCATTTTATGTACATTTTATGTCTCCTTCATTCCTAGGATATTTGCTACACCTTGTAGCTGCTAGTAGCTATACAAAAGATAACACTGCCTAGCCAGGTCTGGTGTGCTAGGATTTTATCAGTCTTATTAAAAAACAGTCAAAGAGTATTTTTGTGCCTTACTGCTGAAGGGATAGATTGGCTCACACAATATGTGAAGGAAATAATTAATAAATTAAAAAGAGTAAGCATGGCATAAGTGAAACAGCTAAACACAAGTATCAACCTTAGAAATTTTTGAATTTGAACTGTCAGTGGCCTTTGATATAATATAATTCTGGATAGAAATGTGAAATACATGGCCTTTTACATTCTCAGGCCTTGCAAAGAACCCCAGAGTCTGAAATGTTTCTTTCTGCTCTTCTTTAGGTGTAGGACAGGGATAGTTATTGAATATGAGATTAAGATCTTTCTTCATTCTAATTCTGAAATCTGTGTTCAAGGAATTTTGTGTCCTGTTCTCCTTGTATCACACTAATTCAGTGGCATTGGCCAAATTTAATGTTCTTGTTATTTAAATTCATCTTAAATATTCCTTTGATTTTCTTCTTCCTCTGATCACAGTTGTGGAGGTTAAACAATCAGAATCAATTAGTGAAAATCATCTATATAGCAAGTTTGCTTTTTTTATTAGGGAAAAAGCTCTTTGAGCTGATTACCTACTCAATCCACTGTAAAGAGATGCATTGTATGCTTGTGTAAAGACATAAAATCACTTTTTTTAGTAAAGAACAATTCAATGTTAAAAGATTTTAAAATTTTCTCATTTAATTTCAGTGACCATTTTGCTGTATACATTTTTATGTATTTCAAAATTTCAAGGGAATACATTTGTGTAAAATGCTGCTGATACATGGCGAGTTATTCAGCCATTGCGGTTGGCAGGCAGGGACCCTGTGGTTTAGTGGCTTCTTATATCTTTGTGCAGGCAGACTTTGGAGGAAGGAGAAGGGGGAAGGGAAAGGTTCATTTGTTTCCTCATGATTATGTTTTTATTCAAAAAGAGTTGATAAGTTTTGTTTTTTTACTAATTTGCTTCTTGCTATTTTGAAATTTTCTTCAAGAACCTGTTTCAGAGATGACTGCTGCATTTGAAATACAGGATTGGGTGTCTCTTTGAAATGCCATTCTGTTTAGAAAGAACACCTACCATTTAAGTAAAATTATAGTGCTCTGAAAGCAAAAAAATAGTCTTTTGTCACTCCTGTATATTTATGCATATTTCATTTTAAACAAAAAGGTTTTTTTTCCAACTTGGCACAAGTAATCATGGGCAATTTTTAAAAAATATTTTTTTTTTTACTTTTTAGCATACCAGTGTGAAGACTTCTCTTTCTGTTTTTCTGTTTCATAATTAATCTTTAACAGCATAGATTTTTATTTTTTTTTAACTTCAGCTTTTTCATAAACACAACCAGTTCCATTCAGGATTGGATGATTCCATTGTTTTGGTTCTGTGGGCTTTTGGGTGAAATTAAATGCTTTTCTCTTGGATCCAGCTGTAGTTCAGGGGAAGGGAGGAGGAGGCTGATGTGATGTGGGGAAGTTGGCATGGACTCTTTGGTTGTTATACTGAGTGGGCAGACTAGCTATGAGTGATTTGGCCAGCTTGTTGTTTTTTTGGGTTTTTTTCATGAGACAACCACTGCAAAGTGGTCACTTTCCTCCATTACATGGTTATAAAATCTTTAGAACAAAAAAGAAACTTTTTTGTATTTAGGATAAAATTTAGCAAAATATAGGCAAGTTTGCAAATTGGAAACATCCTGAGCGATGGTGAGGTATGATAGATGTATTATTCTACTAAAGAACATTAAATGTTTTGTCTGCTTGCCTTTACAAGTAAATAAAAATACACGGTTGCGAAGCACATTTCTAGATTATTTCTAGACTACTCAAACCTTGTATATCTATATTTTCAGCTGTGCCATTGTAAGTATCCAGTTATTACAGTTTTCTCTGTAATTTACCTTTTTCTGAGTGGTGTTTTTTTTTGTGTGTTGAGGGAGATTATCTGCACAGACTTCCGTAGGCTGTAAACAGAACTTTTTGCTGCAACCAGGTTGTGGCTGTGGGCTGAGATCATCTTCGGTCTCTAATCAGATCAGTCCAAAGAGGAACCAGTGGGTGGGAAGGGAGGGAATGGTCAGAAAACAAGAAGCACAACGTACATGTGCATGTAATTTAAATATGCACCTGCCCATGGTGCATGGTGCCACGTCTGTGCATGCAAAATTGTTCCTGGCCCTACAAATTTGATCTATATTCAGACTTGGCTTTACGTAACAATACAGGCATTTTATTTTTACTTGTTTTTGCTACTTGTTAATTTTTGTTCATTTTTTACTGGGTTTTGAATGTGAATAATGAAAATCCCTTTCTCCTCCATGCATAATTGTTAGTGGTAGAAATGATGACGCTGGTGAATCTTTTGGTGTGGAAAATGTGATCCAGTATACATAGAACCTTTCCTTATATGCCTCCACTTAATGGACAGGTTTGACTTTTTTAGCTTTCTTGTTACATTTTAAGCTTTAGTGTGGTACAGGTTACAAATGCTCAGAACAGCAGTAAGAAATTAATGTAAACCAAATTAATCTAGTTCCTAAAGGCAATTTTCACTTATATACATAAGAGCAATGACCAGATGCTTTTAAAAATCACGGCCTCAGCTGTTATTTTACCCTGCTGAAAATTCCAAAGTCAAACTGGTATGTCAGTGCATTGTATCCAGTTTCAAGTGCTCATTTACCTTATTGGAGCATAGTAATTAATGACCACTGTATGTTTGTAATGGTACATTGCATAAAGTGAATCAAAGATGACATATCCCATGAAGCATTCTTCAGTGACTGCTTTAGGGTTATGAAATGTCATTTGTTGTTACTGAAGCCATACATGTTGGCAGTTCAACTCAGCATGCTGGATCACTGCAGTCAGATCAGTGCTTATTTGAAATGTTTATAGCTTTGTTCTCCCACAGTTGTGCACTTGCTGGTTTTAAAGGCAAAAAATAATTGAGGCAAAATTACCTGCTGATACTATGTTATTAGTTGAGTAAAAGTACTTGTTGGTGTGAGGAAAAAAAGAAAAGCCATTCACGAAGCACAAATATTACCTCTACAGTACTTTGGTAAACATGGCAAGGACAAACCACCCCCCCCCCAATTTTCTTTATGCAGGTACAGAGGAGCTGATGCAGTGAAACAGATCTGTTTGCAATAATAACACATCCATCCCTTATTTCATGGTTTGATTATTCATAGTGAGAATACTGCTATTTACAGAGAATCAAAACAGTTGAACAAGCAATGGGAAACTACTTAGATTTATATGTCTAAATTATTATTAAAATGTTTTTATGATAATGGTGACCCGTTCAGTGCTTGTGGAGAGAGTAAAGTATTGGGGCTGGTTGGCAGGAAGGGTGTTAGGTAGCATGTGGCAGTAGGTGTTTTTGTATGGAGCACCTTGAATTCAGTATTGGGCATGGGAAACATGGGTGGGTTTCACAAATGAAGAGTGTAGAGCAGAAGCACCCAGCTGCAGCCAGGCTGGCTTGGTTTGGACTCTGGCATATTGTCAGAATCCATGGGCCAGGTGTCTCCTTGTAAGGGGCACTGAGAATTTGTGCCATAGAAGTAAAATGCATGTGGTCAGAACTAAATGGATTAACCACCACTGTTTTCGAATTAAAAAATGGCATTACTTAGTTTTTTGTTAACTTGTCACTTTAATTGTTGCCCCTTCTGCAAGGGTGGGGGAAAAAATGTGAAAGTTCAGACAACAAAACTCATAGATGTGTGTCTCAGCTATGAGACTAAAATTCAAGCAGCTTAACTGTTACTAGATTTTAAAATGGTGGTGAATGAGGCTGGCTGTGTTGGCCGCTCTGTTTTCTTTTCATCAGAAGTTAGTCTCCTAATGTTTTTACTCACATTTGTAGAATCACACAGCTTATGGGACATACGGATGTCTGCCCCCTTTGACTATGAACTTTACTGCCCATCTTCCTGCCTCTGATCTATTCCAAAAGACAAAGGTGGCCCATGAACACCTAATTTTGTATATTCCTTTTCAGTATATGAGATCTTGATCACTCAGCTGCTGGCAATACAATCCCTTGCTCCCTGCAGACTACTAGTTGCTAGGATCTTTGTATATTAAGTGTCTGTCTTTTCACCCTGGCTGGCTGGGTGCCAAATGGCTGGGACTTCAAGCAAATAAGATTATTTTACAATGACTCGTTTGTTTTTAGAGCTTAGAAGGGTTTCTTTACATGTTAAATGAAGGTCTAAAAAGTTTTCTTACTTTGTGACAGCTGCTTTTTCTCTGTCAGGAACAGAATTTTGACTTTGCTTGTAGTGCTCTTCAAATACTGTGGTTAATGCCAGAGACTTCAATTTCTCGATAACAGGCAGGAAGCCATAATTTCCTTGCTCTAACCAAGATATTTTTAATATGGTACTCTGTATGAAAATACCCAGAAGCTTCAAGGACTGTTCTCAGTGTACATTTCTTCTCTGCATCATTTATAAGTTAGACGTTCTGATTTTAAATTAAAAAAAAAATAAAATTTTATGGCCTTGTTTATACAATTGTCAGAAGACAACTATAAAGAAAGAAGAAAGAAGCTTTCTTAAAAAGTTCTAGCATCAGTTGTGGAACACAGTTCCACAACTGAAAATTGTAACGCTGCTCAATGAATGAAAAGTGCATTATAAAACCCTTTTTTAAAATAGAGTTTTCAGGAAGGCAGGAGCTAACAGTTGAAATTAAATATTCACAGACATTATTAAGTCAATATTTTTTTCACAAAAGCATTTACACTTTTTTTTAGCGGTAGAACTTCTATCTCATCAAAAACAATAGGGCAGAAGCTACCTAAAGTCCAAAATCAGAGGGAAAGAGCCACGAGAAAAGTCCCTTGTTGTGCCTGAGAACACTAGTGTCAAATATCTTCTCTATTGTAGCAAAAGAGGTGAAATTTAATGAGTGTGAAAGTCTGTACTGGAAAAATTAAGTACTTAAGTAGGGCAATATGGAAGTGAATATTTGGACAAGCAAATCCATGCAGGAGTTTAGGGTTGACAGTGCATTCATTGCATGTGTTAGATACATGATTTTGAAGATGCACATCCCAGACACATTAAACTCCAAGACAACTTTTGTCTTGATGTTTAAAAATATTCTTGAGGCAGATAGGTCTGACTGAAACTAAACTGTCAAATAATCTGTCAGTGCTAGTTGGATGGGGGTGGACATGTATTCACCCACGCTGAGATGCAAATACTTCCCTTGTGAAATGTGGCAGCTATTTAGGAGCTCTACACAACCGTTCAGGATAAAAAATGGGGAAGTATTTATCCAGTTGAACTTACAATGGGAATTTTAGATAATCAGAATGGAAAGTCACAGGAATGTGATTTGCAGGAAGGAACATTAAACCATAGGAATGTATATTACATAGTTTTCTTACTTTGCACTGAAAGTTGGGTTTTTTTTATGTCTTACAGGAGAGATATAGACTTTCAAAGGCCCAAAAGAATTTCTTCCTATTTCAAGTCAGAATCAGCTCTGTCTGCACCTATCTTTATCTAACCTGTCCTGGGAACATCCAGTGATGGAGATATCACACATGCCCTCCAAAAGATATTGCTGGTGTTTAAACTGCCCCTTTCTCTTAATATTGAACTTTAATTCACTTTATATGCATGTATTACTGCCTATCTAGAGGCAGAGGTAAGGACTGTCAATGTTTCCTTCTATCTTCTTTCACCTCATCATTGGTTAGCTCTTTACATCTTGCCTTTTGTAGCACATTTTGCAAAATTTTTTTCTGCTGATCCTTGAACTGTCTTTGGACACACAGAACTAGACTGTGTGTTACATTTGAGGTTTCATCAGTGACAAAATGTGTTGTATTAAATACCTGTTTTTATGTCCTGAAACTCAAATAAAAGGATGTTCTGAGAAGAGGCCCAAGAAATCTGTTAGCCAGTCTCTCCAGTTGAGCCTGACAGTGAGTGTCGTTGCAGAATATGACGTTATAGTAATTTGTTGTAATACTTTTTTGTGTAAGAAAGCCATAGGAGTTATCTAAATTAACTCATTTTTAAATAAAGTGTCTCTATTAGAAACAAAAATCATATAATGTGGAAATAGCACAGCCATATTTGTTTTTCAGTGAGCACTTGTTTTTGATACTTAAATTAAGCAAGAAAAGAAGTTGGACCAGCAAAATAATTGTTGTGTAATCTAATTCTACATAGCCTCAGCTGCTAGAAATTGGAACTTGCAGGTTCTTTGTCTGCTAGGCATATGAATCAATAGAAAATCAGATTTCACTTTCTAGTACTGATGCTTATCAAAAATGATCAAATCTTGACCTGCCTTTAGAAATTAAACAGTTTAATCCCCTGCTGCCATGGACGGGGGAGTATGTCTTTTAGTTCCTTAATTATTCTATTAGTCCTTCCTGAATCCTTTTGCCAATGGCCTAGTTTTTTTTAAATTTTAAATGCTAGGTATGAGAAGACTTCTGATTGCATTTATATCACTACCAAAAGGTGAGTTAGTAGGTCCATGTGCTTTTGATATTCCCCAATTTATGGCAAAAACTATGTTCACTACATGTGTTCAAGTACATGTTCACCTAATGATCTATTACTCTGGCTAAATTTCATTGTTGCTTTTTAGAATAGAGTCGCTTTTACATCAGAGCAGTTTATATTACATGTTTATGTGCATCTGAAGTAATATTTTGCAAAGTCTGAATCTGTATCACTGTAAAGCTGTGCTTGCATTTTCCTTATTACATAGTGATCTATGTAATATGTAATGTACTTGTAATGTAATCCCTTTTACATCAGAGCAGTTTATATTACATGTTTCTGTGCATCTGAAGTAATATTTTGTGAAGTCTGAATCTGTATCACTGCAAAGCTGTGCTTGTATTTTCCTTATTACATAGTGATCTAGTTTTCTACATTACAAGTTATCTAGTTCTGCATAAGCCAAGGTAGTTAAATAGTAATAGTGTCTGTGATATTTTCATTTGCTGTATTATTTTGAGGAGCCTACAGCTCTATGTCCCTTTATGAAAAGCAGCAAATAAGTTTTCTTCATCTTTACTCTAGAACCCAGTCACTGACTTTCCATCTATTTCAGTTTTGCTTTTTTGGGCTTGACAATATGTGTGCAGCTTTTGTGAGTCCTCTTCAGCATACGTATCAACTGATGCTAGAGTACAAAGTATTTAATCATTAATATTCAATAATGTCTTTTCCCCAAATTGGAAAGTGATTGATAAATCTTTGTGGGTGGTAGAATTGTGAAAATTATTTTTGTTCCTAAAGTATTAGCAAACATTTTAGTGTGCTTTAAGTGTGCTGACAGTGATATTTCCACATTACTTTGGGCGTCTTTGTTGGTTTTCTACAACTCTAAGATTTTCTATTTATATCTGTTGCTATCAATTTTCTGTTTTGAACATTATAATTCTATACGTTTGGGGGACATACCTTAAAAGCTCCTTTTTTGTGACCTGGCAATTTCTGTGTTTAATGCATTTTTTTTATTAAAAAGAAAGAAAATTATCCTTAAGGTTTATTCATATCTTTTGTGTGTTTCTAGATTAACAGAAGGCTTAAACATGTATTGAATCTTTATGCCTCTTTGTGCTGTGTGTTTCTGCAGTGAATACATACAATTAAAGGAAGCACTGGATGTGAATGGTCCCATTACAGAGACAGAAGCTTTGTTGTGATCTATTTGTGATCCCATTCTCCTGTCACTGGTTTCTATTTCTTTACTGGGTGTCCTGTTATCATGATTGGGAGTCCATTCAAAAAGTTGTACACTCCACCTTTGAAACATTAAGGTAGGAAGGTGTGGAACCCAAATGGCCTCTTCCCAAGTGATTCACTCTTTAGAAGCCTATCTATAGATTTTGTATTATTATATAAAAACTACCATTTTTGTCATGCTAAAAAAAGAAAAAAAACCCCTCATGTTGTTTTCCTATCCCTAAACAGGTGTTTGATAAGGGAAATCCTTTTGGGTGTTGTAGACAATGAAACTCAGACTTCCTGTGACATGGCTTACTCAGAGCTACAAAGCAATGCTAAATCTGCATAAAACAATAATTTACAGACACTTTTGTCCTAATGTTTTTTACTAGCTCATATGGACAGCTTCCTCTTAGTGTTTTGGAATAGGGCATTAATGTGTATAACATGGCTGTTTATTTGTTTATAACATTATGAGCTGTTTATTCTAAGTTAGTCATCTGATGCCCAATACAGACCTGGTTCTAGGTATGTGTGCTCATGCTTAAACTACTGTCCAACATGAGTGCCCTCAGCCTTTTCTTCTGCTAGAATTCTATCCTGATTATAGTCCTTACAGAATTAGGGAGCCCAGTAATCCTGTTACTTGGTGGTGTCACTTTATGCTTTATTAAAAAGGATTCTAGATATTAATAAATGGAAGTTTTATTCTTTATTAATAAGGATCCTAGTTAATAATAAATGGAATTAAAACTGACAACTCGCTGAGGAGCAAACTAATTATTAGTACTAAAAACTGATCCAAGATGGTCGTTAAACATTATCGTTAAACATTTCTATCACATTCAGTATGAAAGTGGCCTTTACAAGTATTTTTTACATGACAGTGTATTTCCTGAAATATGGAATTAATATTGAGAGTGGATAAAAGAGAACTAATTTTCAGATTCTCTCTTAATGTTTTACTTAAAATGTGCAGGAATTCTGCTTTTTTCAGGAGTAAACCACATACTTGGGAATATTTTATTTAAAATATTACTCTTGATCAGAGATATGTTGTTTTCTGTTTCTGTGCAAAACAAAAATTATTTTTAAGCAATTATGTAGACTTCTTGAAGGAAATGAAATTGATTTTGAAAGTACAGCAGAGGTACAAGGAAGTGAAAATGATCTGTAGATCTCTTACCTTCATTAGATCTTGTGAGATCTCTTACCTCAGGAACAGAAGCTTTGACTGCAAGTAAGCAGCTTGTGTTGTGCAATCTGTAAAAAGATCAAAGACACTGGTTCTACATCTGTGTAGTCTGTTCAGTGAGGTACGTGACTGGTGGCTGAGTCTCCTGAATTGATGTAATGCATCACTGATGCTGAAACACATCTGGTGGTAGACTCTCACAGAAATGGGGGGTTGGGGGTTTGTTTTGTTTTGGTTGTTTTATTAATAGTGTATGTAATTGCCTCTTGGATTGGTTTCCTTTCTTTCATCTTTCTTAAATTAGGAATCCCAGACGTAGTATATGGCATAGAACTAGTAAGACTACAGGTTCAGAAGCAGTCAATACTTGTGAGCAAGGAGCTTTAGATATTTTTATTTTAATAGAATTAGAAAAAAATCTTGATTTTGTTAGTGATTCATCATCCTTTTTCTGCCTGTTTGCTGAAGGGCATGAAAGTTTCTGCTCCATTTCTCAACCTCCTTGGTGAGAAATGCAATCTGTTCATGAAGTATCTACATAAATGGATGCCTGTCAACAATCTGGCACTTGTTGTCACGTTCTTCTCCTAAACATTTCACAGGAAGCTCCATGATTCTACTCTGGGGTGGACAGTGTTGAGCTGCACAGAGAATGTGTACAGAAACTGTGGGAGCCTTTCTGCTGAGGTCCCCCTGGTGTCTTAGAGAAATGTGGCATTAATGGATCAGCGTAAATCTCAAACTCAGCATGAGACAACTGAGAAGACAAACTCAAAATGGTCTCCCTCAATGCTTCTGCCCATGAAAATTGCAATTCAATAATGCAGTATATGTAGATGTGATAATATTTTTGTCACCAACAGGATGCAAAGACCAGTTTATATTCTGAGTCTCTTTGTGATTTAATTACTATTACTTTTTTAACTGTTTCTATTGAGTTACCCTCTTAATCTACATGACAGAGCAGTCAGCTATACAAGTGTGCTTTGATTTGTATGGCACATTGACTTCTAGAATTTTTATGTGACAAAATTGAGTGTTTTCTCAGTTTCAGAATTATTGAACTTAATCTTTCTTTACAGCTTCTTGACTCTGCATTGTCTCCATTGCATTGGGAGTTGTAATAGAATATTCACAAAATGCTGAGGAAATAATAGTAAAAGATATTAGTGTTAGAGAAGACACATTATATCTGAGAGACAAAGGCTATTTTAAATTAAGGTAGCCTTTGTATGGTATTAATGAAAATCAACTTCCAACACATAATCAACATATTTCGGGTAACCCATTGCATGTGGTAATTCAGAATAAAGTACTTCCATAGAAGTTTCAATGAAAAATACATCCAATATTTTCAATGGAAGTGGAGATGTATCTTGTGATAGAACAAATAGAGTAACACTAATTATGCTAAAGTTCTCTTTGTTTGAGAGAAAAGTGTTATTATTTTAGATTTTTCATGTTCAGTTGCCATGGTGGATTGACCCCAGCCAGCAGCCACTTGCCAGACACAGTTCAGGAACAGTGAGAGAAGACTCAGGTCTGGTTGCCCTGAACTGGGAGTTCTTAAAGTCTGCACGGAAGTAGCATGAGTAATGTGGTGTATGTTCAGTAATTTTGGCAGTGAGCAATTTGCGTGACAGAAGGCAAACTGACATACAGTGACAGGAAGCATAGGTAGCAAGAGAACCTGTTTGTTTGAAGAAATACAAAGGAAACAACTCCTCCCCTGAATGGGCACAGGAACAACCTGTACTAAAAAAGGCTGATAAAAAAAACCCCCATATTTCTATGCTTCACCATGGCCATATTTTTTCTTTTTCATGGGTAGTTCTGTGAAGGAGCTCAGCTGTGTTTTAGCTCTGGATCTTCATTGTTCCACAGCCAGTACAAGTCAGTGTGTGGGCAACATATTCTGTTCCTGGTGTAAGAGAGATGAAAGAATCTGATTTCTGCAGCAGATCACTGCTGCAGAGATAGAAAACATACTTGTATGTACGTATTTGTTATCTAAAATACTGTTTACATCATAAAGCAGTCAATAAGTTTGGTGTTTTCAGATTGCCCATTTAGAAGCTGCTTACTAACTGGTATTCCACAGGTATAAAGTTTTTTATAAAACATGTTTGTAGATCAAGCATTGTAATAAAAACATAAAAGGAATAATGAATACTGTAAATAAGGAATGGTGCTGCCCACAGTAAAGCATTAAGAAGCTTAACTGGTATTTGGAATGTACCACATGGTGATAGCTCTCTAAGGTTATATCTAAAAATATATTTATAAATAAACTGAAATGAGGATACAGGCTCAAACATTGGCCCAAAATCACATAAACTTTTCAGCTGTTTAATTGCATGCTTCCTGATACAGATTGAACTGTGCCAAATCACATTCTTTTAGATGATGCTCAGACAGTTTGGGTCCTAGCATATGTAAGAGACTGTTTAAAATAAGGAGTGGCAATGTCATCTCCCTGCTTCTGGGGAAGGAGGTCATCTGTGTGGCAGTGAGCCACGTCCATGCCACTTTGCTGTGGATCCAGAGAATGGTTCCTGGCTGGTATAGTTGGTATATTCTTAGTAACTTGTCTGTTTCACTTAGCAGTTAGATTGGAAGGAAATTGCATTTTTAGGAATGCAAAGGCAAAAAGGCACCAAAGACCTATATTGCTGTTCCCATTCACCACTTTCACCCTTGTAAATCTGACTCTTGGCTATCCTCAAGGGTCATGAGACAATCAAGGTCTTTCCTGTCTCTGTTCTAAGTGCATTTTCCTTGCTCTGATCATCTCTTCCACACCTTTCAAGATTTCTTCAGTTGCCCCTTTGCCTTTCCAAATCAAGATATTTGTTCATCTATCATTTGTCTGTTTTTCTGAACCTGTGACAAATAGGTTTGACCTGAGCCTGTCTTGGGTAGTACTGCAACATAGGCAGCATCAGGTTGATTGGTACTACTCCTTATGTTTTCATTTTCCTTCCTGTATGACTGAAGAAATTAAAAAAGAAGGAAAAAAAGATGAGGAAATAGTTTGTTGCCTGTCCTTGCTGTTTTTCTGCCTGGCAAGTGCAAATGCAGTTACTGGAAAGGTCTAGGGTGAGTCACCATTTCTGAGATGTTTTAAGCACGGAATGTGACATCCTGGATTGAGGTGGAGATGCCACTGCTGCTGGACCAAGCTCCACCTCCTGTTTGTACTCAGATGTTGCTACATATATTCTGTACAGCCCTCCTGTAAACTTCTGTTTAGACTCTGGAGTTTGTGTTGCTTTGTAGTAACTGTAGTGGTGTAAATGTGGAGAAAGTCTTTGAACACTAACTGAAGTTTCCTACAACAATAGCATGAAGTCTTGTGGTATTTTATTTATGAGTAAGACTAATATTTTCATGAAAACATTGGTAAATAGAGCCTTTAAAAAATCTCTTGAGTTTTGCTAGTGAATTAATAATGACTGCCACAACCAAGTGGTAGTCCTCTTGATGAAACAAGAAAATTTAGGCAGTCCTCTTGATGAAATTGGCTTTTCAGTGTCATGATTTTGCACGACAAAAGTCAGTGTTCTGACTTCTGTAGAGAAAGGAAATTCTGACTTCTAAAAATACAATGCACTCTTATTTTAAGAATATAAAAGAAAAAGTGTTTCAGTTTGGTTGATATGATTAATGAAGTTTTGTACGTATATATCTTTATACTAAAACAGGGGTATTGATTTAAGAATATTTATTTACTTATTTATTTATGTACTTTAGGGTCAGGCCAACAGTCTTGTTGAAGTTAGATCAAGGTTACTTGTGTTTTAGCCAGTTAAGTTAACAAACATTCAGTGTGACTCAGCTTCTCCACGTGCTGTGAAGACATTGTTTAGCCCGCAGCCCATATGTGTGCTGGATCAATATCTTGGTGCTATAAAAGATTTCCAGGTTTTATTAAAGTTTTTGTTGCAGGTGCTGATATGATCACTAAGGGCTTCTAAAAGCCTAACTCATCTAGAAGAAAAAAACAATCATCACTAAAAGAGACAATTCAATTTAATTTTAAGGAAAAGTTCAATGAAGACTGAAAAAATTTAAAAAACAACTGTCATGACTTCCTAGAATACAGCAACAGAAACTAACCCTTTCAGAAGATGTGCAAAAATGTAGTAACATATAAAAAGACAAAAACAGGAAGATGACTTTTTTTTTCACTCTTAGCAGTGAAAATCTGTCTGCCTGTATGTTTCAATTTTATTATGTCAAAAGAAGTATTTTTGGAAAATTATCACAGCAACAGACTTTTTTGACTATTGGACTGCATTACTAATTGCAATGAAACATCATCATTGTTTGGGGTATTCTTTCCAGTTCTTCCAGGTTAAGTTCCTAATTGGAAGAAATTTATTTTTCATGTGGTTTTCATTTGACATTGCTACTATGCTAATCTTTCTAATACATATTTATTAAACCACACTGGTGAAGTGTTGTCTCACCTTAGAGAGTCTTATCTTTCTTTGAAGTTAATTTCCATTCTAAATTGTGGTTTACCAGAAAAGGAGGCAGAGTAGGTTTCCATTCAGATAACTGTGTATGATTTGTTATTGTTAATTAATTTTTGAAAGCTTCACACTTCAATTTGGAAATATATTGGCATTTAGATACATCAGTTCTTGTAAAGTTTTAGTCTCTAATAATAAAACCATTTGATTGTCACAATAAATAGTTTTAAATATAACTAACATTTTCTTCTGTCAGCTTCTCTTTGATCCTTGTTTTGAGAAAGACTTAATAACAGCACAGTTATGGATGCACATAGTTCAGCTCATTCTTCTCTTTGATCCTTGTTTTGAGAAAGACTTAACAGCACAGTTATGGATGTACATAGTTCAGCTCATATTTGCATGTGGAGGGACCAATGCCATTGAAATTAACTGATGTGATGGATAGTGGATTAAATTAATTATTGAATACTTGTAATTAGACGTTCTAGTTATTGAAATTTGAGTCTACTTTTTTTGTAGTAACACATGAAGGCTTTTTAATTGAAAATCCAGAATTTGCATAATCACTTGGCTTCTACATGGTTATTAGTAAAATATTGTGGTGGATTTTTGTGAGATTTACAGTTGCTAAGGGTAAAAACATTTCATTGCTTGCTTCTGTTTTGTATCTGCTGAGGAAAGATTAGTGCTGAGGCTCCTTTTGTCCTGTGTTTTATGGATGATCTGCTGCCAAAGTGCCCACAATCTGGGCGAGAACAAATTGACTTAAAATAACTTGACATCCTGATCAGCAGTCTTTTTCATCTAAAACGTAATTTTATTTTGTATTTCTTTAAAGTCTTATGGGTAGATAATTGTGATGTAATATTTTTAGAAAATGAAAGAAGCACACATTTTCAGTGTGCTTATTACAGGTGACTTCAAATGCTAGTAGCACTTCCTCTTTTTTACCATAAAAGCTACTACAGTGTCATATAAGATATGTTGTATACTAGCGTTTAGACAGCATTTTTTTTAATGCTCAGTGTTTGGAATAGAGGTCTGTTATTTGCCCATTGCAGTTTCACTTGTTAGTAAATTTATTTTTTCACTTATATCTACACATATTTTGTTTCTGCTTATTAGTGGAAAGGGATTGGATTGGTTAAAACAAATGGGGAAAGCTAATTTTAAAATGTTTCCCTTTACGTTTTCTTAAACCAAGACGGGAGAGTATCTAATAAATAACATCAAGACTGGGGATAGACTTAAGTTAATTTAAAATTTTAAAATTTTGCTAAATTTTAAATCTGGAACCTAGAATTGCTGGTAAGTTATGTTAAAAAACTAATATTTCTATTTCTAAAATGTGGAGGCAGGGCACGTTTGAAATGCACAGCTAAACTATGGCAGTTAAGCAAGCTATTATGTTGTAAAGGTCATTTATCCAGTTTCACTTGCAAACTAAAGCACCTTTGACTGAAGCACACTGAAAGGCCATTAAAGTGATTCATTTTACTTCACACTTGGAGTAGGCAAACAAGATGTTTATGGATAGCTTTGATTTCTTAATTGCTACTGATGACTTGTTAAGCAGCCAGAAATACATCCTGTTTCTGAACCCCGTGTAAGCAAGTCTTCCACTCCTGATTCTTACAGATGTACTGTATTTCCTCTTTGTGGCAATCATAGTGACCATTTAGCGCTGGTAATTCTGCTTTAAGCAGCTATTATACCGAAAGAAGGCCTTCTGTTAGTATTGGGGAATTTACCTCCAATACCATAAATTCCCTGCTTTGTCTCGTGTTTAGCAAAACTAAGTGCTGTTTGTGGTGGTGCAATACCAAGCATCGTGGCTTCTTTTTGTTTACTTTGGTCTGTGCATATCAGCATTATTGTTGGCAGGAATAAGCTCAGCTGAGGGAATTTTTGTCACTGTTGTAACAGTTGGTCCTTATACAATGTTTGAAGAATTGCACCATCAAAACGACTGTTTTGACATGACAGTAGTGTATCTGGGGAAAACTAATTCAAACAGAAGATATTTCTTTTATGTAATTTATCAAAAAATGCTGTGATTGAATTTACTTTCTTCTACAGAATATAATAACTTGTACCTCATGATACACATATTTCTACATAGAAACATAGTATGTGTAATATTGCATATACTTTTTAGGTAGAAAAAGTAGAGCTATTTGAAAAGAGCAAATGGAATGGGAATATAAAGAGAGAGCAAGCAACTTAAATAATAATAAATTTAGAGGGAAATGCTTCTGGATTTTTGAAATCCAGTGAAATGATAAAAATTTTGCAGTTTTTGAAAAGGATCAGCACTTCCCATTTTGAAGACTAATATTTCACTGCCTCTGTAAAAGAAAATTCTTAGGGATGTCACTGTGTTTGTGTGTAACCTCAAAACATACCACTTTATTTCTCTGGCTGTACTTGTCATTGGTTTTTTTTTCATTGCATGTTGTCAAAACATAGAGTAGTGCATTGGTGTAAAATCGAATGGATTCTATTGCAACATAGAAAGGGTTCCTCAGTTGTGTTTTCAGAACAAAGTCTTAGTTCTTTGGGCTGGGAGCATGAAAAAAGTGGACATTTTTTTGCTTCAGAAAAAAAAATAAAAGGAAAAATGTTACCTAGATAATGATCCCCAGAGTATAACCTCAGAGTTTTTAAAAAACCTTTTTTAGTTTAAACATAATTTAATCTGATTTTGAAGCTCCAATTTCTCTGCATTGAAACAAATGTTTACGATTAAATTTTGAAATATTGTTTTGAAACATTGTTTTATGTGCCTGGTGACTTCAGTCTCAAAATATATATATATATATATATCATATTGAGTTGTCCTTTAAGCATTGCCTCTTACCAGAGCTAAAATATATTTCTTTTGGCTTAAAGGATTTTTCAGACAAATATCTGGGGAGAGATCATAGAATCACAGAATAATATAATATAGACTAGAAGGGCACTCCAAAGAACATCCAGTCCAAACAGCTGCTCCAGGTCTAATTAAATTGTCTTACTCAGGAACTTGTGTGAGGAAAAAATTACCAGCAGTGGCTGCAGGATACATTTACTTGTCTCTCATTTCCTAGTAGATACTGCATTGTTCACAGGAAGAGAAAGGCAAACGAGCTTACTTGCTTGGTGGAAAAAAACATTTCAGAATATAGTGATAAATATTTTCATAGATGAAAAAATATATATCCTATTTGATACTAGTCTGAGAAGTGGTCCAGTCTGCCCTCAAAATTTCATTATACGTTCATGGTGTTTTGCAGTTTTGTATTTTACAGTTAGTGTTTTACAGCAAAGTAAATTCTCCTGGGTTTGTCTTTGCAGTTTCCCGAATGTGGTTTTTATGGAATGTACGACAAAATCTTGCTCTTCCGTCATGACCCTACCTCTGAAAACATTCTCCAGTTGGTGAAATCAGCTGCAGATATCCAAGAAGGAGACCTAGTTGAAGTTGTCTTATCAGGTAACTAAAAAACAATGAAAATTACTACCATTCTTTTGCCCATGAAAATATCCAGAGTAGTTTTCTCCCAATTAGATTTTGACCTAGCATAGGTGAGAGTCCATACAACCAAAATTTCCTTTTTCTTGATTCCTTTCTCAGACATATAAGCATATTATACCTTTTACCTTTTTTTTTCTGTTACCCTGTATATTTTGTAACAACTCCTTTCATCCATATTGCTAGTTAAGCAACAGGTTAACTAGTTAATGCTGTTAATAAGCTAGTTAACTAGTTAATATTAGTATTAATAAGCTTTTTGCTTTATGTAGATTGCTGTGAAAATGTCCACTGGAAATAGAGTAATTGGTTTTTCAATGCCCTGCATGATTATGCTTGCCAAGACTGCTCTGACTCTTTATACGATTTATTTTTTTAAATTGTGAAAGGAAGGGGAGAGCACAATTATGTGACTCAAATATGGAAGAAGTCTGAGGATGTCATTAGGTGTCAGGAGGACTTGTCAAAAGCTTAGATGTAAGAAGATATGAGCTCTGGGACTCAGAATGGTGCAGAGTTTGCACGGGTGTGCAGTAGAGTCAATGCTGGAACTTTGAAGATGTTAAGGTGCTATTTGGCAAGTAAAACTTGGAAGATGGTTGAAAGGCTGAATTTTTGCAGTTGGAACATGCAGTTAGAGCATCTGGAAAGATGCTTAAGTACAGAGACATGTATGCCATATGAAAGTGAAAATTGCAACTGTAGAAGGGTATAGGATTAGTGAAGAGAGAGGCCAAGTCCTAATGGATGCTGAAAAGAGTGGAATTTAGGTCACATAATCTAAGCCAACTGAGCTTTTAAACATAGTTTTCTTTTGTAGGACCCTCTTCCATATTCTTTGTTTAGAATAGGAAAAAGTGAAATAAGGAATAATGCATTCCTGTAAGTCATCATTCATCTGTTCCATATCAGGAAATAAGCTTTTCACTTTCAAAAAGATACCAGTAATTTGAACTTAATGTTTCCCACACAACATAATCACATCAGTAATTGTGATGCAGTGAAAAAAAGTTAACAAGAACTTCAGTGCTGTATTTGATATATTGTTTATATGAAATGTAGATCACATACCTTCTAGTGTGCCAAAATTAGGCAAGTAGCTATTTAAATCTTTAGGAGCAAAGGACAGCAAATGAAACTTCTAATATGTCATGTCCTGACTGATGGCACTATTACAAATTAAAACCTCCAGTTAGATGTCTCAAACACATTTCCTCAATAAACACTTAAAGCATTAGTGTTCTTCCTCAAATGAGCTTAAACTAAATGCAGCAACTCATTTCTGCATGCAATTCCTGTGTCATGTAAAGGAGGGGAAGTATTCCCAGTTCTGCAACACTGAAAATGAGAAAGAAATGTACAAACAATCAGTAATGTTTAAGGAGTTATTCAAACTAACGCAGGCAGTTTTTTATTGAAAAATATTCAGACAAAGTTTAAAATTATTATGGATTTTGACAATAGTGCATATCAAAGTAGCTGTAGATGGGTTATCTGTTTTTTAATTAAAGAACAAAGTCTATCTAAATACAGGGCCATAAGAAGTCTTTTTCAGGATGTTTAATAATATGCACTGAAAATTTATTTTGAAGGGATTAAAAACACCTCCTGGAAACAGAAGAGATTTGCCTTCAGCACTGCAGTGTATGATATTGAGTGCTTGAGTGGTGGAAGGACAAATGAAATACAATATGTTGAACTGATCGAAGTGTTTTATTTCTAGACTTCATCATAGAGAACTAAACAGAATATACATTCTAAAGTTCTGTAAATTCAAGATATATTATGGTAATTGTCTTTGAATGTTGTGTCCAAAAGAGGCAGTAGAACACATTGTTACTGCTGTGGCTTTGCTGCTGAAAACTCCTTGTGCTTTGGGTCAGCATCCCCTGAGGCACTGGTATCTGATGTCAAAAGCTGTAGTGATCGACTGCATTCATTTTTTATTGCTCAGGTCAATACTGTTCTGAGTAGAGAAAGCTGAACTGACAGTCCTTGTATTCAGGGTTATACAATCATTAGTATGCATTTTCTTTTTTTTTTCATTGTATTTTACTTAAAATTTTATAAAAAAAGCTGGACCACCCATGATTTTTTTTTCCTAGCTGCACATATGTTCTTGGCAGTTTAAGGATTAGTAAATATGATTGTTTTCTGGTTTAGAGCTTATATTGCAAGTCCTTGAAAGAGCTGAAAATTATGTACAGAAACTTACAGAGGGGAGGTGTTGCTCACTGTAGCTGAAGCACCTTAGTTTGTTTTAGTGAAGAAAATTGTACCTCTAGATGTCATGCAATGTAACTGAAACAGTTTGTGTTAGAGCAAAGATTTCTGGTGAAACATGAGAAATTTACTCAGTTCATATTGCAGCACCTGCCATGCTTTTGTATTCCTGATGAAAATTATTACTTGAATTTTGCATTGGTGCAATACAACGTAGTATTTTAATGGACTGCAAGAATCATGTAACGTGCTGAGCAAATGTTGTGTGTCTGTCTGCTGACTCCTCCAGAAGAGATAAGCACAGGCTGTTGCAGTCAGCCAGATGAATTGTGGTTCAGTGCCAATATAGATTCTGGCATTTTGGAACTGAAAGGTCAAACATTATTATAAGAGTGGAAGCAAAAGTGTGTGTTGAGTGTATGAGATTTGGTTAGCTGCACACTAAAAGAGGAAAAGGGAACTTTTATTATGAATGCAGTAGCCCTAATAAATAAATAGTTTTACTTCTATTATTTTTTCTTTTTATTTTATGTATTTTTAAAAATATCTGTTTGAACACTTTATTTATGGGATTCTGAGAGTGTTTGTATAGGAATATGGGAGCACTTGAGAAATGTATTAGAACCAAAAACTTGTATGTTGAATACATTTGGTTTATTAGGCTGCACTCCTGGGCATTCATTGAACAGTATCACTAATACCCTTCTGGCTGTAACATATAACTCACCATGTTTCTGTTTTCTTAGCTGTATATTTTCTGTATTACTTTTTCTTCAAAATATTGGAAAGTTCATCTTGTCTTCAGACACCCAAAGAAAGAAAATTCTTTACTACTTTTGTGGAAATCTCCTCTAATGTGTTCATTAAATCAAATATATACTTAGTTCTATGCATTTCAGACTGGAAAGGATCTGAATCTTTGGAGAAAGGAACCTTTCCTACAAATACACTTTGATAAAATCCTTTTATTAGAATACCATCAAAAATTAGTAGGCAGCCCAGAATCAGGAAGCAAAGTACAGAAGTGGCAGTCTAAGTTACAGTCAGAGATGGCTGGAAATGAGTAGTCAGTCATTTGTAAACACTAAAAGGAATAGAAACCAGAAGTTACCTCTTTTACATCTTTTTAGATCTCCCTCTCTCTCTCTCTCTAAAATTTATTTTTCCTGTTTGCTCAAGAAAAAGAAGCATATTAATGTAAAGTGAGTTCAAGCTGAAAAATGTCCTTCAGTCTCGATGTGATAAGCAGTATTTGCTGAAATCTTCAACTGGAACTTAACTTTCATGTTCCACTTATGAAATAAAGGATGCAAACATTAATTACCAAAATAGCACCATGTAAAATTCACAATAAATTTGAACATAATGAATTACTTTTGCTGTGATAAACTCTCTTCTTTAAGTGAACTCCTAGTTTTTTGGAGATCTTCAGTGTTGTTTTGACTAGCTTATAGAAATAATTTATTTCAACTGCAATTTATTGATGCCAATGAATCGATATTAACAATAGGTGCTGTCCTTTATACCCTTTCTTTGCAGAGAATTTAAATAGTTAACAAGTTTTTACTTTAAGTTGTTACATGAGATCTGGAAAATAGATCAGTTAGCCCCTTTCTGAAATGAATGATGTGTTGAAGATATTATTTAAAGCTGTCTGCAGATGCAATTGCCACCCTTCATCTGTGTATCTGTGACTTTTTCAGAATAACTGTATTTGTTGTTTTTTTTTAAATGGAGGCACAGACTCTATAGAACAAGCTGACAGATGAGAATTACTGTGCTTCTGTACATTTGTATTCTCTTTTTGAGTTCTGATTTTGAAGACTTCAAGGAAACAATTACTTTAGAAGTCTTTAGGCTTGTTTTTGTCAGCATAGTTTGTTCTCTTCTGTACCTTGTTCATGAAATATATTAAAAACTGCTGTGTAAATTTGCCAAGTCTATTCATGATATGGAGGGGAAAAATTGTATATTTACAGTTTTAATATGGGATTGTTTATAGAAATTCTATCTTGTTTTTACTGGACAAAGTTCCATTGAGATGTAAGAGGTTTTTGTCTGCTGCTGGGAAGCAGACAGTGAAACGTTAGCATCTTGTGTGAATTAGCGGAATGTACTTCATCTGCTTGCTGTGACCAGTTGTGCTCAACTTGGCAGGATTCCTGAAGCAAGAAAGTCAAATAGTAGCTATTTTACGTTCCCTTGCTGAGCTGATGAGGGCAGGAATTGATCCAGTGCTTTTGTTAAGAAGCTGTTTCTGTTGTAATATCACAGATCACCTGGTTGTTAGATGTGGACCTTTTATTTTGATTCAGTGCAGTATATACTGCCTCTGATAAAATATACTGGGCTGAATAAAAGCTGTGGATAGCTTACAATTACAGGTAAATGCCATTTATCAACACATAACAGGATTGTAGTGTTAGTTCAACTTGAGATGAAACACTATGATATTGTATCTCTGAACATAATGTTACAGCACTTACATAGTTGGTCACAGTTTGTGATTTCTCTTTGTTGTGATTGAAGAGCATCCTTCTCTTGGTGCCTTCATGGCTATGTTAACATGCTTTTTTTTTGGTGTCTTGAGAAATACAAATATCTTTATTCTATCTAAGATGAAATCTTTAGCAATTATTCTTCCTTTGTGTCCTTTCATTTTTCTCTATATGTCATTTTTCTTATTTCTGTAGAGATAAGGCTCATTCGTGATTAAGTTAAGTTGATTGATTTTGTATGCCTCATTGTTCATTGCTCTAACATTGTTCTTGGGTCATGAATTTCAGATAGATGACTGTGTTTGAAGTTGTTGAAGAAAGATTTTCCTTTTTTTATGTTTGTCTCATTGTCTTTTTTTCCATATATGACTGTGTTAATTGATAGTTTCTGGACAGTGCCTGTTATGAGAGGTCACTGTTCCACTGCTACCTAATTGATCAAACATCCAACCATATACATCTCTAATAGTCCGATATTTTGAGAGAATACATTTTTTGTTTGTGTGTCTTTAATGAAATTATTGGTTCATTTGAGATATTTCACTTGTTTTTTTCAGATTTAATGCAAACACTTTCAGTCCAAGTGCTCATAAAGAAATTATGCTTTCACGAGAGAACAGGGTAAATGCTCAAAAGGATACATAACTGTTTATGACTTAGGAAGCAAAGGGTAGAAGTGCATGCTGTTTTCACAGTGGAAGCAGGTTACCAGCAAGGTGCTTAAGTTTGTGCTGTTAAATACATTCATGAATGATCTGGAAAACATTACTAGTAAAGTGTCAGGTGTAGCAATGGAACAGAAAATGGCTTGTAATGTCACTGCCCTTGTGTCATCTACCTTTGTCACATTCTCTGCTTCAGAGAATGCTGATGTTGCGTTGAGAACTCCTCTTTCAAAGACAGGATTTCAGGCTTAGTGGATTTTTGTCTGATCCAGTAATTCTTATGCTTTTGTATACCTATCACACGATTTCACTGAAAAGAGACATAATTCATGTCACACCACTTTAACAGGCCTCACCTCAATAAGTTGTACAGCTGGCTTTTCCAGAAGGGTGAAATTGAAGCTGATTAGCTACATTAATTGCAGTTAATGCGTAAAAAATGCCTGTCAACTTTGAGTGGACCAAATAAAATCTTGATTTTATTTGTATATTATATTTATTTCAAAGCCTCTGGAGTTAAAAAAACCCCTTTATTCTCCTTAAAGTATTAGTTCAGTGAGGCAAATTTTTTTACTTTTCTTATTAATTTTTTCTCAGTTTTCTTAATATGATACATATCACATTTAACCATTTAAAAAAGATTTTAGATACCATAATTTTGACTGAGTTTAACTCAATCCCCTAAGTAACAGTAACTCAATATGTTATTCAAGATTAATATTCAAGATACTTCAGCAGCCCCCATGTCAGCTCATCCTTTCTCAAAAGACTTGAGGTGATGAATGAAACTTTGAGTCTGCCAAAGTTGTCCAATGCTTTAATGGATATTTGTGTGCTGATTTAGACTTGCAGTGCTTTAATCTGATTTGCATTCAGAATCAATATGGAAGGCTTATAATTAAAAAGACATTGATGGAAAAAAGTGCATGATAATAAAAACCATATTTTTGTCAAAGGACTCGTGTTTACTGTTTTACAAATTTTTTTACTATTTAGTCTTTCGTTGCACCTGTGGTATGTGAGACTTGCATATAGCTATATATTATTTCACAGGATATGTCTTTAATATCACTTGAACTTTTCTCAAAGATACAGTGGCAAAGTCCAAATTTCTTTTTGTGCACCTCATCACTAAAAATCTTCAAGCATATACCTTCAATACATGTGTGTTGATTTATTTAAAATTTATATATGCAGCTGAAGTTATAATTTTTTTTTTCTGTACCCTAATGGGTTGTCTTTTGCACACCCAGAGATGTGGGCACCTCACTTTGGAGACCATTGCTATAGGTTCAGTTAAAGTTGTATATAAGGAAAAAAAAAATTTTCTTTTTGAAATTTAAAAAAACTTGGAGACCATTGCTATAGGTTCAGTTAAAGTTGTATATAAGGAAAAAAAAAGAATTTCTTTTTGAAATTTAAAAAAAAATATTTGGGAAAGGAAACTTCAATTATTTTTTTCCCTCCTTTTCACAGTTTTTCATATTCTGCCAGTTGTTTTTGCTACTAACACAGATTTTAATTATAAAACCACCATTGCCACCGTTCAAAGACTTCTCTTTTCCTCACCAGCCACCATCCCCTTTCATCAAATAATTACCTCCCCAGTAGGTAATTCTCACTAGCTACTAATTTAATGGGGAGCAAGCCTTGCTTCAGCTAAGCAGAAAACTCTTTGATTTGTCATACAGGGTTTTGTTTGATTGATTTGTTCAATTGTTTCTTTGACCATTACATGCTTGATGAAACATTTGTATCAGTGTGTTTGTTAAATGACAGTAGTGGTCCTGAATAGTGAGGAGTCATTCAGCTCATTGAAAAATGAAAGGTAACCCACTTGGAATAACTTGGCCACTAGGAATAGCATCAGAAAATTTATATACATGGTCAACAGTGTATTCTACACTGCTCAGATGTATATCAGGAAAAAAAAATCTAGTGTTTGGAGGATCTCTCTGCTTTTGTTTTTCTGAATTTGTTTTCTCAATAACTTGGTGATTCAGTAGGCTTCAAATTAAATATGGCTTATGTAAAAATACATCTTTCAATATCACTGTTGAACTCATTGATTTATTTCCATTGGCTGACTACAGGCTTTGATTTTAAAAGAGCAAATAGAAATACAGAGTCTCATAGTAATTTCCAAAAAATTATGTTTGCAGCCCTTTGTGGTAAGATACACATCTTCTTCTAGGAAGTGCTTGAGGTTTGTAGCTAAAAGTGGTCTGAGTACAAACAAGCAATCCTCCTTCCCTTGGGGAATATAACAATTTGAAATTGCAGCCAAGGAGAAGGAACTCAGGAACTGCCACAGATTGCAGTCCACTGGTTTTTATATCTCTATGGTAGCTGGGACTCAGGCCTGGAGATATTGTCATTCCAGTTGAAATCTGGCTCACTCTGGCTTTTGAAGAGGGCCCAAGAATGTTTCTGTTAACATAGTTAAGATGTGACTTGTTGCCAAAAAGAAGGTTGGAGAGCTTTCCTGCTTCTTAGGACATGAGGACTATCACTCTATTTTGGTAATGCAGAAGGTTATTCTGCAGCAGTTATGTTTGTATCCAGGTTTGTTTAGTTTTTTTAATGTTGTTTGGTTTTTTTATTGTTTTTTTTTTGTTGTTTTTTTTTGCTTCATCTGCTTCTTAAGTCCAGTAAACTCTTACTCATTTCCTCTCCAAACAAAGCAATTCCAGTCTTCCAGTCTTTTAATCTCTCTTTGTATGTAAGTCTCTTCCATGCCTCTAGAGGTTTTCCTCATCTGTCACAGCTGTCCAAAGCAACTGAATACAGAATATCGTATGGGGAATATTAGTATCACCACTTCCTAGTGTGTATGTAAGTCTCTTCCATGCCTCTAGAGGTTTTCCTCATCTGTCACAACTGTTCAAAGCAACAGAATATTGTATGGGGAATATTAGTATCGCCACTTCCTAGTGTAAATTTCTAGTTATTTATGTGCATGGGTGAAATACTGAGTAAACATGTTGTGAGTAGAACATTTCTGTTGTCTTTAGTGAGCAACTAAACATTTTTCCTTACGTAATTTTGACTTTCTGATCTACCTGGCTAGGCACTGGAGATGTTTCTAGGATGAGTCATTACTGGAGTTTGCTAAACAATTTTAAAAAATCAACCACAATTCAGAACAATAATTAATTTATTCCAGGTTATGTAATTTTGTGCATTTCATTATAATTTTTAATTTCACTTTTCCCTTTCGTAGTGTTATCCTAGAAAGATTCAAGTGGGGCTGAGAAAACTGAATGGTTATATCCAGTCATGCTTCTGTTCCATATCTCTGATGGTCTCATCAAAGATCTGAGACCTTAAGAAAGCATTATAAATCAGACAGGCACTAAAGCATATTCCAGAAGTGGTCACACTAGGATTTTTGTTTCATCACCTTCAGAGGCTTCAGGTGAGGCTGTCTGGCATTTAGTTCCCTTGGGTCCTCTTTTTCACCCTTCTTGAAGGTGGAGATGACACTTGCTTTCCTCCAGAATTGAGGCATTTCGCCCAATCACTATGATCATTCAGAGATTGTTGAGAGTGGTCCCACAAGGACATCAGGCAGTTCCTTCAGTACTGCTGGGTACATCCCATCAGGGCTTGTGGACATCCAATAAAACTATGCAAAAAACCCCCAAAACAACCTACTTGTATTTGTTCTGTAATGGTATACGTTTATAAATTCTTAGGGGTAATTCTAAAAGATATCTAAACCTTGTCAGGTAGGTAACAGTATAGTTAAAAATAATTTAATGCATGCAGAGATTGTTCCTTCATTCCTTTTTATTCACTATATAACAAAAAAAAAAATCTTTCCTTTCTCTGAAAGAAACTTGTGGGAATTAAATAAGTTTTACAAGTGCTATTAATTCTTTTTGAGCACCTCTTCTTTTTGAGCTTTTTTCCAGAATCTTTGGAAAACAACTGTGAAGATCATTAAAAAAAATTAGAGGAAATAAAAATGTAAAGGACTCACAGCATTTGCTTGAAGATAATAATTTAGATCACTCAGAGCATGGAAAATGAGCAAGAGCTTTTTTTTTTTTTTTTCATTTGGGGTTGCTCCTTAATGCCAGTAGTCAGAATCAATTTTGAACACTGCATCAATAGCTCCAGTAAACCTGCAGAGTATTTAATTTTTTTTCCTATGCTAAATTGATACCTTTGCAGTGTTTTGTGATTAACAGGGCCTGAAGCTGTGAAGTAAGGTATTGCTGGTTTTTTGAGTGAGAAATGGGTAAATCCATAATGAAAAAATTGTGTGATGAACTTAAACCTAGTGAGCTATATAGTTTGTAGATTTGAAACTGTGAAATCATTCACAAATAAATAGAAGTACATAAAAATCAAACTTTAAAAATTCAGAGTGTACAGATGAATCAAACACATTGACTCATAAATGTTAATCTTTTATTATCACTCCTTAAAATTCTGAGCTAGCACTGGACAAATGCTTGCAAATGGTTTATTGTCCCCTTCAGTTTATTACTTAAATCTCAGGTCACTGATGAGACAGTGTAAACAACAGCCCATAGTGAATCTGGATACTGGGACTGAAGAAGGAAGGAGATGAGAGCCTTACTTGGATGCCTCCCATGCTGGCTCCTTTGCTCCCTTCTCAGCCTTACATTTGCCAGCTTCCCACTGCCCCTCTCAGTAAGGAGGTAGCTGCTGGCCGAGGAAGGCTGGGCACAAAGTCTTGTTTGTTCATACTATGCCACCACTTGCAGCTACCAACTTTGGGCATCATTGATAAAAAATATGGTGGAGGTTCTCTGGCCTCCATCTCTTTCTGATCTCTGGGATCTTCCCCTATTTCCAGCACTGTCCTCTTCTTTCTGTCATTACTGTTTCTTTTTGGGACCTTTCTTTTCCTTTTCCATGGCTTTCTGGGCACCTAAGCTCATGTTTCCAAATTAAATAGTCCAGTTGCAGCAGCACAGCATGTTATCAGCCTTGTAGCAGGTGATTCAGTTTCTGTGTCTCTGTCACTGGAGAATTGAGGACATGCAGCTTTTGATTAGTCTGGATGTTATTAAAAAATTGCAGTTAGCTTGTACCAGTTGCATTTAGAAAGTAGCAGGCTTCTGCTCAAGAGTTCCAAATTCAGTTCTGAAAATGTATCTCTCCCTCCGTCCCCACCTCCTACCTGAACATCAATTTAGCATTCCTGATTAAAACTGGTTTTACATAAAGCATTGGGATAAAGCAATAATAGATAAAGAAAACAAAATGAAATTTATTGTATTAGAAGGATTTTACCTGTATGTAAAATCTAGAGTGGTAAAATACTCACATTCATATCCAGAAAGGATTCAAATTTTCCGTATTGAAGTTGCCCTACTTCAAAGCAGAACAAATCAAGAAACAGAATGATTATAAATGTACACATGTATAGATTTTTAGGAAGTGGTTAGTTTAGTTTTTAATTCAGATTTTAGGATGGAGATCAGGTATGGAGTCTTTGGCCTGTATGAACTGCCAGAACTCTGCAAACTTAAATGAGACTCTGGAAACTCTAACTCTGTTTGATTGCCAGGATTGGAACATTGAAAAGAATAAAATGGTTTCCTTTCTTGTCGTCCAGCTGAGCTGTATATTCAGCCATTAATTGTTATTGTTTAACCAGTGCCTGAAGTTTTGTAGTGTATAGTTGTGAGTTATATTAAATTTTTAAGTGATGGATGCCAGCACTTCTTGTAAGGAAGGACTCAAGTTACAGATGCCTGAGGGAACTCAACAGAATACATTACTCTTAAATGCATTCCAAATGGGAGAAGGTAGCAAGAGAATGCTTGCTTTTTGTAGCTGCAAGATACTAGTCTTGTGGTTGATGGTTTCTTCTGCTGTGAGAGGCATGGATGCAAGATGACAGTGGACATTATGTGAAGCTCTGTTACTGATAAGAGCAGGATCTCACCTCTGCTTATAGTTCAGAGTGCGTTTGGACTTGGAACACAAAATGGTAAGTGAATAATTTGCCTCTTTCTGAATGCAAGACCTTGCCTCTCTGACTTGCAATGTTTTACTTTCCAGCTGCGCTGAATGATTGGTCTGCTACTGAGCCCAGAACAAGGAGTACTAGCCTTTAACAGCAGAGTCATTATTAATAGACCTGATGAAATAGTCTTGTCAAAACTGTTGCAGTTTCAATGCCTGTGTTTTGGTGATACTAGAAAAGCTTAACTCAATGATGATAAGGTAATCTGAGAATTAACAGTGTAACGATGTCATATTAAAAACATAAAATTGCAAACTTTTCTGCAGAGTAATTAAGTTTTTTAGGATGTGCTTATAGCCATATTTGGAGGCCTCCCTTTTTTTACAGCACAATGTTACATACAGCCACAAAGTTTTCTTCACCCCATCAGTACTCTGTCAAAGCAAAAGGGTAACCTGATTACAGAAGGTTTTTGTTACCAAGAAAGGCCTCAATTTAGTTTGGAAAAAAATATACATATCTTTCTCTTCATCAACAAGGCTTTGGTTTTTGGTTTTTTTTCAGTGAATAGTAGGAATATTCTGAAGGTTAAAGCTTTGAATGTTAATGGCTATATGAAAGGCTTCCTGGACATGTAATTTAAAAAAAAGTTGACTGACTAGATGGTAGGAAGAAGTTTGAAAGGAGGACCTAATTTATAAATCACTTCCTAAGGCAAAACTACTCATGTGATTTGCTTCTACAGGGCAAATTATATATACTTCCCATAATCCCTAGTTTTTTAAAGCTATTTCAAGATAATATATTTTTAACCCATTATCTAAATTATTAAACTAATTGCAGTTAACTGAGTTACTGATTTTTATTAGGCTATTTGTGGTTTTGGTTCACTGTTCATACTATTTGTAAAACTACCCAGTAAATCAATGTGTAACTCCTCTCCAGTCTTCCAATTTAGTAAGCATCATTGATTCAAAATAGAACTTGAATACAGGCATAATGTTAGGTTATTCAGTGCAATTGTCATGAACTTAGATACACAAATCCTTTGCTAGATTGAGAAGTAGACTGTTTTCATTGTACATATCCCTTGTTTTAATAGTGGTTTGGTTGTTACTTATATACTTCTAGAAACAACCTCAGGAAATTCTAGTTTTATGAATAAAAATTTGCATATATGTTATCAAAATTCATGGCTATCATGTCTTGAGGGTGTTAACAGTAGAGTCTTCCTTATCTTCTCCTAGGAGAGAAGTGCATACTTACTGGGTGTCTTGTTTCCATCTGCTTCTTGATTTTATATTTCCACATGCAAATTTAAGGTAGAGACAGTAGCAAAGAAAAGCACATTGCAGTTCTGTTGGAAGCTGGTAGGGCATAGTGTTCCAGTTTTGGTCCCTATCCTTGATAAAACTCCTACATACATGCATACGTGTCTTTTCCATGATAATTTCATTTGCAAAGAATCAGAGATGTAAATCACAATATTCTTCATAAAGCTGTAGGTAAATAAACTATGCAAAATCCATGAACAAAAGTCTGGAACAGAAGTGATGAGGCTTGAAACTCTAGATGGAAGGTCTGAAGGAGACAAGTGGAGAGATGGGAAGGCTTAGTGATGTGTTTATAGTTGAGTCCTGAGCAGGTGTCGTAGCATGTTGTAGTGTGTTATGTGACTGGAGTTTCCAAAATGCTGAAGACCATGTCTTCATATACATATCATGATTTCATAGACCAGGCTAGAGAAGAGGAAGTGAATTATCAAGGGTCAGTATGATTTGCATCTATAATTTGATCTTATCCAGCTGCTGACCTATCACAGCTCAATTGGTACCCATGTGTGGTAGGACCAGAGAGGTGTCTGCTGCCTCACTGTGACAACTTTTCCTCCTGTGGCTGCATGCTGGTGATAATAGAGGCCCCGAAAAAGAAATCCTTCTTGAACTTCACAGATCTCCTGGATCTCCTGGAACTGTGTTGTCTGAATTCCTATCTTCAATACGAAATTAAAGAGGGAAGTTAATATGCCTGTATTTTGTTCTCTTTGTACAAGTGAAGTATACAAATGTATATTTGTGTTTTAGTAACATCAAAATATATTTTAAAGCTTTGAGTGTTTGACCCTTCCAACGTATTCTTTGATTTTGTTGGAAGTGCAGAAAAACATCTGTAAGTGTCCACAATAAGATGATTCAACCCAAGTCCTAAAGTAAAACACAAGAAATCTATTCAACATCTAAAATGTTTTCTGAAGGGGGGGAGTCAAAGAGCTGGAGCAAGCAATAGGACAAGAGGCGATGCAAAAAATTGATGCATGGGAAGTTCCACCTGAATATAAGGAAGAACTTCTTTACTGTGCAGGTGACCAAACACTGGAACAGATTGCACAAAGAGACTGTGGAGTTTCCTGCCCCAGAGATATTCAAGAACCATCTGGAGCAATCCTGTGCCATGTGCTCCAGGATGACCCTGCTGGAGCAGGGAAGCTGGACCAGGAGACCCACTGTGGTGTCTTCCAGACCCAGCCCATTCTGTGATGAGCTGTGTTTTCTAGTAGACCAAGGAGAGCATTGTCAGTACAGGGTGGGCATTGTCTGGACAGTAAATTTGGCCACCGCAGTATGGAAAAAAATAGAAAAATAATATATTTGAACAAATGTTTGAAAGCTGTTGAGTGAAAAAATATGCCTTACCTAATATTTTTAGATGAATAAAAAATGATTTAATTTAGTTCCAGGATATTTCTAATATGTTGGACTTTTATGAGGTCCTAGTGTTATGAATTAACTAAATAATATAGCTTTTTGTGATATAATACCATGAGAAGAAAAGGAAATCCTGAAATAAATGAACTGTTAAATTATTTGCATTGTTCTAGTAAAAACATTTTGAAAAAGTGAAGTTTGATATGATTGGAATCATCAGATCCTGCTTTTGGGATGGTATTCTAAATACTTTTGTTAATAGATCTCAAGACTGGTTGAGACTAGCAACTTATTTTACTGTGGAAATTTTGGAAAAGAGCGGGTTTTTGCAAAGAAGCAACTGAGACCAGGGCATAAGTCTTTATTGGTACTCTCCTCTTGTTAGTTAAAAATGTTTGCTTGATCAGTATGCAGATTTTTTGTTCTCTTTTCATTAGTAGACAAGGAGCAAGCCAGAGTATTTGGCTCTTTTAGGAATTCCTCTGAATTGAACCATTAAATAACGAGGCTGGGTGGGGGAAGGGTTGTTTTGGTTTTGGGTGGGGTTTTTTTGGGATTTTGGGGGTTGTTTTTTTTTGGGGGGGCTTGGGTTTTTTTTTTTGTTTCTTTTTTGTTTGGTTAGGGTTTTTTTCTGTTTCTTTCCTTCTTTCTGTCAGTTGCAAATCAGGAATGTATTTCTGTTGAAAGACAAAGTATTTCTGTTAAATGCTTACATACCTTTTGTGTTCATCCGGATATCTGTGAAGAGTAAGCACACAAATAACTTGTTTAAATGGCAGTCTGAATGAGATCAAATGTTTGCATGTGTGATTAGTATGTAACAACATTTGACAGGTATTTCTTTAGACTATCTGGCATATGTTTAAGATAGTTCATAAGAAAAGGGAAAATATTTCATTTAAGTCTGTTTTTCAAAGTGTTGTGGTACTGGCTGTCTCTGTATTATAGTTTTAAAAACGTTTTAGTTAGTTATTTTTAAAGTTTGCCCTGTGGCCTTTAACTAGCCCCTCTAACTTTCGGAGCTGTTACACCAGTTGCAGGCTCATGTCACTTTGTAAGAAATGCACAACTGTCTTCCAGGTTACCCTGCAAGGTTTTTTTCTCTATTGAAATTTGGGTATATCATTACATGTTTTGTTTTTAAGCTCTAATATATGTTTTTAAGTTGTGTGATCAGTTCAGTGATACCAACATAGGCTGCTGAATTAATTATACCAAGTGATCAGCAGAAACAGATTATTTTAGATGCACTTTCATTTGTCAAAAAAACCTTGCTGTATTTCTTTACTGGATGTGTTCAGTTTATTTTATGTACATACACCTTGAAGGTGTAGTGAGTAAAGCCTGTAAAAGTATTTTGAAAAATTTTTGACGTTTGATTGAACTGTGACAATTTTGGTAAATGTTCATATGATGTTATACTCTCATGTTTGATTGGAAAAATGTTGTCAGAGATGTTACTCCTTCAGGATTGTAAATGCAGCTTTGTGCTTTTTCCAGTGGTCATTGTAGTATGAAGGTATATCATCACTTTTTTTATCTTCAAAATATGCAGTGGACAATTACAAATTCAAGGTTCAGCATCATAGTGGCCAAAAGGAGTTTTGCATTATTCTTTGGAGAAGTACCTAATATGTTAATAACAGTTGTTATGTTACTTTTAATTTGTGTTAATTTTTTGTATGATCTTACTGTTATAGCTTCTGCTACATTTGAAGACTTCCAAATCCGGCCCCATGCTCTGTTTGTTCATTCATATCGGGCTCCAGCCTTTTGTGACCATTGTGGAGAGATGCTCTGGGGGCTGGTGCGTCAGGGACTGAAATGTGAAGGTAAGCTGCAGTGAGATGTAATTTTTCAGTCTAAAGAAGAGACTTTTCCACTCTACTTCTGTGTGTTGTGTCTAATGCTTTTAAATTAGTTAAGAGACAGTAAGAGCTGTCAAAGGAACTAACTGATTAAAGAACTTATCCTTTTGACTGCTCTGGGGCATCTTAGATATGGCTCTGTAACCTTGAGTGTAAAAAACTTTGGTTGATATGTAGTTTTAAGAAAAGGCTGCATATCTTACTCTTCCCTTACAATTTTTAATGAGCCTGTGTCTCATTTTGTATTGCAGTAATTCAGATTATTTAACTGAAGCTACTGTCAATCCATATGAAGTTGTAATAGCTACGTTTTCTCACTTTACCTCACCTATTTGACTTCTGGTAGACTAAATCCAATAGAATATACCATTTGCAGTGAAACTTCATTACCTTCCAAGTGCTTGTCATGGAAATTTCCTGCACTTTGAGACCATAGATTTTGAAAACTCAGAGAAAAGCCATTGGTTGTAAATGTATCTATTTGGATATTATCTCTCTAACAATTTGCTAGTCTAAAATAGCAGGGTGGAGGAAAAAGTTTCATCAAAATTAGGACTAATGTTTTTGAATTTGTGTTGTTTTAGAAAAATCCAAAATCACTTGCCTTTTTGAGTAGTAAACTATAATCTGATGGTTTTAAATTTGTCTTTTCAGGATGTGGTCTGAACTACCATAAGAGATGTGCATTTAAAATTCCTAACAACTGCAGTGGTGTACGGAAAAGACGCCTGTCAAATGTGTCCCTCACAGGGGTCAGCACCATTCGGACAGTTTCTGCAGAGCCCTCACCCAGCGTGACGGATGAAGCCCTTCTGGTATGGGATTCCCTAGCTGTAGAGGCCATGGGAGGAGCTGAGAAACAACAATATTTAGTGCTATAGAATCTGGTTTTGCCTGTTACAGACTACAGAGGAGGGTGGTATGTAAATTATAAATTAAGAGACGGCATCTTGATGTAATAGGGAGGTCACCAGCTTAAGGTATGTGGGTTTAAGGTATGTGTCACTTCTGATACTCCCAGGAGTCTCCTCATTTGTCAAGAATTAGGTTATTTTTAAGGCCTAAAACTGCCACCCATGGTAATATACGTAGTTGGATCTTGAAGAATATCTTCTGGAACTAGATGTTGAGTTTCTTCTATATTGGACCCTTATTTCCCTTGGCTTATTAAATAGGAAATTCACCTCATTAGAGCACTGTGACCCAGGCTCCACAGCAATAAACTGAGTGTCTGTCACAGTCAAGTCTGTCGTTAATTAGTTGGAGCCAGCGTATTCAGCATATTTCTGGGTGTTCAGAAGAAAGCAGGAGAAATCTCCATTAGATGCTTAAATGGCTCTTTGTGGTGAATGTGTCTGTATTTAGATGTGTACAGGTATAAATAGATGTACAGTATACACAAAAGCATGCAAATATATGGTGTAATTGTATATTCATTTGTATATTAGTTTTCTGAATTGAAAGCAAAATATTGATTGGAGCAGATGACAATGATACCTATTTTCTATTTTTAGCATGTTTGTTCTTTTTGGCACTCATGGTCATAATATACTTGAATAGTTAAGATTTTACACAGTGTATAAATTAATCCACTCCTAAGTGAAGGTTTTGAAAACCTTAAGGTTTAAAAGAGAGGAAAGAATTTATAAGTACACACAACAATTATCATGTTTTCCTCCCAATTAGAATATTAAACTTATTAAACTTGACATACTAAAAGGACACTATTGCAAATTATGTAGACATGGTGTTAGATGCAGTACCATCTATGAACCATAATTATGTACTTATGCTACTGATTATCATTAGTCTAAAGCTACTTGGAAATTAAGGTTAACATTATGAATCTGTATTTTTAATTGAAAAGCTGCATAAATGAGTAAGGTGCTTAAGTTCTGCAAACTACAGCAACAAATGTTTACGCATTAATCATAATTCTCAGCAGGTTGTTTCAGAAATTGCTTGGGCCAAGACAGAAAATTTTGAGGAAGACTAGCCTTAATTCTGATCTCATTTTTTTGAAAAAAATTCTGTTAAAAAAATTGTATGAGTGAGCATCCTGGTATACCGTCTATAAATATTAATTTCACTGTACAGTTAAAAAGTAGCAAAAATTTTTCAATTTGAAAACATTTTAAATTATATGACTATGTAGTTTGCTGATACATTCTTATACAAAATACCTGTACTGTAAAGCTATATATTTCAAAATGTTTGACAGCATTAAAACTGCCAGTGAAGAGATGCAGTAAGTGTCATCTATACTGCAGGCTATACTTCTGAGACCTTGTAAACATTGGTGTCCCTGTGTTGATGATTCAGAACATCACACATGCTCACACACGTGCACGCCCAAAGAAAATATATTTGCAGTAGGTAATGGGATGGGCCTAATAGTTTTCTTCTCTCAATTTTATTTCATAAAATTCTGGTATCTTTTACCAGGTTTTCAGAAATGCTCTCACACACGGCTTCTATATGTCTTTTTTCTGTTTAGTGTTTTCCCTTTAAATGTATTTCCATTCCTGCCCTCCCACCCTGCATTTTTAAAATGCCGTACGCTTTGTCAGTTCTCATGTACCAGATCTGTCCTTTGGACTCAATTCTTCTGCAGTGCTTATGAGATAAGTTTTATGGCAGTTTATATGGTGATGCCAATCAAACCATGCACTTTGGAATGTCTTTCATTTTTCTACAGTCTGTGTGAATATACTGAAAAACATCAACTTTGTTCATAAAAGTGTACCACTCATTACTAAAATAGATGTGTTGAATCACTGCTAACAAAATATAATCTCTGTTATATCTATCAGTTCTTCAAATAGGACCAAAATAAATATATTTTACCCCTAATTAGCATGTAGAGTCAGAGCAGTTGAGAAGGAGTAATTCCTGGGGATCTTCAACAGATGTAATTATCAAACTGAGTTGTTTAGTCTTTTTTTGTTCATGTTGTGTGCACCTGATAGGAGACACAGCATGTAAGCCTGCCTTCTGGAAAAATGGCCTGTATAAAGTGAATAAGTTATGCCCCATCTTACAAAATTTTGTAATCTAAACATCTTTGAGGCAGGGTAATGTGGAATCATGCACAATGTACCTATACTTTAATTATCCTTGCATAGGGAACCACCGTGTATGGAAACAGTTTCAGTTTGGGTATAAATGTTTTCATTAGCCAGTAAAACATTTCATTTGAGTTTAAAATTGAATGGGGACTATATTTGAGTACAGCTTAAAAATCTACCTCCAAAGAATAAAATCTTCTTTTGATTCTTAACTTTGTAGTATAAAACTCATCAACAGAAATACTAAAAACAAAGTAGAACTAGGAGGATACAATGCAACCCAGATTTTTATGTCTCAGCTCCCAAATGCAGTTCTTAAGCATTTATTCTATAAAAAAGAATGAGAGTATATAATATGATCCCACATTCATGCTTGCTTCTAAAATAACATTATTTTCTGTCTTTTTCTCCCCCTTGTTTCTTTGTTCTGTTTTTTCTTCTTTCCAACTACCTGTCAGTCTCCTGTCAGCCCTGGCTATGAGGTATGTACTGAATTTACTCCCTACCTGCTATTAGCAACATCCTCTTTTATTATTATCAGTATGAATTTGAAGGCATGCAGAAATTAAATCAGATTAGTAAAGTCCAGATTCCAAAGTGAAGATCATTCTTATGCTAAACAGTAAAATTAGTAAACATTAAAATATTTCAATACAAAAGTGACTTTTGCATTTCGTAGGCATGAAAGAGGTCATTGGTTAGACTGAAGCCCTGTTTTATACTGGTAGTACCACATGGGAAAAAAAAATTTAATTTCGCTTTCAGGACTTGGTAATTTGCTGGAGTAATGTAGAAAATAAACATTTTATTTTTAAGCTGAACCAACCTCACATTCAAATGCTCACCAGCAATAAACTTTTGACACCATACTACCATTGGGATAGCTCTTTCTTTCAGACTGTGGTGGAATTAAAAGATTTGTAAAACAAAATTTAAAAAAATGCCAAACAGTCCAGGATTCTGTATTTCTGTGGAAATAGCCATGAACAATGTACAAATAAGTTACAGCTCTATATAAAAAGAGTGTCAAATCTAAATAAAATTTAAAAAAAATTAAGTGGGTGATTCATTTCAAATGTTGCTCTCTTTGACTTTCAGTATGGATTTTCTAAAGAAGTTTGGTTTGTGTTTAAAGTTTCAAAAGCTTTTGAAACTAAGAAGTGTTGGCATTTTTTCCTTGCAGCATATATTTGGGATGCACATATTAAAAATACTATATTTTAGAAATACAGCATAGTTAGTCTGAGAAATATTTTGTTGTGCTAAAATGAAGATTTCCATGGCCAAACGTCTATTTCTTTGACATAAATAACTTTATTTCCTCTAATCATGGAATGGCTTAGGTTGGAAGGGACCTTTAAGATCATAAGTTTCCAACTTCCTTCAATGGTTAGGGTCATCATTGACTAGACCAGTTGTTCATAGCCCCACTGAACACTTCCAGGGTGATGTTTCTGTTTCTTCCTAAAACACATAAATTCTTACTGTGTGCCCCAGAATTCCAGCTCCACAGAATATCCATAAACCAATACAAGCATGTATATTAAACCACAGTTTTTGTAATATCTAAGATATTTGTGTTCTAAGTACAGTGCTATCTGATAAATGATGAATCCACCAATCTGGATGATTTTGGTTTACCCTCAAGTAGCAATAATTAAAGGTAGGCATGGAAAAAAAAAAGTATCTGGAGGAAAAACAAAATTGTATTCCTCTTGTGAAAAGGAAATGTGTTAGCTATCTATGGTTTTGCTTCAAAATACATTTATATGACACAACAGTATTTTATTTCTATTTTTTAATGTATGTTTCTATTATTTTAGGAGATTTTGTTTTCTATAAGTGATGAATATAATAGGTCATTTTATAAGCACACTTGAAGTGATTTCTCAGAAAAAGTCTAGCTGAGCTTTGTTTCTAAAATAGGAATGATGTGTCTCGTGGGGCATAGGTAATTGGAATGTTACATATTATCTTTGTTTTTTGATGTAGAATCAGGATTTACAGTTTTTTTGCTAAATAATTTAAAATTTAAAATGTATATAGTTTTAGTTGAAAAGAGTCTTTACGTATTGCTGACAGAATACAAAGCACCAGGTGTTGCTTGCCTCTGTAGATTTGTTATAAGCAGAGCTGGCTTGAGGCTTTTTAGCTATATATAGAAGAGTGATTCTGCAGAACTAGGACAGTAGATGCTCTGGGAGGGAATTGTCTTGAGTCGTGGGTGGCCATTTTCTCTTTCTTCCCTCGCACCCAATACTTAATACAGATGCCCTTTTGTTTTAGCCCACTGAAATAAGGAGTCCTTGTTTCCAGTGACTCAGAAATAGCCACTCTAAGAAGCCTTTGTTTTCCACACTCCTACAGAAGATGCATCTCCTTTTCCCAGTTCCAGTCCCTACAGGGACTCCCTCCCCAGCTCACTGAACTGGAAATAAAAGGCCCTTGAGGGAGGGAATAAGAAAGAGTTGGGGTGTTGCAGCTGAGAGCATCTTGGTGCCTTAAACCACTTCTAATTGCAAGTCCTTTTGTAATGGCTGAAGTAAAGTTCATTAGACCAAAGATCCTCAAAGGCAAAATTAATATTTTCTTTTGAAGGCACTCGAGTTAACTGTGAATTAATACTGTTCTGTTATCTTTTATCCTTGTCACCCTCAAGTTATCTTGCCATGCTCCAGTGATACACATGCACATTCCTCTCTGTCTGAATGGGAATTTCCTTTCAGTGTGCCCATATGTTTAATAAAAACCCGATGGATAGAGCTCCTGGAGTTTGCTTCAAAATCTAGAGTTTATTTCAAAATAATAGAAGGTGAAATGGAGGGTTTGAGTAATTAAACTGATCCTGAGTAGAGTTCACATTGATTTAGTGCCAGGTGCACAAGGTGAATATAGGATGATGCACTGAACAGAATTAAGAATTAAGAACTCCCTGAATCTGACACTGAAAAAGTCGAATACAGGAATATGAATTAATTCCACAATACTTTATGTATTTTAGTTTTCGTGCTTTTTTACAGTAACTTCAAATAGTTCAACAAACTAAAGATCAAAATCAAAAAGTATTTCAAATGTAGTTCTCTTAAAGTATTGCATATCTATGATATTCAAAGTGGTACATCTAAGGAAAATTAGGACCTGAATTCTTGTAGTTTCTAAGTACTAGCAAAAGGGTTTGCACATATTGAAAATAGCCAAATGCAGCACACATTTTACTTCCCTGTAGTATCTCTGAGATATCATTCATGATCATTTGGGTTATTGTGCATTGGTACAAGATCCCAAAATGTTATTTTGAGAAATAATAGGAATCAACACAACCTTTTATCTCCCATTATGTGGCCTAGGTGTGTTCAGTTGTGCTTTCCCTCCCTTCTAATACATAATCTTGTTTTTCTGTTTTGGTATCATAGTGCTGCCCCCACACTTACTGCAGGCCTCACCGAGTAGGTTTGTCTAGATCTCCTCTGTCCAGAACCAAAACTTTCCAAACCAGTGTCTGGTTAAGCCTAAAGACCTGTCAGTTATCCCTGTTTTGGTAAGGATGGTATGTAGACAGTGACAGATGGGACACATTTATACAGGCATTGGGGAAAGGGGGGGAACCCCAAGATTTTATATGATAGTCTTTGCACTATTCTGATTCATCCTCTCTGAAGGGTTTTGTATTGAACTGTAATTTGGCTATGATACCTTTGTGTCATCATGTGTGCTTTTTCTCCCCCTTTTTATTAGCTTTATTCAGCAGGCATAATGAAGCTGCCAGGTCTGGCTTCTGGTGTGGGCATTCTAATACTGCGTGATACCTCCATAAAAATAACTTATTAATTAATATACTTAAAATTATGAAGTACATGAGACAAGATCAAACTAAACCTAATATTTTTGAATTAACTTGTGTCTGTAAGATGCTGGAAAAAAACCTTTGCGCTATGTAAGTCTTACTATGGCTGCTGGTACTAGCAAATCCAAAAAGAAAGGGTTTTTGTTTTGGGAATTCCCTGGTTCTGAGGAGTCAGCATAGTCCTACAATGCCTGCTGAAACCGAGTAATCTTCTATTGGTAGTTTCCAAAATGAGGCAGGTTACAGACAGAGCACTCAAACCACTGTCTGCTGCTATTGATGTCTGAGTAGAAGAATGGCATATATTAAAATAGCCATCTGTGGATAGTTTAATATTAAACAGCTTGTACTGAAGTCAGTTCTTTGATGTGTTTACACATGGGAAAGTGAAATGTTTTTCAGACCATAGCTATCTAACTGTGGTGCTTGTGGGATTAAATCGTGCACTTGACTTAGAGAGGAGTGCAAGAAGCCTTGAAAGACAACACAGTTGATTGCAGTCTAAGTGTGGTATTTCAGTATATTTAACTGAAGATTTGTTTCCTTGAATTCACTTAATTACAGTCACATAGTTTAATTTGTAAAAGAAAGTCAACATTTGCATTGCATTAAAGACAGAGTTCCTGTGGTTACATAGATATCTAGCACTTCACTTGACAGTCGCTTCCTGTGAAGAAATTGTGTATGAACATATTAAGGCTCTATCCTCTGCCTTTTATATAGGAAGGAAATGCATGTTTCAACAAGTCTGTTTCAACACTAAAAATGAAACTTCATCCAAACAGTTATTGCTGTTTGGTTTTTAAAATAGACATCACTGTTCTCTGTTGTCTAAGTAAATAAAAAGCCCTAGATCGTAATAGTTTATTCTTTTGTTGAGGCAAACATTTCAAAATTGTAGGAATACTTTTGTTATTTCTGATTGAATATCTCAGTTTAAACTACAGGAATAATTTTGCAACAGTTAGATGTTGAGCCTGCAAAAAGATTAGCACTTCTTTGTGTAAGTTTTGAAAAAACCCAAATATTTAGGAGAGTATAGGTTGTGTAGCCTGTTCTGCTCTGAGAGAAGGCTACTGACTTGAGCACAAGCATGATTGCCAAAATAGAAGTAGTTGCTTTGTGACTCTTACAGAACATGAACCTTTTCGGTAAAGCTTCTCAGAATCTCTGGGATATATTTAGCGGGACTGTCAAAACCTTTTAAAAGGAGTAAGGCAGTTTCTTTTATGTTTTAGACTAGCCCATGCAGCTGGATTGCAGAGCTGGTCCTTGTCTTTGTTCCCAAGAGGCCACCTCTGTGTCCAAGCAGTCAGCTTTCATTGCTTCCCATTAGTCCCTTCAGCATCTCCCTACAGTTTCTTTGATTTCAGTGCCTGGAAGGAATAGATGTGAATGCTACAAGATGGTCAAACTCATGCAGGTAATAAGAATAGATTAATCCATTGGTGGGGAAATCAGTATTTATTTCAGTTTCTTAATTGCATTTTGCATTGTATTTGGACAAGGTAGAAAAGACAGGAAAGATCTGCTGAGCTATTTTTACCTTTGGGGGACTGTCTTCTTCCTGCAATGACTGTACAATGATTTTATGCTTTTGGCTAATGTAGACAAATCATTGTGTCTTCTAATAGCTTTCAACAAAGCTGACCAGAACTCACATGAAGGGCTTTAGTGTATTCCAAAAATTCAAAGAAATTGAACAATAAGAAGCAAGGCATCAGTTAAATAAAAGTCATGGGGAATGCCCCATGTTGGGAAAAGATGGCACATCTTCCTTCTTGGAATTCAAAAAACAAAAAAAACCCCAAACTTTTGTTTTCTTTGCCAGAGTAAGAGTAAGCAAACTGGATGATATTAGATATTCTTACAGTTAAAATATAATTGAAGTATCTGGATGCGATCAGTGTCACTGGCTTAGTTGGACAGTCCAGTATTCAGTATATGCACACATTTCTTGGTGTTTGTTGTAACTTGAAAAATCATACTCTCGAGCTCTTAAAGTATAGATTACCTTGCTGGGATGATTGTTCTAAAGGACTGTTTAGTATTTGGAACTGTGCAGGCTGTTAGTTTCCATGGTGTAATGTGGTTAAGCAATCATTTCCTGGGAAGTTTCCAGACTTGCTGAGTAAGTAGTCTGGCTGGCTACCAGGAAAAACTCATTTATCTTTCTAACAAGCCAGTCATGCTAGCTGAAGGAGAAGGTGCTTTGTGGAGGGGATTCTTGCTTTTCCAGTGAAAATAGGATAGTTCCTGGTTTTCTATGCTTTCAGGGGCTTAAGAGTGTGGCATCTCATGCTGGGAGGGCTAGAAGTTAGAGCTAAGGGATCATGACAGGACTTTTGGACAGTATTGGGAGGAGAAGCTTATCTGGCAAGAGGGAGGAATAATCAGTCAGTTATCAGAGGGTGTGGAAGATGCTCCAGCTACTGCTGCCATGAGCTGTCACCAGCTTCCCTTCCCCTGCTCCCTTTGAGCAGTACCCAGGAGGCACATTGGCTGGAAGAGGAAGGGAATGATGTCAGGCATATCAGGACTGGGCATACAGGAGTGAGCCCAGATCCATGAATTCTGATGTCATTTCTAACATGGCAGAAGGTAAAACTTGGCTTTACCTCTTGACCTGAAGGCACTGTAAGTTGAGAACTGTTAGTGCCTTGCATGGTGTGCTATGCTGCTGGCATGTAGCAGCCCAGCACTTGTGGAATGGCAAAGAAAACTGAAATACTTTTCTCTATAAATTTGACTTGAAGACTGACATCTTACAGTTGGTTTTCCAGTGTTTTATGTTTTGTTTAGTATGCATTACTACTTGAGCTGTAGAGAACACTTATGAATTACTAATAAAAGCTTAGTTAATTGTCTGTTCAGGAGCACAACTTCCCAGCCATGTGAAATGAGACTTAAAGTAATTATTTCAGAAATTATAACTGTGCATGAACTATTACAAATTTTAAGAAAAAAACCCTACCAAACAACAAAAGCTTTATTATTGGTAAGTCTGTTTGATCAAGGCTGATGATATGATGAGTAACTGTTTCAGAGTTATCTCAGAAACAATCAACTCAATGTAGAGCATCTAAAATTCACTTTTTGTTTAACTTGACGTTTTCTCAGAAGCATACACTAGTACATTAAAACTGAAAAAATTGCCATCAGTCTGAACAAAAAATATAGCAAATAATTTGCCCCACACTTGTACTGTACCACACCTGAGATTTGATCAGACATCTAGGTCAGAACCAAAGCTGTAGGGAAGACCGTCTCTCTTTGTTAATCATAACTGCCCAAGATTAGTCTCAGTACATTTCAGCAACACTACTGAAGTTTCTAAAACCTGCAAGACATTTGGTGAGGAAAACAGCCAACCCGCTTTCTAAAATCCTTTAAGCATGAAGTCACTTAGGTATAAGTAATTTGGACTTTGCTTTTAGCAGTATTCAGTTGCCAAAATAATTTTTGATTAGGCAATAATTTGAAAAATTAAGGCAAAGAGTGATCATAGAAAATGGGTTTAATTTAGATTATATTAGTCAAGATTCTAGGAGAGATGATGGCAATAGGAGGTATTTGGATCACTTTTACTGCGGGCAAGGGAAAGGTTGTCAAGAAATAGTTCTAGTGCTACGAATGGTAAAGTGAAATATTATTTTGTTTCAGTGACATAATGAAAGCAAACACTAGAACTCTTTTCCTTACCTATTCTCACTCCTTTTCAGTTAAAGTTCATTTTAAGAGACTAGCATCACTACATTCAAAATGTCCACCAAATGTCCAGATTCAAGAAAGAGAGAGCAAAGTGTTGTGACTAATGCATTGCAAGTAGTGATTAGAAATAAGATGAATCCTTTAGGAATTCTTTTATTCAAAATGAAGATATGTACATTAAATTGTAGTGCCACAAGTAACACTCTTGTAGACACCGAAGCGCAAACTCAGGGCTAGGTTTCTGGTCGTAGGGTGGGGTTGAGGCTGTAACTTGTAAGGCACTGAAATAGGACTAGGAAGTAGAATCAGTCTGAGTGATTTATTTTCTAGTGTTCAGTTATCAGATTATTTGTGGATGATAATGAGAAGTTGCTTTAAATAATAGTTGTTTAAATAATCAAGCTGTATTTTCTCACTTTTTTTTCTCCTTTCAGTGTTAATTGTGGGTGTAGTTTAGTTGTTTCTCAAGCACAGGTATTAAGAGAAAGCAGTTTTCTAGGCGAGTTGTTTTCTGGGTTGATTATCATATGTACATCTAAATTAAATAGAGAAAATATGGTAACTCATTTATTCCAGAAAAACTTTGGATTTCATGCCTTAGACTGCATGTCTCACATCAAATATATATATATATATATATAAATATATATATAAATAAATATATGTACATAAATATACATATATATAAAGAAAATAGGTATTTTAAAGGGTGTGTGTAAATATATATATATATATTTAAATACCTGTTGTGATAATTTGTGCATAATCTAAATGTGGTAAGGTTAGCAATAGCAAAATTATAAATAAATAGTTTTTCTATCATTAACCTACATGCACATAGAATAACGTAATAATTTTTTAATGTTTATACAAAAAATACGGCCTTTAAAAGTTACTTTTGATGTACAACAGAAAATAAGAGGTAAAAATGGTTTTTATCAGAATGTAAAATGCTTTTATGAGAAATTTTAATGAGCATTTTTATTTTGAGTAATTTTTTAAATACAAACCTGTTTCAGTAACAATACAAAGTATATGATAGTAGTGTTGTCAAAGGTGTTGTTCAGTACCACTCAAATTTTTCAAAAGCAGTCTGAGAGGAGCATGGTGCATGTTCTGTTAGTGTGTAAAGGCACTTACATTACATTTTATGACATATGACAGTGTTATTGAAGAGAGGGAATATATGGATATGATATCTTTAAAAAATGAATACCAAACTCCTTTTTGTGTATTTTACAGCAAAAGACACCATCAGAATCATACACTGGGCGAGAGAAGAGGTCGAATTCACAGTCCTACATTGGACGACCTATTCAGCTAGACAAGATTTTACTGTCAAAGGTTAAAGTGCCTCATACTTTTGTCATCCACTCCTACACACGTCCAACGGTTTGCCAGTACTGCAAGAAGCTTCTCAAAGGGATTTTTAGACAGGGTTTGCAGTGCAAAGGTAAGTAAATGCCCTTTAGGAACATAAAAGCTAAGCATAATAAAATTAATAAATTAGTGTTTGAGTGGTTACTATGTAGCCTTATTCACAATTTCCTCACTAAACTGTCTACGTGTAGGCACATGTACAATTACACTGGATTGAGCTGCAGTCAAAATTACAGTAATTGGTGTTCTGTAGGAGCTGGCTGCGTGGCTGTTCATTCTTACCCTTTGGTGTATGTGCAGTAGCTCACATTTTTCATTCAGGTCTAAATGATCTTGTATTTGGTATAGGTGAACCTGTGCTTACAAGAGAATAGTTAACATAATGGACCATATTCTTATCTTCATTGTTGTTGATCTACAAAGTCCTATATGTGAACTGAAAAAGCATATGCCTGGGCCTCAGCAGCTCAGTGTTTTGGGGAAGTTGCAATGGAAGCAAAATAAGATGGGGTTATATGAGAATTTAAAGCCACATTTTTTCAGTGTGACTAATGTGCTCTCAAGTCTCCTGGCATTGTATACCTTAGTAAGTGCTGAAGTGAGTGAGGCCCCTTGGATTGTAGCCTAGATTGCTGGCTCACCTTAGCCTGTAAATACAAAGCATTGTGCATGCTGTGGGGTTGGAATGTTGGCTAATGGAGGCTTAAAATCACCTTCCTTCTATTATAATAAGTAGTAACTATCATAAAATTAATCAGTATTCTTTGTATTACTTCTTTAAACCCTGCAAAATTCAAAGTTGCATTAATTTAACTTAAGGTGTGATTCTGATGCAATCTAACTAAAGCAAAATATCTATCAAAGCATCACCTATTTCAGTTCATTTTGAATCCTGGTGACGTAAGCAAATATTAACCTAATGAAAAGAAAAAAAAATAATTATCTGTAGTTTGGCACTCCTGTACCTCTAGTTGGTGTTTGGATCAATCTTAAATAATTACAAGGTATGGACAGCCTTAGAATATTTTTTTCTTTCTGTCTCTGGTTTTCCTGGTGTGTTAGTAACTTACAGCTTTAGTTTAAGTAAAATGTATTTGTAAGCCTAAAGAAAATAGTTCCCATGACATGTAATGAAGTGCTACTTACACATATAAAAGAAGTAAAAAAAAAAAAAATCTGAAAAATAGGGAAAGGACTGAAGGAACTGTAGTTGCAAGCTGTCCAGAGGTTGCCTTCTGATAAACAAATATTTTCTTACTTAAAATTGTTGGCTAGGGTTCTCCTGTTTCAATTTTCAGTCATCAGTATTTTCTTTGTAGTCAGTCCCTTAAACTGCAACTGATACACTGCTTCTTTCACTGGAAAGGCAGCTCTGGCTTTGGAGCAAAGCACTTGTGTCTCCTCATCACTCGCCTAGATGAGCTGAGCACCACTTGGGCTGCTGTAGTGCTGCTTCACCCAGCTACCCTTGGAAAGGCATTTTTTCCCCTCAGAAACGTGCTTCTGGCATCTTCATCCTGTCCCTTCCACTGGCAGGCAGCATGGAGCCAGGCTAGTGCACACTCTCTGAACGTAGGACTTGTTTTAATGAAATGATAGGGCTTAATATCTATAGGCTGGATAGCAGGAAAAATATAACTGTCTCACAGAAAAAGAAATAATTTGGCTGTATCCCTTTTTCACTTATCAGACTGTAGATTCAACTGTCACAAACGCTGTGCTCCTAAAGTGCCAAATAACTGCCTGGGGGAAGTTGCCATTAATGGAGGTAAGTTGCATGAACAATTGCTCCTGTCGTTGTTTAAACCATCAGTTAAATAAAAGAAATGTAAAACTGTGACGTGTACAAACACACATTTTTCCATTGCTTCTGAGTGGCCTTTCCTCTGCAATATTTCTGTTGTATGTGGAAGATGCAGTGTGGGAGGAATGCTGAGAGTAGCTCATACACCATCCTTTCGGAGTGTTTCTTCCAAATAGGTGGCACTGACAGACAGGCTGAGCTCTGCCACAGAGGTGATGTCAGCAGCAAAATGGCCCTGTGATAACACCTGGTAAATGCAGAATGCCAGAGGAAAGCCAAAAGCTGCACGTGAGAAGTTGGCACTCACCTGTCAGCAAGAAGGACCTATTTATTGTGAACAGAGAAAAAAGTGGTTATGGATGCTCTTCCTGAGAAGGAAAAACATTCCTAGTAGGACTAGGAATGCCCTTCAGAAAAAAATTCCACCGTTTACTGATGGCATAAAACTAATCATGCCAGTTTGCCGCAAATCAGGTCTTGACTGCCAATTTTCCCATGCATGTGCTGCTGGTTTTGAGTTAAGTGTAAGGGTGTATGGGTAGGCTTGACAAACTGTACTGGAGAAAAAAGGACTGGCTGTAGATGAGTTGCTGTTTGCCTTGAAAATGTCACTTTCCTGTGTGATAAGGGAATGAGAAGTGTGGTGAAGTGCTCAGTTTCTAATGTATATTACTATGTTCAGTTGTCAGCCTAAACTGCTTCTGAGGTTAATTAATTATTACCTTATGATGCATTCTTTTTCCTTTAAATCAATGGTCTACTTTACTGAAGATGTATCAAGACATTCCAAAATTAACAATATTAACTAATATTTTTCACAGTATTTCTCATAATAATGTTACTGTATCACTATGAAGTTTTTATATTTAATAGGAAAATTCCTACAGGTACTAAGTATTCCACTTGAAATGTGACAAAGTGCATGATTTTCTGGAAAGTAGATAACGTCTTCCTATTGAATGTCCTTTCTGATGTACCTCTCACTGGACTCTTGGAGTCACTGTTATTTTTTCTTTTTTTTTAATCTTGTGCCATTTGTACCTCACTTAAACATTCACCATCCCACAACACAACTATTTCTTCAAGAGTGCGAGTAATGTTGCTAATGGAAATTTGTGGTTTGGTTTTCAAAAACTAAAGTATACACTATGAAATGTTAATTCCATTGATTGGAGTAGAAAGTTTTCATGAGATTTGTAGTCAGAGAAAGTAACTAAATCTGCTTATAAATGATAAACATTTTTCCTGCATAGATGCAGTTTTAGGGAGGAGTGATTGATCTGAATTGCTGTGAAAAGACAGGAAGGAACATAAACTTTGTTTCTGCACAGTTGAACTAAATGAACAAAATTCACATTTGTGAATTACTCCTCTGAATTACTCCTCCAAATTCCCTCTTTCCATCTGAGGCAGGTGTATTTCATCCCTACAACACACCGCCCCTGCCCTCTCCTCACCTTTGCTTCACAAGCAGCATGCTGCTTTTGTTTGGACTTCGCTCCTGACACGTGAATCTGATGCAGAGCTAATGGGAAGTGATAGTTTGTGTCAGAAAGCTTATGCAGAGTCACTTGGGGTGAGAACACATATTCAGGGCTTACTCCAAGTATGTTCCTTGATGATTGCAATCTTAAAATTTATAGAACTTGGCTTTTATGCACCAAATAATATTCTTAGTATGGTGTACGTCGAATCCTCATAGAACTCTGAATTGTGTGTCCTGAATGATTGATAGTGTCCCTAGGATTAGCAAAGGCAATTTCATCTTGTACTTAATTTGTATTTTCACAGTAATTTGGTTCACATTATTTTCAAACTTAATAAACAAAATACAGTATCTGTCATTTTGTCCATCTGCTGTGTGATGTATCTTCCCTCAAATATTAAGTGAAAGAAGAGTTGAGTAATGAAATTCCAAGTGTGGTATCATTAGTAAATGCATTATATATGAAATGTAAGGAGTTATTTTTAACTGATTGTAGCTTTATTAAAAATAGATATTTTAAAAGTGTTGTATGAATAGTGGAGAGAGCTTTGCACTGTGAAGTATCATTCATAACTGAATGACTGGTTCTGCTAGAGATGAAGCAGATGTGTCCCTTAATCACACATTTAATTTATATCCAAATATCTTAAGACTACTGTACGTGAAAACAAACTTTTCAGATGTGCACTTCTAATTTCAGTGAAATGCCATCAATTCCAAACATTTTGCTGTCAGACAATTCAATGTGCTTCTTCTTGTGTTACATTGCCTACACTGCCATCAAGAACCTTCCTCCACACAATTAGGCAAAAGTTGCTAGGAGAAACTATTTAATGTGTTCCATGTGATTTTAACCTTACTTCAAATTTCTGAAACACTGCAACAGCTCAGAAAAACTAATGCTTTCTGTACCCTCTGACTGGACCAATGATTTTATGTACCAAATGAATCCATTCACAAGCAACAGTGCAACAAAAAGTTGTTTCTTACTCTGATATTGCTTAGGCATATTTAATTTGGAAACTGGAAAGTTTAATATATTTTCAGTGTAAGATGGATGATGCTGTTAATGCTGTGCCATAGTCAAATCTGTTAAACCCTAAGTCTTTGGTTTTGGTGCTTGTTTAGGATTTCTTTTCTAATGGCAGGGAGCATTGTTTCAGTGGTATTGATTATTGTGCTGCTTTGTGCAGGCTTCTCAGAAAACAGTATTCCTGTGCAAAGCAATATACAGTTCACATTATAAGTAATTGTCTACTTATGTTATCTAGATGCAGGGAATAGACTTCCAAAGAGAACTTGAGGTTTTTGGAAGCTTAAAATGTACCAGGATATGGTAGTTGGAGTATCAAATGTTTTTAGATAATAACTTGAGAAATGGTATTCCAGACCTTCTTAGTCCTGGGGCTGAGTCTGATGTGGTCATGGAAGAAGGGAGTGATGACAATGACAGTGAAAGAAACAGTGGCTTTATAGATGACATGGAAGAATCTATGGCTCATGATTCAGAGATGTCAATGACAGGATGCCATAGTGACAATGGAGAAATGCAGGATGCTGATCTGGATCACGATGAATCTAACAGGATGATCAGGTGAGCTGGGGAGTGAATGTACCTTCCATCTTCCTTTGTATTTACTTGTACAAATCATGTCAAAGGGGACTGTACATGGTCACTATTCTCACTAATTTAGAATGGGTAGTGCTGGTGAAATGTTGTGCATTTGAAAGTGCAGTGAGAATGCTTCACTGATTATATGCATTGGTAATTTAATAGAAGCTTCATTGTCAAGTTGAAGTAGCATTTGAAAATTTATGCAAAAGTAGTTCTTACAGGTCTGTTCTTGTATGAAAATGATGTGAAACTATTTGAGCATAATTACTAGTAAAATATTTATTTATTGTTTACTTGTTTTCCAAGGCATTCTTTCCATGGTTTAACCGTGTAATGCCTGGACATTTAGAGAAATAAACAAAATGTGTAAGTGGTTATGGTATAATCAGATCTAGATTGTAATTTTAGATGCCTTTATTAAAAAGGAAAGTTTGACAAAGTAGTAATTTGAAGCAAGTTACAAAATAGATTTGTGCTTTGATATGACTGTTCAGGAGGGAAAACAGGAACTGAGTTGTGCAACGTATCTCAGAGGTGAATTAAGGGAAGAAACATTCACTTATTGGAACTGTCCAAATAGTATGGAAAAAATGAGATTATATTAATTGTCAGGGAACCTAAAATGAATTAAGGAAATTTCAAATGTAATTTCCTTGATGCAAGGGATCTATACCTTTAAGGGATCTATACCTTATCAAACATTTTTCTTTCACACATCTGTTTGACCTGCAATTTCCTCTTTTATTTTGTTTGTTGGGAGTCTCTCTCAGTATGTGTTACTGTCATACACCTGTTGCACTAATAGAAGGCAATCCATTTCAACAACGTGCAGCTTTACTTCATGCAGCAGGAAACCACTGCCATATTTATCTGCATCGATACACATAATATATGTATGATGTATAGACACCTTGTATCACTGGAATATGAGCCTGTGCTTAGATCACTAAATCATTGTCACAGAACATTTTAAATTTCCAAGTTTTGTGAAGCAGACAGCATTGCAAGTTTTCAAAATAAAAATACCCAATTGTGCTAATAAAACATTTATAACTAAGGTACATTTTACTTATGTAAGGGAGATTCCTCCAGTAATACCTGTCTCCAGTTATTTCTAAGGGTAATTTCTGTATCCATATAGGATATTTTTAAAGTGATCTATATAAGGCAAATAAAAAGTAAACCTTTTGTCAACCCAGGGAGGAATAGCTAAAAAACTGCAGATGGTTAAATCATTTTTAGGCAGAAAAGAGATGTTACCTATATGTTATATACTTAATTAAACTTTCAGATAGCATTTTCTACATTTCGATGGGAAACCACCAATCCATAAAACTTATTTCCAGGATGCATTACAGTGAAGCAGGGCCACCTTCAGACATCTACAGTCACAACAACTTCGGGAATTTAACAGATTATTCTTTTCCTGAACACTATCAGCCCTTTTTTTTTTTTTTTGGAGTTGTTGCACTAATAGCTTTGCTAGTAGGGCATAATACAAAAGCAATGTTATGCTCTGTTTTCACAATGCAGCATCACTATTTAAATTTCTGCCAGAAACAACCAAGTATTCGTGTTTAGGTCTGAACAGATTGAATCCACATTCCATTACACAGAATCTGCTTTGGGAGTTGTTAACTCTAACAAAAGGATGATGGGCTAGGTTGCTTCTGGTTGATACCAGATTTTATCTGATGGTGCTATCAGGCATGCTGCCACATTCCCATAGTTTCCCAGCTTCCTGTGTGTTGGCTGAATGGTAGAAAGCTGCAGTGTGCATACCCCACAAGGCAATAGGGTTTCACCTTAAGTCTTTGAGTGCAGAGTAGCTTAAATATCTCTCTCTGAGAGGTTCCAGCAGATTCTCTGCCTGGTCAGGGTGTGTGCAGCTGGGCAGCTGACACGTTTTCTATTCTGTAAACTGGCATCACTCCATTGTGTGTTTGAGCCCAAGCAAGATCACAGGACAGTAATCTGATGGACAGTGTCTCCGTAGGTTATGAGAGATTCAAGATCAAGTATTGCCCTGAATCATGCATAGCACAAGCTTGAGCAATAGCTCCCACAGCCTAGCTAAGGCCCTAGTAATTTGCCCATTTTCTTAGCTCATCTTTAGAAATATTTTTGGAATAGTGTATGTAAGCCTTCAGAAGCTCTCTGACATTCCTTTGGTGTCACATTACAACCTTTTTTCTTTGTAATCTCAAGATACTTGGAATGACAAAACATAATAGTGTACAAACCACATCTACTAACAAAGATAAAAATAAATGTGGATATTTTCTATGTATTCTGATTTTAAAGATTTTTTTTTCTTTTTGTTCAAAGTTATCTTCTTTTTAAAAACCTTTAATGATTTATTCTTAAGCCCTTCAACCAGCAACAATATCCCATTAATGAGAGTGGTACAGTCTGTGAAGCACACAAAAAGGAGAAGTAGCACAGTAATGAAGGAGGGTTGGATGGTTCACTATACAAGCAAGGACACACTGGTAAGAATTGTTACAGAAGACATGTCTTCCAGTAAATCTTATGTTATAGTATAGAATAAAATTCTAACAATACTCTGATAATTTACATTCACTCATGTAAGGCATTTTTTGCAATTTTTATGATTCCTAAATACTTATCATAACTAGGACTGGCACGGCTTGCAAGACCAGGAGACTGTTACAACATGCAAAACCCATCTGAATATATCTGTTGCATTATCATAAGCAGCCAAATGTAAAATCATTCTTAAGGAAGTGAAACATAATGTTAAGGGGTTCTGTAGAGTAGCTGTACCTTCCAGCTGCACTTTCCCTGATACCTTACTGCCAGTTGAATTGAGACTTTTGTAAAGTAGATTTAGTGTAGAAAAAGGCTATTTTCATTTCAACCTGCTGAAAAAATGAATAAAGCCTTCAGTATGTGATCTTCAAAAGTGAACTGGGGTGTTATAAGGGATAAAAAAAGAAATTTCAATTGCTTTAGGGTCACGAATGTCAGCAAATTGTGCTGAATGTAATGCAGACATCAAAATGATATTTTAAATTTTTAAAACTTGTACAATTTTAACAGAACTATTCATGAAATAGCAGAGCGTAATAAGAGGTCTATAAATTCTAAATTCAATTACAATTTTTCATTAAAATCTTGTAATAGTAATTGGGTCTTTATCGTTCACGGTACATCTCTTCAAATTAAGAAAACATTTTGGCAGTGGTGCTTTTGCAAAATGAACATTTCATTAATTTACTTGTTTTTCACTGCAGAGAAAGCGACACTACTGGAGGCTGGACAGCAAATGCATTACACTTTTTCAAAATGATACCGGAAGCAAATATTACAAAGTAAGGAATATTTGTCAACCTCTTGAATACCAGCAGAATATAAGGACTAAATTTCTAAATTGATGCTTACTAAAAGTGCAATAATAGTGTACCTTCTATTTAGGTTTGGGGTTTTTTTTATTTTTTCATTTTTTAAGCTGCATATGTATGTTCTGCTTTTCAAAAACAATCTCTGATCAGAAAGGTGTCCGCTCATGAGGACCTATAAGATGTGTGTTGTGGAAATGAGAAGTTTTTGTATGAGAAGTCAACAAGGTTTTATTTTCTAATGGAGTTTTCTTGATATATGGATGGCTCTGCTTTTTCTCTGCAGGTACCTCACTACTCTCTTTGATAAGTTCAGTTAAATAATTAAAGTTCTATTTAGTCCTGGAGAGAAACATTTAGTATTTTACCATCAACAGTCATCTGTGTCACAGAGTTTCAGGTTACAAGAGGCTTTTTGTTTGTACAAGAAGCAACAACTGATATCATAAACTAATCAAATAAAGCTCATGCGGAAGTTCTTTGTGTTCGTAATCTTTGCACAGAAAGTAAAATACTTTTTTTCATTTTAGGAAATCCCATTGTCTGAAATTTTGTCTCTGGAACCTGCAAAAACTTTCACTTTGCTGCCTCAAGGAGCCAATCCTCATTGTTTTGAAATAAGCACAGCAAATATAGTCTATTATGTTGGAGAAAACATAGACAACCTCTCAAGCGTTCCACTGAATAACAGCGTTATCAGCAGTGGCGTTGGCATTGATGTGGCACGAATGTGGGAGATGGCAATACAGCATGCCCTGATGCCAGTCATCCCTAAAGGGGCATCCACTGGCTCAGGAGCCAGCCTGCACAGTAAGTCTGTTTGTTTCCTCCATTTCTGATAAGGAGAATCACCTCTCAAATGGCATTGCTCAGTCTTCTGCACACATTGAAGGGATGTATTGCACAGCTGGTAAAGGCTATTCTGTCATGACTTGTCACTTGTCTTCCATATTATTTTAACCACCACCAGTTTCTCATCCATGTGTTTTCAGTTTACAGTAGGACATCTGTAATGATATACAAGATGCAGATATTTTAGTAAGCAGATAGTTATGAAATTAGTAAGGCTTCTAATTAAAATTTATGTTGTTGGTGTGAGGAATAGCCTCGCTGTGCAGAGGGATGAAATTTTCTGAGCTCCACTTCAGAACTAATAGATTTTTTTCCTATCCTGACTGTAATTTATGTTTCTAGCTGTCAGCAGAAGCAGCTCTTCACTCTTTGGGTCATTGCAGCACAGAAGATGTGCTCCTTTTCATCATTTTTGGCTGTACAGCTGCCTCAAACATTGTCCCATGCTGAGACAAAAAAAGCTCCAGTGTGAACAACAGCTATTCTAGGCACAAGGCATGTGTGTTATCCAGGACCAAAAGGACTGAATATATCTTAGCTTCCAATTTACATACCTTTGTGTAATTCTTAGCAAAGGTGACAGTTTATGTAAACCAAATATGAGACCAGTTTAAAATCTGTCTTGGGTACTGATAATAAAGTAGCACATAGCAAGCAATTCCTCACTACTAGCCATGTGCTGCTGTGGCTGCTCTGTACTTCTGTTCAGCCTAGTGAGTGTAAAGAGAATTTGGATATGTCTACATAATTTGGATTAGACCTTTTGTTGCAATATACACCCACTTTAGCACTTGACATCTGGATGCTATTAATGCAGCACAAAATGCTAATGAGACCACAAGCCCTTCGGAAACCAAGTAATACAACAGGCTGTGGCATTGCATCTCCAGGCACAAAAGCTCACATATCAGATTAGATCAGCAATATCCTTTGCTTTCTCAAGTGGGATCTTGTATAAAATGGTGTCAAATTCTGGATGTCATTTCCATCAGACTAGTTGCCCAGTGCCCCTGGTTTGAGTCCAGTATAGCTAAACAAATCACATAAAATACTGGACTGGGCATGACAGCTGTCTTATGTCCCTCTTGGGAAGTTTGAAAAATTTATTTACAAGTTAGTAGCTATCTTTGGGTTATATGTGCAAAAATTAAGGTTGTTTGAGACCTTTAGAGCAATTTCTTGTGGACAATGAGAATGACAGCAACTTTCTTTCTTTTGCTCAAAGTCTAAGACTTACCTCGTTCCATGTGTTTTTTCATGTAAACACATGTATTTGAAAACAAACTGGCAATGATTAAAAACCCCTCCATAACTGAAACATTCTATGCCAGAAGCAGTCTTCCTAAGGGAAGGGAATAGGCTATGTTACTCATGTTACTTACAGCAAATAGGATTAGTGCTGATGGGTAGTAGCAAGTGTCTTCAGTGTGTAGTATAGGCCTTATAGTAGGGGATACTGTTTCAAAATTTTTACTTAAACAAATGGAAAGTCAGCATGAATGGGATTCTACACAGAAGTAGGAGACAGAAGTGACTGTGCTCCAAAGAAGCATGCTTTCCTTCCCAAAGTGTTGTCTTTGTGTAATGCAGCTAGCAGTAGGCATATTCTGAAATTTGCCTCAGTAAATTTGCAGTTCAAATGCTTATGACATGCTTATACCATCCTAAGCTCCACATTGATAGAAGTTGGATCTGCTGTTTTCTTGTATTACAACGCAGGTGGAAGGTTTTCTTTCCATTATGTCTGTTTTGTTTTTTAAGTTTTAATAATGTCTGTTAAGCCAGTTGAAATGTGTATTACTTGTAACAGTATGCTGCCTAATTTGAATGTGTGTTTGCCTTCATCTGAATAGCATCAAATATGTTGTAGGCGACTAAATAAATCAAAATTATTATTAAATCCCTAAATTAAATCACTAAATAAAACCAGTTTAGTTGCAGTTGTTACTTCGGTGAGATACAAAGCCTCAAAATAGAATGGGGAAAAGCAATAAGAAGCTTATTATGAGACTTCACTATTAAAAAAATATTAATGAATTGTATAATTATGGTTTTTCCCTACACTGCAAAGCTGTTGTTAAATTCATGTGTTTGTGGGCTCGTATAATTTTATATTAGCTGGTAGACAAACGAGCTGACCTAATTGGTCCAGTTTCTAGAGCTGTCAGTAGATACTGATGTAATATGAATGTCATTTCCTATTACTACATGTTTGAACTAAAAGCACAGCAATCTAAAGTATATTTTGATTTCTTCCCCAGGGGATATATCCATCAGTATTTCTGTGTCAAACTGCCAAGTCCAAGAAAACGTGGTGAGTGTTCTCTTGATGCTGGTGCTAGACATGCTATGATTAAGCTGGCAAAGTCATTGATCTGCTTTTCAAGAGGAGTGTTAGGGGAGCTCCCATCAGCCATCTCTCACTTACTTTGAAGAAATTAACAAACAATTAGCTTTTTTACCTTTTGACAAAAAACATCTTTGTGGCATCTTTTCTCTAGATGCAAGAATTATGTATGGGTAATTTCACAGGCTTTAACTGTGGGTCTGTGTAGAATGTTAATTACCAAATGGAAAGGCCAGGTGTAGAAATTACTAGTTCATGGAATTTGTCAACTGAACTTTTAAAACGGACCACAAACCTTGATAAATATACCATTTCCTGTCATAACTGAGAGATCAGATATTCTTTGTTGTACGAAGATGAAACTCTAGCCAAAGGAAGAGTTGCATATATCAAAACACATACATAGAGAATTCTGGGTTTCTTTTACTCTAGGACAGTTAGACAGAGGTCATGTGGTCAAGTTAAGCAGTCACACTGCTTGCTTTCTCTCTCATGGCAGATGGAAAAAATAGATACTCCCTGCAGCCAGAAAAAGCTTTGGGACAGCTCTGGTAGTTGTCAGAAACAGATTGCAAAAAGATTTCCTCCTAGGGATGTGTCCATTTGTTTCCTAACAAAAAGTAAGACAGCCTTTATTATGAATTAGACACGCTTTTACTCTGTTGTATATGCTGCTGGTTAAATATCAGGAAAATAAAACTGAGCTGCAAGATTTGATGTTTGAGTCTCCCAAATGAATCTGCTAACAGCTTGTGCTTTAGCTTGTGTTACAGCACTAAGAGATAGTGAGACATGAGACTGCCTCTCTGGCACAAATGGAATATTTTACCCCTCTCAGTGAAACTGTTGAAGATTCATCAGCTTTTACAGCAATTAGAGTTACTATGGCTTGTAAGAAAACACACCAGAAATTTTTGGCTGATAACGTATTTTAAGATATACTCTACTAAAAGCTACTTCCCACTAGAAAAAGCAAATGAAATACAAATTTTCTTTCCATATTCTTAGGGCTTAATATCTGTTGTTTGTATAAACAGGATATTAGCACTGTATACCAGATATTCCCAGATGAAGTATTGGGATCAGGACAGTTTGGAATTGTTTATGGAGGTAAGGCTTTGGTCTGTTGTACAATTGTGCTTAAGATAAAAATTTTCTTGAATGGCGAAAATACGTGGATTCTGAAATGTTTTGTTGCAGAAATTACTTGTTTGTTGTTTCATTTAAGACGTATATGTTCAACAAAATATATGTTTATATTTTGTGTTGATGAAGTCATTTTGTAGATTGAAGTTTTCTGCCCAGTGGTGGGTCAGTGTCTATCAATAGCTTCATATTCTCTGTGAGTTCTAATAAAGCTCTTCTTTTTGAGAACTGTAATACATGAAAAAAATATTATTCTCCTTGTGTTTCTTTACATATTTCAGTGAGGCATTTTTTAATTGTTTCTTCTGTAGCTTGTTAGAATTGTATATCTTTTTATTTTCCTATTAATTTTTCCTCTCTCCGTTTTCTGCAGTATTTTAGGGGGCTGTATTTAGGTACAGTTGTTGTTTGACACAGTGAAGTGAGAACTAACAACAAATTTCTCACAGAGGTATCTCTGACTCTCTGATAAACCTGGGACATGCACTAACATGCCTAAAGGCTATCACATATTTCATTATTTGCTAGTGTGGAGCTTCCAGTGAAGGACTAAGCCTACAACCAGCCAGTTGCACAGAATGTAGCTGCAGCTAACACATATATGAGAAAATTAACTTTGCATCTATACTGTTGAAATGCAGAGCTAACTTTCTCATATGTTTGTTTCCTACATGTTTAAATGGCTTTGTCAGGTGATAGCAAGTTGTATTGTCAAAGGGTAGAAAGAAGAGAAACAACAGAAAACTTTTAATGTCTTATCAGCAAACCAGCTCTGAGGATTACTTGGTTATGGCCATTTGTACAACCCATGAGAAGGGAACACTTTTCATAATTAATCATGTTCATTGATAGAGAGCTTTTGTTTTACTAATGCAGGAAAGCATCGCAAAACTGGAAGAGATGTTGCCATTAAAATAATTGATAAACTAAGATTTCCAACTAAACAGGAAAGTCAACTTCGTAATGAAGTTGCCATTTTACAGGTACTTTTCTGTTCTTTTTTACTGTATTAGCTCAATTATTTATTTCTGTAAATACCAGATAATAATATAATAATTTTAATTTATAATCACTAGTGTCTTTGCAAAGATATTATTTTTGCTGCATATTTTCCATAAAAAGCCAAACCAAATGTCTCAGCAATGTCACACAAGGAGTAACAATTTCTGCAGTTTTAAGCACCAGACCCAATAAGGAAAATGTATGTTAAACAAATATGAAATTCATACATTCTCCTGTACTTCCCCTAGAAATTTTGTCCCTGTTGCCTACAGGGACAGTTTAAATATGAAATACTGAAGCATTGTCTGGTTTAGGTGGGGGTGTGAAGTCTGAATATGCAATGATAAAAGCTATTTATCATATTGAGAAATCTAGTGCTATATTTATCTTTAACAGAATCTTCATCATCCTGGGGTTGTAAATCTGGAGTGTATGTTTGAGACGCCAGAGAGAGTCTTTGTTGTTATGGAAAAACTCCATGGAGACATGCTGGAGATGATTTTGTCAAGTGAAAAGGGCAGATTGCCAGAGAGAATAACTAAGTTTTTAATTACTCAGGTAAGAAATTAATTATAGACCTGGAAGGAGATTTGAGGTCAGTTATTATCACTATTATCATTATGTTTCTTATGTTTTCCTTTTGACATAATTTACCTGATTGGTTTACAAAAATCTGAGTAAAACAGGAGTGGTAAACCAGCTTTCTTTGCATTACTTTACCTTACCATCTATATTAGAGATAGTAAACAATTCAGAGGACTTAAAACTGGACACATGTAGAGCTGTTGGCTGCTGGATGGAGGGGACATCAACTAGAGTTTCTCATATGATGGAAGGATTAAGCACAAGAAAGCAAAGCAGTAAAAGCAAACCGTTGGAAAACCACAAAAATAAATTTGAGCCTCTTGAACTGCCTGATATCAAACCACTGCAGTTCATACTATGCACTGTTAAACCTATTTTCTGTGCTGAGATTGGATCTCAGTGCTACCTGTGTCTGAGTCTGGATTCCATTATTACTTCTATTAACAATTTGGTATGGGATTCATTTGAGCTTCCTGTTGTTATATTCCTGTATTGTTATCATACTGCTTCTTTGGTTGACCAAAATACTAGTTTAAATTTAGATACACACATTGGTAGTGAGCCACCTCACTGTCAGAAAAGCCCATGTTTCAGCAGTCTGGAAAAAGGAAAGTAGCAGGAGCAACAGTATTATGGTGTTTATTATTATAAATTCCTTTTTTGTTGTAGAACTTATCAGGTTTCCTGGTTTCCAGGCTTTAATGGGCAAAACTGTCACCAGCTTTAGAATTTGATTTCTTCTGTTCACAGGTTCATTCAGCCTCCTCACCGCTCACTGCTCCACTGCAGTGGCACATTCTGTCAGCCCCTGACCAAACACAAGGAGTTGACTTAAAGCCACACAAAAAAGATGGATATCTGTCACACTGTCACTATATTTATCTGTATGTAACAGAACAGAAATACATCCAACACTCTCCATTCTTTCTGTCATCAAGAAAACACTTCAATTGGATCATATAATATTTCTGTGAAATGTTTTTAGTTGAATCTAGATATGAAAGGTCATTCTGCAAATGTTACTACATTCAAAGATTTCATGCACAAAAAAAGTAAACAAATACCTAGAACCCAGGTTTTTTTTAAAAGATGTTTATAGTGTAAACTCTTGGAGAGGGAAAATATTTGATGCAGTGAAACGTCAAGAAAACTTGAGGCACAGCATTTTGGTTTTTGTTGGTTTTTTGGTTTTTTTTCCCCAGTGTTGACATTCTTGTAAAAGGTACATTCTTGTTGAATTGTTTTTCTTCACACCAGTCTTTGCTTCTCTGGTCACTGATACTGTTCAAACAATATAAAACAAACAACCATAATTTGATTTGTTTATTCACAGATCCTTGTTGCTTTAAGACATCTTCATTTCAAAAATATTGTTCATTGTGACCTCAAACCAGAAAATGTGTTATTGGCATCAGCTGATCCTTTCCCACAGGCAAGTAGAAAATGCCCTTTCTTAAGATAAATTGTGGTAATTAATAAGTGTTTATGTAACCTGTCTGCACAGAATTTTTAGGTAAGAAAAAGTTGATCACTTATTCAAACTACTTCATGAAGAAGTTACATTTGAAAATCCTTGATTCTTGTCATTTGTTGAACTAGATATAACTGAAATATTGAACTGGATTTTCAAGTGTGATATAGCTGCTTGTGTGATCATTTCTAATTTGCTCACCATTAAGCACAAGTTACTTGGCTGGTTAATTTGCTCCAGAAAGAAAGTTATTTTTCTGAAAGTTTGGATAGGGCTCATGAAGAACAAGAGGTTCTTCTTTAATTCCATACATTTAAATGCCATGGAGATCACAGGATATTTAAATATACATTGACTGCTTATATTTCTCTTTAAAAGGTGTTTTTATCAGCTTCTGTTACCTTCAGTCTGCAGAGTTCATCTATAAATTCCCTCAGTCACCCATATTCAAAATGAGTACTATTGACAATTTTTAGATAATATCAGTATCAGTAATTGGAAGGGAGGGATCTGTACTGAGTTGTTGTAAGTGAGAATTTTCAAGCTGCTTAATCTGTTACTTTGTAGAACTCAGACAAGGAAGTTTGCTGAGACAGAGTATAACTAGATTCACAGTAAAATAAAAGTGGAAGTTTAAGAAGTAAATTTTGTCAAGTTGCTTGTTTTAGGAAATAGCCATAGGTAAAATGTGTTCCTATGCTATGAATGAAAAGTATTACTATTTATTACTGCTTTCATCACAAACCTGAGCTGTTGAGTCTATCCACCACCGTGTTTTATTCATGGAATGAAGGAACAAAAGAGATACTATGGACTGGTATTCCATACTGTTTCAGTGGAAGAATATTCCTCTCAAAGAGGAGTTTAAAAAAAAGTACCCTTGAAGGAACAGTAGAGATGCACCTTGCTATTAGTTGATGATAAAAGTTCCCCAACTATGTATTTGATAATAAAAATGATGTATGTCTTACTATAGCATTTTTCATTAAACAGGTAAAACTCTGTGATTTTGGCTTTGCCCGAATCATTGGAGAGAAATCATTTAGGCGTTCAGTTGTAGGAACACCAGCCTACCTTGCTCCAGAGGTTCTGAGAAACAAAGGCTATAACAGATCTCTGGACATGTGGTCAGTGGGTGTCATCATTTATGTAAGCCTCAGTGGAACCTTTCCATTCAATGAAGATGAAGACATACATGACCAAATCCAGAATGCTGCTTTCATGTATCCACCTAATCCATGGAAGGAAATTTCTCTTGAAGGTAATACCTGTTTCTGGCTGTTCTTATTTAAGTGCTCAAAAGAGTGGATGTATTTTGCTTTTAGATTTTTTCCTGTACGTAACAGAATTAAAAAAATAATTCAGTAATGTAATGTGTCTGTTTTGTGCTATCAGCTGCTTTAGACATTTCCTACAGAGCACGTATAGACTGCATATGGCATACTCTCCTGGGATGGGATCACTCCAGGAGGTGTTGAAGGAGGCACATAACCACCTACAGATGAGATTGCTATAGAATCTGTGGGGAGCTTAAGCTGCTGTAATTGGTCTTGTGTATATTCATTTATGTACCTCATCATTTAGCTCTATTGCATCTGCAGTCTGTTTCTTGTTCTACTTGTTCCAGTAATTGAGTTTGGTTTCAACTGGATGCTGTCCTCTGATATCTTTGTGTGGAGAAGATAAAAGTGAACAATTCTGTAGATGAGATTTCAGGAACAGTGTGAGAAATGTCATACAAGAGACTTTGTGCAGGGGGAAAACGCTTGGAGATAATGTGAGACCTTTGAAACTTGAGTTCTGGTCAATGGTATCAAAGACCTCTGATAAAAAAACAAAAGAACAGTGTGACTAGTTCACTAGGAACATCTTTAATGAAGGTAAATTAGTTCCATTAAAAATGTGTCTAAACACAACTAAGCAGGGCATTAAAAAAAAAAAAAAAACACTTCTGGTTTCACTGAAATTTTCACGTACATGACATTTTCAGGCAATTTGATTTTATTTGGGATTTTTTTTTTTTTTTAGTTTGGAATTCTGCAGGATTATAAGTCTTAAAGCAGAGAAACACTATAAGCATCAGACTTATGTCCTTTTCTAAAATTGTAAAATGTGCCAAACTGAATTACAATATTAGCATTTATAATTTCTGGTATTTACAGTACTGTTTTTCTGGTTTTCAGGTGATATTTTTAACATACGTCTTGAGCATAGTTTAGAGCAGTGTGCCTAATGCTTACTATAATATATATTACAGCCATGTGAGATTCTCTTCAGAAATGCTCTGAGAGCATTGTTTGTTATTTTATCTCAGTGGCAGATGAAGTTTGAAATCTGTTGGAGAAAAAAAAGCTATAAATCTGCACAATTACACACTGAAGTTCTCCTGAACCTCCACACACTTTGATATGTAAGCTGACAGAATCTGTTGGCAGCAATGCTTTATCTGTCGCTAGAGATAAGCAAACAGCAATCAACACAGGGGAAGCTGCAAGAAATTGTCTCCCACAAGTTTCTACTGTGGTAGACAGAAGATCAATTTTTGCACTCAGAGGTGAAGATTCAGTAGAGCACCTACAGAAAACTCACCTACTTGGGTGTTATCTCTCCATTTGTAGAATCACAGCCTTCATTAAGATTTGATGGATACCAGGCTGCAAGCATGCAGAAGAGAGGGAAACACACTTTAACAAATTACTAAATTACAATCTGCTTATACATTGTGATTTTATTACATGTTTTGGATTGCTAGGTGATGAACCACTCTATTGTGCTAAATGAAAACTTTGAAAATGTCTGAAGAGATTCCATTATGTCTAACAGAGGGAGATGAAGTCTAGATCTCTATCCAAATATTACTTGATAAAGCTGATTTTTAGTGCTCAAATTCTATATTACACAGGGGAAATAAAGGAATGTGGTTTCTCATGTCCAGCTCCACTCTCCTGCACAGCTTGTGAGGGGAGCTGCCCCTATGGACCTGCTGGCTCCATCCAGTTTCTGTTACCTCTGATAGTGCGACAGTGCAGCATGGTTAAAATGCAAACCTGTCCTGGTGTCCTAACCCATCTGATCTGGATTACAGTTCTGAACAGTGCCATGTTAATTAATACGACAAATGATTGAATCATTTAGGGGACAAACACAGATTATTTTAAAGGTTTTATGAAGGAACTTGAACTGTAGCTATTCCAGTGCTCTCTTCAGACCACTGCTCATGTAAAAAGTTTAGGAACAGCTAAACTTAGTTGTTGCCATCTTCTGTTTTTGTTGTACTCAGAGAGGGAAAAGCATATATTTCTTTGAATTCAATAGGTAGTGCAGCAGTTGGAGTGAATTATGCTGTGTTTAGCACCACTTTGGTTTTAGTGCACACTACGTTCTTTTCCTGATACTTTGTAAACAACAGCATATTAATTTGTGAGCTAGAAGGCAGAGGGTAGCAAAACTTTAAAAGAAAAAAACTGAAACTTACCATATGTAAACAATGTGTCTGTAAAAGTAACAACAATGGTAAAGTAACCTTAATATTCCCAATATATGTCACTTAGTCAATTACTGGTCTTTAAGTAAAATTGGCTTTTCAAATTTGCAATTGCACTGATGAGGTGATAGTTTTATAACAAACACATGACCCATAACAATTTAAACTGCATACTTAAAGTCTAACAGATTCAGAAGAAGACACATGGAGATAAGTTGTATTTTGGAGGAAAAGTGTGTCATATTGGGTGATATTCTGATCTATGCTAATTTTCTTGACAGTAACTTTTTATATAGCATTTTATAGCAATTCTTAAAATCTGCAATCACAAGCCAAGACAAAAGACAGAACTTATTTGAAGATAATATTTTCTGAGTGCTTAATGTTTTTAACTCACCATCAACAGTTGTCTTCTCTGCCAGTCATTTCTATGGTCTAGTAATTCACTGAGTCCTCTCTTTCCGTAATATGTCTGTCTGATGTCATAACACCTGGTCTAATTTAATCAACTCTCTCTGATGAGAAATTTAGCTTTTTTGTGTAATGCTTTGTCCTTCCTTTTACCCATGAAAATGTAACTTAAGAAAATCAAGACCTTTCAATTTTGTAGGTCTCAGATTTCTCCATAGAGAGTTCTGATTTTTACTTAAGTGCCTGCATTTTTCCCAGTAACTTCACTCTCTCAAAAGAACACATCCCAGAATCTCATTGTGTTTTTTGATGTCTAAGTAGGATTGTAACACATTACTGGGGATAGGTAGTTTTTGTGGTAGATGTTCATTGCCCAGTCTATTTCTGCTCTCTCTTCAATGTTTGTCAAGCCAGGCTACATTTCTAAATTCATTAAATTGCTGTATGACAATTTGAACTTAATTCAGTCTTCATTGTGGCATTTAGCTAAATACTGATGTAGAGGACTCTACTTGTAGAATTCCTACCTATTTTATCGCTTTAAATTTCACATGTCTCAAACATGGAACCTATTTTCAACACCTTTACTGTTTGTTTCCAGTTTTGACCTTCCAGTCTACCTCTACCAAATTTGCATCATCTCAGGAGTTTTATTTTTACTTAGCTACATGATACAAGAAATAAATACTGCTAAATGTAAAGATAGAATTTCATGATGGATTTTTTTCTCTCTACCTGTTAGTATATTTTATGTACTATGTCTTCACTGTGGTAGCTATTCTTTTGAACTCTACAGTCCTAAAATGTGCAATGTCAAGACTGGAATTACTCATAGTGTGTTTCATTCTGCTGTTATATTTTCATAAAACATTTTATTTATAATTCATTCTTCATCAGCTACCACCACCACAGCTGTTGCTACTAACCTGATGGGCTGTGTGATGTACAACACACATCGCTGATTAGGTGCTTCACATTACTTAATATTATTAAAATAACGTGGGAAGAAACAATGCCATTCCTATCATGCATTAAATTTGATCCTCATGTCCCTGTTCCAGTGCTTTGTAGTCATATATAAATACCACAGCTGCCTTTGAGTCAGTATTTATTTATACGTCTTCCAACATAATGTGAATAGAAACTCTGAGTGCTTCACACATTAATGAGAAAGTCACATGAATGAGTGAGCATTGAGTATGAGGAGGTCAGTGCATGTTATAGCTCAAAGATGCTCTCTGCCTCTGTAAATCTTTAGATAGCTTTTAAAAAGGAGGTCTTGGCTCTACTTACACATTTGCTTGGATAAATTAGTATTAGGAAACATCATTTGTAGGGTACAGCTTAGAATTGCCAAGGATTTCTTTTGAGAGTACAGCTGAATCTATGTGCCTGAAAATCTCAGCCAGCAGAAGATCATTTTAAATTAAAATAACTGCATGTACACTGGAGCACTTGTCAACAAAGCTGTATTGACTAGCAGCAGGAAAGGGATTTGTGTGTATGAAAAAATTACAATAATGATGACCTCTAATCAATTAACCTATTCTTAGAAAAATCCAGGGTCTAGGAAGTCTTGAACCTCCTGTATTAGTGGAAGCAGCTTAAATTTGTAAAAATAATGGCAGTAAGGGTAGGTAGTATTCTAGGTGTACTTCAAAAAGTCTTAATCAGTTATAGATTTATCATTAATTTAGGGCTGCTTTTTTATATCGTTAAGGTAATTTCTTGTTTTTAACTTATGTAAAAAGTTTAAATCTGTAGGGAAGGACTAAATGAATGGTATGTTTGTAATAGGGTTTTTCAGATATTTTTTAAACTTTTGCATTTATGTGCAGGGCACATCCTAACTGAGTTAAAGCAGTCATTCCTGTGAAAAGTAATTATTGTGTTAATTTGATACTTAGAGTGAAAATTGTGTCTTTGTCCACACTAAATTAATAATTTGCCATATTAATAAACTTGCATAAGCAGTAGAGAGTCATGAACCTCCTGACTGTGGAGGTTCTTTCCAGTGAATTGAAACTAAAGAGCCCTCTTTCATAAAATCAAAGGGATACAGAGCTTTCTAAGTTTTGCATTTGAATTTTTCTGTTGGGGATTCTGCTGAATGATCACCTATCTAAAAGGCCAGTACCCATTCTGCTGGAGTAGTTGGTTAGTTTGTTCCCTTTGACAAAGTCTCCAGCTTCTGGAACTTTGTAAGTCCTCAACTGACTGTTTACACTACCATGGAAGGTAAGCAGGAGCCCATGAAAAGGTAAACAGGAGCCCATAAAAGTGTTAGAAAAAGCACTTCCATAATCCTCTCAGAACTTTCAATCAGATTGCCTTAATGGTGATAACCTGGTGCATTCCCATAGATTGTGTGCAGAGCATAGGTGGTCTTTCTTAATGCTCTGATTTTATTTAATTATAGATTTTACAGAGGAATACTATAAAATTTTATAAAGCTCCTAAAATGTCTGATGGGGATTACCTTAGAAATCTGATTTTTTTTAAAAAATCAGTAAAAATTCATGAAAATACTTAAGGATACGATGTAGTTACTACCCTCTCCTCAAAACCGCTTTATCTTCCTAGACAGGATCTTTAATTTTGTAACAGATGATGCCCAGATTTGGCCCCCTGAAGTTGTATGTCTAAAATAAATGTTAATGCCTTCCAAATTTTTATCTTCAGTGTTTTTAAGCAGTACAACTCAAAACTTAATCATCAAAAAATTATGTGATTTGTTGGGTTTTTTTAAATTCAGAAAGTGAGTCAACATGAATCTTACTGTTCATTCATTTTACATGCATTGAAGCCCAACTAAGCTTTGTAAGATAGTGGCTGTCAGGATGCTGTCAGAACAGGACGGGGGTTTTGTGAGTTTAAAGACAGAGAAAACCAGTGAACTTTCCACAAGTCTTTTAAGCATTTGAATTCCAGCATTCACAATGTCATTAAACTTCCAAGATTCTTCTTTGGTTTACACTGCACTGTTCTTTTGTTGCCCTGCCTGTATCTATCACTTGCATCTTGACTTCTGTTACTCAGACAGAACTCTTACAGGTTTAACAAGTGGGATTTTTTGAATTGCATCATTTCCTGATAAAAAGTAGCAAATACTCTTTGGTGTTGAAGCTCATGTTTTCTTCCTTCATCTAAGTTTGAAAACTTTGAATAATAAAGCAAATAAAATTGTATCAGATAGTTTGAGTATCTACTTCATGTGTACTTCTAGTAGTCATGTTGCATTTCTGCTTATTTATTTATTTGTGCTTATTTCTGAAGAGGCAAGGGATAGACAAAACTTTCCTGGCAAAAAGAACTCTAAATGAAAAACTAATCAAAACAGCAAAACTGGTTACAGAGACAGCAATATTCCAGTGGTGAAACAAGCAGACTATCTGTGTAAGCTGTTCTCAACTGCTTGGTACTTACAATTGTAACCATCCAGGGAAACTGCCTTTTCACCCTCATCATAGTTTTCTTCCCTGTCTTTTTTTGTGCATCTTCTCTAGTGACTTTTTTTCTAGACTAGTGCCTTTCTGGTCTGTTCAACAAGCCATTGGTAATTTCCCCCAAGAATAAAAGAAATAAATTATTACATGTAATACATCCTTGTCCTGAAGTGAAAAAAGGGGCAAAGGGGCCCCTCGTCCTGTTGTAACTTAAGGGAGGTTGAATAGCTAAGTATGATTTCATCACTTGTGAGGCTCACAGTCATATCTTCTTCCAGTGGGTTGCACAGAAAGAATGTAATAGAGACATTATCAGCCCTCAGTGGCAGGAAGAACATTCAGTAGGTACTTGACAGTTACTGAGGCACGAGCTGGGATATGTGCACCTACATTGCAGTAGTTACCAGCACAATCAACCCTTTCATCAAGTTCTTGACCTCTTTTCCAAACTGAGATTCATAGCAAATGATTGAAAAATGAACTCTGAAGATCATACACACCCAAATACCACTGAAAATAATAAAGAAATGGTAGCCCTACTAAATTCACGTTCAGCACTGGCTTATAGATCAAAAGACAGACTGAAATCTTACTGTAATACTACTGAATTTCAGGATAAGTTATACAGTGTTGCAGAAGATGCTGATGTTTGTTGATACCCAGATATATACTGCAGTGGGTAAGGGACTATGTTTTCCTCTTTGAAACATCAAGTAAAAACAATGGTCACTACTTTTTGATAGGTGGTATCAAAACCATTGTGTATGACTGATTTCCCAATCTGTTCCCTATAGCTTGGAACCTGAGAATGTCTCCTATGAATAAAGGGGAAGAAGATTATTAACCCCACTATTTTGGAAAACAAATGAGTTTTAAGAATGATGCCATCTGCCAATAATGGTCCTATTGGATGTCCACTGACTTTCTTATCCTATGTACAGTTCACCAGCATTTTGAGAGGGAACAAAATAAACACCAGTTAGAGAATTTAGCATTAACTGTACTTGATACTAAAAGACTCAGTAGATAACAATCTGTTTGTCCACAATAGAAAAGTAAAATTAGGACCATCTGTTCCAGGAAAAGAATGGCTTAGAGCCTCTGGCAATGCTTTCTTTGTCAAAAGTCCTGAGTTTTATTTTCTATCATTTCCATGATTGCTTTGATTTCCAAGACAGTATTCATCACCAGGAAGTCAGGGCTGCTTTAGTGATAGTCTCCTATTGCCAAGAATAGGCTAGTCTGTCAAATTAACTGCATAAATTCAGATAGACTGCCGTGTGCATTCCCATTTTCCTGGCTATTGTTTTCATTGTTCTTTGCCCCATGCCAGAAGCACACATAAAACCCTAGATGGCAAATCAAGCCTGCAGAGAGGAAGTTTCTGTTAAAAAAGAAAAGCTTTTCCATATTGTTGTACAAAATACAACCTCAGAGATAATTGGTTTAAAGAATTCTGTCCTATCTCATAGTCTTAAAACAGACAAGATGATTATTCAGCTCCTTTAGTACCCAGCTGGCAACAATATTCATGTGACGTGTTTCAGACCTGGTGCCCCTCAGTGATGCCATGAGTGTGTTACTTTCAAGACCATCTTTCCCTGTCACCATGATATAAACAGAGAAATAAAGATGTAAACCAGCATACTTTGGACATGCCAAGGGATAATGTGATGAAATGGAAAAATTGCAAGAATATTATCATTCCCTGCGGCTAGTCAGTTATTCTGACTGGAATAACAGTAACTTTCCACCGGAACTCATTTAGCACCACCTAATGGGATTTAACCTTTCATTATAGCCTCATTTTTTTTCTTTCTTTTTTTCTCTCTCTTTTTTTTTTAATGTTTTTCTGTAATTGCATATCAGTTTCATTCTAGAGATTTTTCCAAATGGGTCACTCATTGCAGTTCCATGCACTGGTCTCATCCATGCTCGTGGATCTCATCCCTTCAGGCACCCCAGCACACATTCCTATAGGGTGAAAGAGTTGGCTTTGTTCAGCCTGGCGAAGAGAAGTTTCCAGGGGAGACAGCACCTTGAATTCCTAAAGCAGGCTACAAGAGAGCTGAAGAGAGACCTTTTACAAGGGCATGTAGTCATATGACATAGGGTAATTGCTTTTAACTGAAGGAGGGCAGGTTTAGGTTGGTTATTAGGAACAGGTTGGATATTAGGAAAAAAATTCTTGACTGTGAGGGTGATGATACAGTGGGACAAGTTGCTCAGAGAGGTTGTGCATGGTTGTGCATCTGTGGAAGTGTTCAAGATCAACTGAGCAATCCAAGCTAGTAGAAGGTCTCCCTACCCATGGTAGTAGACTTGGATCTTTAAGGACCTTTCCAACCTAAACCTTTCTGTGATTCTGTGAACCTCAGTGAATCAATGACTCCAGAACCATAGAAGTCATTAAATTTGTAAAAGATGCTCTCTCACTTTTCTGAAACTGCTGACTGTTGACTAGCAAGTAGAAGCAATGCTCAGTTCAAAAGAATAGTATTGCAGGACTTGATGATTTATGAAATCTGATTTCTCCACTCAGGGACTGGGAAGGTGCTGCTGTCAGTTATAAGTGACACTGAAAGTCTCAGAAAAATACATACATATATATTGTTTACTGTGGTACCTCAAGAACACTGTTCTTGGGAGGAAAATGTTAAAGCTGGAAAATTTTGCAATGTGGGAATATTTTTACTCAGTGACCTTACACCTTGCTTCTAAAAATGTTGGTATAGAAAAACTCCATTTATTATGCCTAGTGTTGCTCATCCTCTGCTTCTTTTGAGAAGTAGAATTTGCATGTAGAGATAACACACTCTCACAGACAGGCTAGAGCCTCGTGCTGGGAGAGAGATCACAGAAGCACAGCCTCGAGAAGGACTGTGGGTGCACACAGCCCTTTGATCTGTTGGGGCAGGCAGTGCCCCCTTCTGCCAGGATGAGCTGAGCCTAGCACAGCTGGTGTCCCCGTGCCTGTGCAATGGAATAAACCTTCTCCCTGCATTTCAGCTGTGGCTTGGTGGTTGCCTTGGTTGCCTCCATGTGTCAAATCACACAACTATAGACCTCACTTACATGAGGTTTTTTTCTCTTGAAGTTTTTTTTTCTCTTGAGCAGGATCCTGAATTATTTTCAAGCAACTGTTCAGTAAAACAGTTGTGATCCCAGCAGGAAGGATTGCATGGGTGCCTTCAGGTATATTGGCATTGACTGCATTTTGTAAAAAGCTGGAGTAAGAAGGAATAACTGCCCTCTTTTTACAACTGCCATGTCTTTGTAGCTCTCTGTTTGCATGTTCTAGTTGAAACAAATACATTTGGAGTAACATTTTCCAATGTTATTTCTTTTCAGCTATTGATCTCATAAATAATTTATTGCAAGTGAAAATGAGAAAGCGCTACAGTGTGGATAAGACATTAAGCCACCCATGGTTACAGGTATTTCTCCAAATTTCTTGTTTTTATTTTTGCGTTTGGACTCTAAACATATTAAAAAATCTCCATCTTTAAGCACAGTAGAATCTAAGAAAATCTACTAACCTGAATATGATTTTAGGTCCTTAGAACCTCATGCTTGTTCACCAATTTACCTATACTTTCTCATTCATTTCTGAAGTATTAGAGTCCAATACTCAACAGTCTCATGCTGTCAAAATATATTTAAAAATATTTTATTTTTGTCTACTTAGAAAATTATGTATATAAAAAAACTCCTTGTAGTCATTTGACTTACATTATCTCATTGCCTGCAGTTTACTCTAATTCACTTCTTATTAAAATTATTCAATGGGCTTTCGCTTCACAATCATCACAAAAACTGAAAATTGTGCGCTTGCCAGGAAAATACATTAACCACATTCAACTGAATTCTTCAAATAAAAACTAAGATGTAAGGAATTTTTAAGGTGCTAGCAGTCTCTGTCTTGTGCTCACCATATGATATGATAACTTTTTTTATCCTGGCAGTAGCCAAATCACTGCAAGTTTAAGGCCTAAGACAAAGCAGTGAGGAGCCAGGGCCTGTTCCAGCATCCCTGTCCAAGGAGCAGGGAGGTGTGGGAGCAACCCAGGCCAGGGCATTATGTCCCTCCCTGGAGATGAGGACAGGCTGAGGCCAGACACATGCATCAGCCTGTCAGATCTCCCAATGGAGCTTTGTTTGCATCTAGGAAAATAATCATGGTGCAGGCATGGCATGGACCAGATGCATAATCCCCAATCCCAAAGGAATCTTTACCAAACCAGAAAACTCGAGTCCTGCTTTGGTATCTTATAGCTGATACTGTGTCTCAAAGTAAATGGTGACCTTCTGGTATAGAAGGAAAAGGGCTGTAACTGCCTATGCTGCACCCCACCTTCCTCAGGGACATTTATCAGGAGCTTGCTTTCTTCCTCTCGGATTTCCTGTCCCTCACTAGTTTTTTCCTCCAAGACTGCTCTTCTGCCTGGCAACCATTGCAGAATGCATTTGCTTGAGTCTTTGGGGACCAGGCTGAGGTCAAGGATGCTGGCTGTCTCACATGACCGGACAGGTCCTTCTCTACTAGATCCAGTTGTATTGTTTGTGTAGTAGCGAGTGGAGGTGAAATAAGATGAGGCAGTTCAGCAGCAGCTCTAGCACCAGGGATGGGATGAGTCCTCTGTCTTCAAGAGTCCTGCCTTGCAGGCTAAGGAAAGATGACAATGGTTATTTTTCCTTACAGGACAGTGAGACTTAGTGGTGTTCTCTGAGAGGATGACTCTAAGAAATGGGCCAAAGTATATGAGATACTAAAGATGAAAGCTTTATGCATTTACTTTGTTTGGGCTTTCTGGTGCTTTGGCCATGTGATTAGGATAGTGTCTTAGGCTGAGACAAGGAGAAGGAGAAAAAAGAAAACTGGATACAGGATCATGAGGAGAGATTAGTCTGCATGGGGCTAGGATTGGTTCTATTACTGCAGCTTCATGCATGCTTTGGGTTGGAATAAGAAAAGAAATTATTAAACTTGCATACTTTGGACAGATGAGAGGCTGCAGTGCATGATGGTCTAAACAGCATGAGACTCAAACTAACTTCCAGCCTTACATTTAACTGTCAACATGGAGTTCCAAACTACCTTAATCTTTAGGTGTATATGTTTGAGCAAATCAGTAATTGCCCAAGTTCAGAAAAGGAGACTTTTCTAGCCCAAGCTGAATTTATGTTCTGCATTATTATAGTGAGATACAGACTTAACTGTCTTGACTGATACAGGTCACTAGAATGTATTTGTATGATTTAAAAATGTTTCTTCTTTCTTATTCATCTTGTGACTAGAAGGAGGAATTGCTCTACCACCATGCCTCAGTTAGATATTATGGCAATCTATAAATATCCGTACATTTTTCAAAACAACCTGTAACAGCTCAATACTGTACTTGTGACAATTCAATAAAATTAATTTATCAGAAAATCCTCTAGAGATAAAATTTATATCTTTAGGCAGATTTCACATTTATATAAGATTTTTTTCCATTCTAGAGCAATAAGGATGACCCTTAGATAGCTGAGTTAATAGCACTTTGAGGGAATAGAATTTATTTTAGAAAATCTAAAAGTAATACTGTTTTTCTTCTTCAGGACTACCAAACCTGGTTAGATTTAAGAGAACTGGAATGTAAAATGGGGGAACGTTACATCACCCATGAAAGTGATGACTCCCGGTGGGAACAGTATTCAGAAGAACATGGATTGCAGTATCCAGCACACCTTATCAGTCCAAGTGCTAACCATAACGAAAACACCAAGCTAGAAGAAACAGAAATGAAAGCCCTCAGTGAGCGTGTCAGCATCCTTTAAGTTACATCCCCTATAATCTGTCAAAACACTGTGGAATTAATAAATACATACGGTCAGGTTTAACGTTTGCCTTGCAGAACTGCCATTATTTTCTGTCAGATGGGAACAAAGCTGTTATGCTGTTACACTGTTGATATATCTGAGTTGCCAAGACAAATCAACAGAAACATTTTTGTGTGACCAACTGTGTTGTATTTACAAAAGTTCCCAGAAACACTAAACTTGTTATTGTGAATGATTCATGTTGTATTTAATGTATTAAAACCTGTCTCCACGGTGCCTTTGCAAACTAGTGTTTTTCTTACTTGAGCCTCATTTTGGTAAGAGAGAACTTTCCCGGGAAGATCTCGGGGGTATTTTGTGCATCGTTAGTATTGTAATTGTAAGCAAACTCTTGAAGAGTAGATTATAACTGCTGTTCTGTGAACAACTTCTACCATTTGGATAAAAGCTTTATTTAGTGTTCTAAAAATAGAAAAGGCAAAAAATAATGAATTGCATAGAATTGTACAGTTTCAAATCACATAACCTGTGTGTGTATTTGTATGTTTGTGTATATAAATACACATGCACACGCACACAGTATAACTTGCTCTTAAGCCTAAATGCCTTAGTAAAATATAAACCGCAGCATGTCAGTTGTGTTTCCCATTTTCTTAAAATATTCTTCTTTATTATGAATATTCTCTAATATGTACATTCAGAAGCTAAATAACATGTTGACTTTGTGTATGTTTTCAATAAAATTCTTGTTAAAATAGGTTCATTGATGAAATTTTCTGTTTAAAATAATCCTAGCGTGGCATCAGAAGTATGTAGAATAAATTATTACATCATTACAAAGACAGCATGGAGGTAGGTGGGAAAATGCTGCTGGAGAACCTCAGTTCCTATCACACATATTTTATAAGAACCTAATGGGACTGATTTTGTTCAGTTTTGAAACATACTGAGGGAGTGGGGAAGATGAAGATGTATTAAATGAATTTTAGTTTTTTTGAGAAATGCACTGCTTTTGCTTTTCCACTGAGTTCCACTGAACTGACAAGGTACTGCAGATCTTTCTTGCTCTTCTTCCCCTGTAAACTTCAAAGATACTAATTGTGATTTCTAACAATTACTTAGACTACTAATCCTAATCCATTTAGTTATAACAGTGAGAGATGTTCAGGCTGCACTATAATAACATGTGACAGAGGAACTCACTGAAAAGCTGAAATTTATTCTATGCCATCGTCTGTCGTGGGAAAAAAACAGTTAATGTATAGGTATTGAAAATGGGGTTAAAAAATGTAAAGATGCATTGGACTAGAGGCAGAAATATGCAAAGATAAAAGCTAATAGCCATATATGGTAAAGCTCCACTGCTCAAATATTGGCTTTATGTTAGAGTTGTGAGCTCTTCATTAGATAAATTCTTTCATTGAAGAGGAGCTTTGTCCTGAGAAATTTTTTGCCAGATACATATCACAAACCAAAAGAAATTTTCCTCTGTATTTTACACCTCTGCTGGATAGTTAGTATGTACTACAGAGGATATGAAGAAAAGGCACCTCTATTCAAACAGAAAAAATGACATTCTAGAAAATTTAAAAGTATTGTGAAAAATTATTTATAAATCTCTTCTCCTTCCTCCCCACCTTTTTTCCCTACTCTCACTTCCAAAAAAACTAAAATCCTTTTCTGCTTAAGGTCTCTCATAATCATGTCCCTTTGACATGTTCTGAAGCAGCTCTTGCTGGACAAGGTCAAATATGTCTACTATTCTGCCATGCTGTATTTTCTGCCATATCTATATTTTCTGTCAGGATGTTCCTACAAGACTAAATATTGGGTAATCATTGGCCATTGTTTATTTTTCTTTCAGCCTTAAGCTTAATCATCAGTTGACTGTAAAGTAAACATGAAAATAGACTTGGGCTGAGTATCAAATTTTCTGTCAGTAAAAGTGTATGTGCTTGAGTATATTTAAAAGTCCACTTACAGGTGCACTGGTGAATTCATGGATATAAAAAGATTATATCTATTCCATTGAATATCTATTCCATTCTATTCTATTCTATGAGTACTCCAGGGGTCAAGTCAAAGAAACTAACTTGTCTAAGAGGAAATTAGGAGAATTACCAGATTTATATAAACTTTTTTCAGATGCTGATATCATGACTGCTCATAAGGAGCCCAAATATCACAGAAGTGCCTTAATTTTGTTGTGTCATTCCCTTGGTATTAACCAGTAACAGATTTAGAGCTCTGCTTTCATATTGATCAATTTAGGTGAGTTGGGATTTTAGTAGTGACTTGGTTTCATTTACAATTAACGTACTAACTCTTGAGCAAAGGTAGTATTCAACAAAAAATTCTCAGAAATATCAAATAGCATATTGGCACTCTGTTTTTAATCATGGACAGTAGTGTAGAAATGAAGTGAGAAAGCAAACCACTGTAGCTTTCAACAGCATGTCCAAGAAGATGGCTGACAAAAATAAAAATTGCAATTTTCAGTGAAGAAAGAAGAACATTGAGTACTTCTAAACCCCAATCTCTGCTGATTTCTTCCATAACAATGCTTGGTATGCGCACGAGTTTGCTAAGCACAGACCTATGTTAATAAACTTTTTCAGTCTCATGGAGCACTTTCAATAAACTCTTTGCCAGTGGATCAGAGACAAAAGTATAAATAAATTTCTATCCTGAGAAACTTTCTGACTAGCTACTAAACATGATTTCCAAGGAAATCTTATTACTAGGGGCACATTTCACTTTTTCCTCTCCATGCATGTTTGGTTTTTGTGAGGTTTTTTGAGTCCTGAAGCCTGCTTCATCACTAACAAACTTGTGCAAATATTCATTGCTTTTCAAAAAATAATCTGCCTTTAGCCAATATAATACATTAAATTTTTCCCTGCTGTTGTTCAAAAATATTACGCTGTGAAATTTGAGCTGTTTGCATTTGAGCCAATGATGAATTCACTGGTTCCTAACTCATAGCCTAAATGGAACAGACAAATCAGCATCAAAGTGTACTGAAGCACATCTGGGGTTGTGTTGTCCTGTATAATTTTCCTTTGTTGTTGTGGGTGGGTTTTTTTTTTTGTTGTTTTTTTTTTTTTTACTCAGAAAAAAGTATGGTAGCATGGTGAGCTACTCTGTGGCAATATTTCCACGGCCTTTACCATTTTCCATTAGGCCAACAGCTCCTGCACATGCATCATGGAAGCAAAACCAACAGTGCTTATGCTGCATAGACGTGTTGACCTGTTGATGGTATTTCCTTTTCTGCTACACCATATCCTGTGCATATCAAGCACATCTGTATAGGTAATCATGGATCTGAAGACACATTTATTGTGTTAAAACTTAGCTGTGGAGTGCAGAGAAGTATCTAATGCATACTTGGAAGTCAGAATTTCTGATTTATGTGAAGTAGCCATTTTCACTTCTACAATCTTTGGTAATTCAGAAACAGTTTATCCAGTGTTTGTCCCATTTAACTAAAACAAAGTGAGCAAAATCATGCCCTTGTTCAATTTGTACAGCTCGAATGTCATGCAGCTGCTCAGCCAAGTGTCACCATCCATCCATCCATCCATCCATCCATCCATCCATCCATCCATCCATCCACATCTTCACATCATAGAATGAAAATTAATTCCCATCAGTATGCCTTTCTCTCCCATTGTCTCAGATATGTATCAGATCTCCTCATTCTCGTCTTAGCAGGATCTCTTCAAAACCAGTTGGATATTCCACTTTCCATGTTTTTCATCCCTACTCTTACCCTTCTACAGCTCACTCCTGAAAAGCCTTCCTACAGTCTCATCTCTCCAGGAGTTGGAAAACAGCAAAACCTGTTTTCATGTCAAGGCAGTAGCTATCTGATTTTTGTCTTAATAACAGGGGTTGGGTTTCTTTTGTTTGTTTGAAAGATTATTTGTTTCACATTATTAGGTAAACCAACGCCTTTTTTGCACACCTGAATTTTTCCTGGGCAATGAAGTCATGGACATGACAGGGAAAATGCTAACAAGCTGATACTGATATTCAGCATCTTTTCAAATAAGGGAGAACGGAAAAGGAAAAAAAGCCCAATAAACAAATTTTAAGAATTAATCACTAGGCAGGTTAACCCCGATATACTTCTTCAGTCAGTAAGACTGGGCAAAACATTAGAGTTGGATAATTATGAATTATGGTGCAGTATTATTCAGCTAGATGTACCAAAATACTGGCATCCTGGAAAAACTCTACTTCATGCATATACTCCAGAGACTAGTACCTGTAGTTGTTTAGCACCCCAAACTTAACTAAACTTACCATTTTCATTGAGAAACTAGTTAGGGCTTTTTTCCCTTAGAAAAATAGATCAAGATATATTCAACAAAGGAAGTCATGCACATACTGCGCTGGCCATCTTCTGCCTCATCAGACCTGTGGCATCTAAACTGAAATCTCACATTCCCGGGGTTTTCCATGCATGTGCCAGGTGGAAAATAACTCAACCAAATCAAATGTAAACCAGAAGAACTCTCTTGGTAGATCAAGCACTTTCCAGTGGTGACAAATTTAACATGTAAGTGGATGCAATTTCACTTTGCTTTTTGCTTACCTTGTTTCTAGCAACTGGAGTGAGTCAATGCTGAAATTGGAGTCTACTGGGTGAGCTAATATTTGTCTGTGCTTCTTGATGCATCACTGCTTTATTTCAGTGAAGAACAGGGAGCACACATAAGAACCATAAACTATTTTGCTGTCTTACTAAGCACATCTACAAACTTGAACATCACCTGATTGCAAATAAAATTTAATAAAATCTACTTTAATTTCAGATTGACAACTTGCTCTTTTGAAAGTTTCCGTTAAATGAAATGTTTTGCATGGGCATCCATGGTCCTAAACTAAGGGAATCTATCTCTTCTCTGAGTCTGGAGAACCTGAGGCCTCACTCTGCAGAAGTCTGCCGGACAGGGTGCCAGCCAGGGGAGCTAAAGGAAAACAGGCATGATGAAAATGTGCCTTTAAGGCAAATGCCGAAATCTGTAAGCATGTGTGTGCTGCCAAAGTTTGACAAAAATTGGCAGATTCTGTTTAAGTATTTCTATCAAGACAAACTATTTTTCAATATAAATTTATGATATATTGGCCAACTATAACTTAAATAGTTTTCTGTACAACTTCCAAAATGAATAGTGACTTCTTGGTAATGACCTCTGACACTTTTAATGGGGACGGTTTTTTCAGAGAGTCCTAATAACTACCCTGTGAAAAGCAAGTAGATGTTATGGTTCCTCTGTTGACTTAGGCGTATAAAAACATGGGTTATTTGAGCAGTTAAGTCACTGAATTTAATACATGGAAACTTAACTGACATATTCTTAAAAAAATAAAAATTGACTTGTGGGACCTGGCTCACATTTACCAAGTAAACAGCTGCAATATTTTAAGATGTTACTGTCTCAGCCTCCAGCTGTTTGTTACTGGCCTTACAACAGAGCAAAAATAGAATATTTCAACTCTTCTGAGTGTCAGCCAGAAAAGGGAAAAGGGGCAGGAAGGAGGGTGAGGGCATTCTGCTGCTGTAGGTGAGTTTGCTAGAAGTCACAGGTCAGAGTGCTTAACTGTATTTCTCAAAAGGGAAATATGCTTGCAAGCAAGAATCCCTGAGGGTTTCTAGATGTGTCAGGCTTCCTGGTTTCTTCTGAAGTAGGATTTAAGGTCTTCAGAGACTAATGGCACTGCTGCAGTTTCTAAGCTTGCCACTTTTGCTCATGGCATTCTGCTCCATGCTCACCACAGATCACCACTATGTGTTATGAATAGGAATCTTAATAAAAACAATAACTAAGATTATTTTAAAAGCCTATGCTCATGCAAAATGTATGTCCCAAGGCTTTACTCTATCATCTGCCAAATGGAATTACAATCAAGAATAAGCATGGCACTAAGTGGTGAAAAGTTAGAGTAGGGATTTGGCTCACAGCTCCAGACTGGAAAACCTCTAATATGCAAAAATGAGACCTACTAGTAAAACATAGTGGCTGTAATTTTTCTTAGGGAAATAAGGAGATCTAAATAAGGAGCACTTTTAATGTTCCCGGGTAGAACTTGACTTCCCCTTTATCCTAATGGGACGTTTTGCACATCAAAGTTCCATCTGGAAAATGGGCCAGTTCAAGATTAACTGTTTTCAGACCACAATGACTATGAAAAGGCCATTATCAGAGTCAAATTCTGATAATGATGTTTTCATAGTCATTGTGGTCTGAAAACAGCCTTTCTTGGCTAAAAAATGCAGATGTATGTATATGCATAAACACTAACATTAAATTGGGAGAGTTCCTGCTAAACAAACACAGTCATCAGAAAGTATTTATTTAAAAGTCAAATACCCCTTCTTGTTCTCAGAGCTCAGTGAAACATGAAGGAAAAATTCCACATACTGTTTCTTTCAAGATCACTACATTTCAGGAAATTCAGAGAAAGTTCTAGGATTAGGAAGTTGAATGCATGCGCAGAAAGAGAAGAGGAAGAGAACAAAGCAGAACTGCTAGGTATCCAGTATACCCATTCCCCTCTTTGCAACAATTCAAACGCACAATATTTTTACATATTCTAAAAATTTATTACTATTAACTCCTTGCCTGTGAAGAAGAATATGACTGTTTGAGCTTCAAAGCTGAGGTGACCCAGGTTTGCATGCATGAACTGGCTTGCTCTAAACAAGCTCACATTAATAAAAAATCAGTCTCAGTACAAGGGTACCTACACAGATATTATCCTGACATATCTTAGTGTTCTTATGGATGACTGACACTTGGAAATGCAATATTCAAAAATATGCAGGAATGTACAATATTCTCAGTCAGCTCATTATGTTTCTATATTTAACTACATTTGTAGATGGCAAACTGACAAAGAAAGTAAATGAATGACTTGGGCACAGAGACCAGTAACCTTGAAACCAAAGCCAATAAAAGACAGGCATACTAAGTGATAAATTCTCTCATTTCCAGTTAGCTTAGATGCATCCAAAGACCCTAAGATGAGATGTTCTGTGGGAGGCAAAGGGTATAGTGTGTCCATAAAATGTGAATTATATTCCATTTACAAAAAATCTCTTTGGCACACATTTGAAGTACTCATAAATACACAGACTCCCTGTAACTACAGCCACAGTTGCCTCAGAGGTCCCACTGTCTGTAGGCTGGCTGCTGAACAAAGGCACAGTCCTTGAAGTCTTAATGACAGGCACTAGTTAGTCATGGCAGACCCATGTATTTCCATCCTTGTTTAGCACAAATCTCTCAGCACATTGCTAACAAAGTACTGTGACAAAGTAGAATGTAGTGTCATAGTATGTTAGCTTAAACTTCTCCTGTGCGTATCCTGTCTGTGTGCTAAATGTGGAGCTCGAGGTAGTAAAGAACACACACACAGACTTGTCTGTCAAAACTGACCTTGTTTGTCCCTGGAAGCATCTTGTGACTGGGCTCCAGTTCCTGGGGCATGGGGCACTCCTGTCCTTCCTTTAAAAGCCTCAGGGCTTTGCCCTTGCTCAAGCCCTTGCAGTGCCTTTTTCATCTCACAGACCCGCTGTTTCCACATTACTGTAGATCTGCTACACACTTTTGCTTGTGAGAAGGCTCTGGCAGCTTTTGGACCAAAGGAAGGAGACTTTATTCCAGCTCTTCCACTCTTATAGCAGACAGCGTATGAAGATAATAACTCCATGGTTCTGAGGAGGAGACAACAGAGAGTAGACGCACTGCAGAGGATGCAGGCCTAATATTATAAATGCTGCAATATTCTGCATGCTTAATAACTCTCACATGCATTTAAAATCTTGATTCACATATTCCCTCTCTAATTGGTTTTGAGCAGACTTATTCATGTATTCATAGCCTTAAGGGTGATTAAATTAATTTATTACTCTCAATAATCCTCTCTCAATATTTGTACTCTTTTGTTGGCTAAGCTGGGGCTTTTACCAGTAAAATTATATTGGCACAGCTTCTAAAGTAGACATATTTATATGTGCACAAAAGTATCTTATAACTGTAGTGGTTAAATCCCTATTCATAACAAAAATATACAAGTATGACTAGATCCAGGCAATATTGTCACTTGAACTAAATTCTCATAAGTAGCCCAACTTCACTGTTCAGACAAAGCCTTAGCCTCCTCTTTCAAATTGCTTTGCCAAGTAGCTGTCATCATTTTATGATGCAAACAACCATGCATTTGTCTGAAACCACCAAAGCAATCTCTTTTGAGCCAAGTGGGTAATACCACAATTCTAGATTGAACTCAAACCAGCGATCAAAGGCAAAAATCCCAGGGCATTGCCAATTTTCTGAGCCATCCAGTAACTATTAGCTGATGTTGTCTGATTTGCATGATAATTGCAAAATAAGAGGCGGCGTGATTTTACCCCATTACCAATATATTTTCATACTTCGAGGTTTTTGAGGTGTGGGTTTTGGTGACTTTGTTTTGTTGTTGTTGTTTTGGGGTGGGGTTTTTTCTTGTTTTTGTTTTTGGGGGTTTGGTGTATATATATATAATTTTTTTTATAATTTTTTTTTTTAGTAGATACGTATTAACAACTTCTTATCCCCCACCCCTGCAGACTTTAACTCTTGAACTGCAGTGTGCAGTGGGGAGCCATCCGGAGGAGCCGGGGCTGGCTGTGCGAGCCCGGGCGAGCCTCGCCACCTCCTGGCCAGCCCCGGCACCGGCGCCGCCGCTTCCGCAGAGCCGTGGGCGCCGAGCACGGATGGAGGTGCCAGCTCACCGGGATATTTTTAACGTCAAAACGCAGCGATTCGCGTTGAGATAGGTACTAAGTCTCCTTCTGTCTGATGCCAGAATGCTTTGGAGTTTCCATTGCTGCTAATTACTCGGTGTATCCGAACAATGAGGTTCCCCCTGCCTTCCATTTGCATAAAAAAACCCTGTAAGTTCTTTTTAAATATAGAAGCAAATGCCAACAGCTAGAAATGGATATAGTACTTCTGGCAGCTTCTAGTCAGCAGAGGTCACGGAGCAGTGCTGCCAAGCAACTTACAGGCAGCCACTTCCAACTAAATTATAAAATAATGCTGCATAGGAAGACAGCTGAATGCCCCACTTTCAGTTCAAAAGCATGAATCCATAAGACAATAATAATATACATTCATTGAAATGATTAGCGGTTTAATTGATAATTAATGTTGGGTAAAAAGTGGCTGTGAAGTTAAAAGCTTAGCTTGCATGAAAAAATATTTAAACAATTTGAATATAAATAGGATCCTGAAAGCTCCTTAGAAAAGTTGGGCAAAGAAAACAATGTATTCATGAGTAAAAATTATTCCGGTGTAATTCCATCCAGAGAAGGCGAACACAATATTTTTATCTCTAGATCAAAGTTATTTTTCTTTGAAATAAAAAAGTGTGTTTGGAAAGGCAAGTAAAAAACGTAATGAGATATACTTGGGAGTATAAAAAGGAATTGGATATTCAACTACCTACAAGTAGATGGCAGCTGATTATTGCTCTTAGACTTCTTTTACCTGGTAACTTTCTACTTCTTGATATTCTTCTTGTTTGCTCCTGCATTTCTTTTGCTTTCACACTCTCCAGTATCTGGCATCTAATATGTATTGAAAATGTTGACAGTTTACACTGTTATTTACCACTCTGACTGTAATGTGTCCCTAAGTACATTTTGAAGTCTTCAGCTGTTTTTTGCACAACTAGATACCCAACAGCATCAAGTACTTTAACATGTAGGTCACATCTGTCTATCATTAGAGTTCCCCAAGTAAAAATTCTGCAACTTACATAATTTGACCTTTCCCAGTAGATGTGCAATTCAGTTCTCCATTCCCTTGCAAGTTGTTCTTGTTGTTGTTCACACACTATTTGTGGCAACATTTTCCTTATTTCTCTTACTATGATTTCAGCTTGTCTGCACTTTAGGCATCACATAGTAATAGAAATAGTCTCTTCTTCTGGAATATCTTCCAGCACGGGACTGCTCACAAAACTGGCCATGGTTGGGTCCTTTATGAATTTATTGAATAAGAGATACTTTCTGCAAAGCCTTTCTGCTGGAGAGTCTTTGCACTTGTCAAGGGAAACCAGCCACAGTCTGGAAGTGGTTTGGTACTGGATTACCTTTGCATCTCCTTCTGCTCTTTGTCAGGGAAAATTGAGAGGATGGCAACAGGATGGGTGCCTGGAAAAACATCACCAAATAGGTGGAAAAGTAAAATTCAAGACTGTTTTCCTCCAGTCAAAAAGACAGAGGATTTGGCTATTAAACTATCCTGTTCAAGCACAGGATAGAGTAAATTTAGCGCTCGCTTCTGAGCATAGAAATGTGAGGAAAAACAAATATTACATCAAAATGGAATCTGCAACAGTGAAGCCCTTACACAGAATACACATTAATTCCTGCTTGTAAGTGGAGGTTACCCACCCATTCAGGAGGCCATGTTTCTGCAAAGGTAGTAGCTAACCTGTTCTCCTACAGAAATTTGTGTATGAAATCTAAGGACAGTAAAAGCCAAATTCACCTTCACTAAGAAATATTCCAGTTTACAGACACTGTATCACAAGTTACCTACTGTGTGCTTCTGAACTTAGTAATATGTAAGCCCTTTGCAAACTTTATTTTATTGGTCTTTACAGAAGTCATGTGAAGATCAAACTGCCATGACTCCTGTTATATATTCTTTCTCTTTGTTAAAAGCACTGAGATGCATCTCAGTTAAGCATCTTTTTTCACAGTAACAGCCTAGACTGGAAGAGCCAGCGCAGAAAGAGCACTATAGAAAACAAATGTATGGTATCTTTGCCACAATGCAACCAGTAATCCTTCTGTATCAGTGAAAGAAATTACTGATTAAGTTCGGGAAAACAGTTTTCCCCAGTGTAGTATCATGGAATTAGATACATTACTTGTATATTTCACTTATTCTCCTGTGATATCTTAGTATTTCTGAGTTCCACCACACTTTATTTCTTAGATGCCTGGGTCCTTGTAAGGCTCTGGATACAGCACTCAAATGTTACTAGTTCCACTCAAAATCTGAAGACATATTTCTTATTGATCTAGGCATGCCATCAGTCTCTTCCAGTGTACAGTTCCTTTGTTTGTCAAATATTCTTAACCCACTCTGAATTGCACTCTTGCTTCCCCAAAGTGTGGGGGCTTAGGACCTGCACTGGTATGCAGACTCATTGCTCTCTGTCAGCATAATCTAATTTGATTTTATATTTTTTGATACTTATGGAAGAAATAAATGAAAGTAACTTGAACAGCAAAAAAAAAATCTTTTCCAAAATCACTGGGTTTACATCCTGAAAGTTCTGTTCTAAACCACACTGTTGTTTAATAAAAGCTTGTTTCCTATTTGAATATTCCTTATTAAATAAGAAAACAGACATTAGCAGACAAAGTCATCTAAGTTACTTTGTTTACCTCTTTTCAGGGGTATGGTATTAAAATAGAAAGTTTAAGAAATTTGTGGGGGTAAGGATTAGCTTAGCAAATTGCTACCAGGAGGTGGCACCATTAACAAAATAATTTGAATGCCATGTTTAAGTTCCTCTCGACCACCTCTATATCTGAATGCTTTGGCAATTCCAGGTGTTGTCTAAGTGTGATCCTGCATATCATTTATCCAGGCAATCCTCACATGCCAGCAGTCCCAGGAGTGGTGAAAACATCCTGCACACTGCATCACTGGTTACTTTTTTGCTCCTGTTGGCAGATCAGGACCTAGCAGGAAGAGGCTAGGAGGTTCCGGGCAACATTTTCCTCTCTGATAAGGATAAACTAATTTGGAAATAGGACTGAGGGGATACAGGGGTAGAATATATATCCATATGTAATAGGTTGGGGGGTTTATTTATTTATTTTTAAATTTTATTTTATTCTGCCATGTATAGGCTGCCGCTAATGCACATAAAGACCTGAATGCAGTGTCAGAGAAGGGCTGATGTGAAGTGGACTAGCTCCAGTCACAGCTGTAAGAGCCAAATGCAAATATCTAAACACCCCTTCCTAGAGGCTGAAGTTATGACATTGTCATCCTTCCATTGTCTCTAAAGAAAAGGATTAAATTATTTTATATTTGTAAGCCTGCAGGGAGTCCAACTTAAAATAACAATAATTTAAAGGCTCTGAGACCTTACTCTACCCCTGCTCTGAGAGCACCCCTGTGGTCGAATTGGCTCTGTGAAAGGTGAAGGGAAGATTTTGGTTGACGACAGCAATGTCAGAATTTCACCTGTTAACTGCAGACGAACTGGAGCTTTGCACTCACACAGCTTGCAGGATCAAATCCCCAGTGTGACAGGAAGCAAAATATTTGCCATGTGTTTCGTTTCAGTTTTAAGCACTTCAGGTTTTGAATCCTCTCGGTTAAGTAATTGATGTTTGAATGCCCTGTCTCCTGCTTGGTATTTTAAAATAAACCTTGCTACAGCACAGATTATGAATCAAAACAGCTGCTGAAGCTGAAAGTGTACTTAAGCAGCAAGATGGCTCTTTGTGAATCACAGTAACTAGTCTTACATATATTACCTCAGCATCCAGGGAGCTAAATTTCATATACTTTGGTTTAAAAAATTCATTATATAGATCTGGTGTTTACAGATTTTTTTCTTTTATTTTTTTTTTAATGTCTCCCCCTTCACTTCCTGCCAAAAAAACAATGAACTAAAAAAACCCTTTTATCAATATCTGTTGTCGAACTTGTGTTTTTCATATGCCACACCATATGAGATTATGGATAAATCTTTTGTCTTCTGCAAATACAACTAGAAGCCATCAAAAATCAATTTTTACAAGCATTCCAGTAAGCTGTTTGCAAGACAGTTGAACTGTCATAGAAGCCCCTCCAGGCATGATTAAAACACCTATGTTATCACTTCTTCATTGGTTGCATGGTGGACTTTAAAGGGGCTGAATAAAGAAAAGAAAACAAAGGCTCAGAATTTGACTTTTTAATGGGGTGTATGTTTCACTGTAGAGAAGCCAGGCCATGAAAACATGTGGGGGTAATCAATTTCCTCTGCACTAAAAATTGTGATGAAAAGACTAGATACAATTCTCTTGAAGCATGCAAGTGCCCATGTAAAATCCATGTACAAAAAACTTCTCTACTTAAACAGAAACGGAGGTGATTCTGCCCTTCTCCTCAGCCCTGGTGAGGCCATGTCTGGAGCACTTTGTCCAGTTCTGGGCTCCCCTGATCAAGAAAGACATGGAGCTCCTGGGGAGGGTTCAGCAGAGGCTACAAAAAATTAAGGGACTAGAGCATCTTTGTTATGAAGAAAGGCTGAGGGGGCTGGGCCTGCTCAGTCTGAAGCAGAGAATGCTGAGAAAAGATCTTATCAATGCATAGGAGTATTTAAAGAGCAGGTGTCAAAAGAATGGGGGCAGTGCCTTTTCAGTGGTGTCCAGCAACAGAACAAGGCACAATAGGCACAAACTGAAACACTGGAAATTCTGTCTGAGCATGAAGAAAATCTTCTTTACATTGAGGGTGACAGAGCACTGGAACAGCTTATCCAGAGATGTTGTGGAGGCTCCTTCTCTGGACATATTCAAAATCTCCCTGGAGATGGACTTGTCCAACCTGTTCTGTGTCAATCTTCTCTAGGAGAAGGATTGGACTAGATGACCTCCAGAGCTTCCTTTCAGCCCCAACCACACTATGATTCTGTAAAATCAGAATTTACAGAAGCCTTTGCTTAAAACACACAAAATCAATCAGAAGGTATAATAAAAGGAACATAGTAATTGAAAATAAACACTAGGCACTGAAAGCAAATTAATGTAGAGATCATCAGGAGTCCAGGAGGCAAAATTACAGTATGGTGCTATTTTATTCATCAAGGAGACTGCCTAAATGAAGTAAAAGTAGTGTAATGATGTCAAAAATTAAAGAACTGGAGCAAAATTCAACATCTGGATAAGCAAATGGAGATATGAGCAGAGAAGTTCTCAACTTTTTGTTATCTAGTGTGAAAATGAAAATAAAAAATTGTGCATGGTCTTTGTAATCTACCAGAACTCAGAATGCACTTTTTGTCCTAGCCAAAAGCAGCACAAAGAATGGTCCATGGCTGCTTGGAGTCATTAATAAATGTTACAGTATTAATCAGTCTTTCTACTGCACAATGATGAGCTACAAGAGCCCTTGTGTTTCCTAACTTATAGTCTTACTGCTGTAGCTTACTAAATCTTGTTCTCTGACCTTCAGCAAACCCTCTAAACTACATGTTTTAGTATGTCCTAAAAGAGAAGCTATGTCCTCTTAAAAGCTGTATTTAGTGCAAAATACGCCTTACTGCACACATTCATGGCAAAAGACAATGGAATCAGAGCTCTCTCTACATGCACTGGATCTATCTGCATTTCTGCTTGCAGTTCAACATATAGGGAATAATGCTCAAAGACATTTTAGAAAATATGTTTGGTTTTGTTTTTTTTTTCCTTCCCTATTACTTTTAGTGAAATCATTTTTTGATTCAATTGAAATGATATAAGGAAGGGTACAATTTACAGAGTTGAAAGTAGAACCAGCCATATGTTTGGTTTTGTTGTTTTTTTCCTTCCCTATTACTTTTAGTGAAATCATTCTTTGATTATTACATCAATTGAAATGATACAAGGGTACAAGTTACAGAGTTGAAAGTAGAACCAGCTTTAATTCTTCGTTTCTACTGGCCATTCATCTGAATGTCATAAGGGAATCCAGCCACTGAATGCCTGAATGTTTGGAGTATCTGGAACTGATGGGAAGCCTGAGCACTGCCCTTTAACCTTCTGGCATCTTGGCTTACTCTTAGATTCCCTCAGAAGAGCTGAACCTTGCTGTTCAACTTCCTATCCCAGCAGTAAACTCAAACTCCATTGTTACCTAAAGTCCTAGAATATCTCTGAAAAGTGAGCTCTCTGCTTTACAATTTAACCCTTCAAGCACAGAATCAATGATGCAAACAACTTCCACTGGAGCATAAGTTTTGTCCTCCTTTTTAAAAATCAGATTGGTTTTTACTTAATACAATGGAGAAGATGATAAAATTCTGGAAAAAGAACAAATATCCTAAATGTAATGCCTTTTTTTATCTGTCCCAGTTTATGAAAATCTTGGAAAATCATCTGTCTTCAGAAAGATGGGGAAAGACTCAATGTCTTCCCTCAGCAGAATGCCCTATCAGCTCAGTGCTTCTCATTCCACCTGCTGCAATTTGCAAGCAAACTGCTATCAAGTAGTGATTCCACTGCTAGAGCAACTGGAGCTTATAGTTGTAGGTCTTGTATCTGCAGTCCCTAGAAAAAAAGCAGAGGAGCGAAAGTAGGGGAACATCTTAGACTTGAAAACAAGGTGGATTTTGCAATCTAATGTGATTATGTTTACATTCTGGAAGCTATGCATTGATAGATTCACACATTATGTGCATTTTTCCAAGGAGAATATAGAATTAATAAAACACTCCATCAAAGCAGCAAATAATTATAACTAGGCAAGTCAAATTGAATATTGTGTTGCATACTAAAACGCTGGAAGGGTTGTGAAACAACTAGGGCAACCTTGCTGTGAGGAGGCTTCACTGTGTTAGCCTGAGTTAAGATGGACCAGAGAGGCAGTAGTGTGCAGAAAGTGCAAAAGCAAGGAGGTAGATTCTCAATGAGAAATCCAGAAAACAAAGGGACAAAAAACCAAGGATGAGGCTCATAGAGACAATTGGTTTTTTTAACTCAAGAAAAAAATGATACATAGAGCCACTCTAATTTCTTCCACATGATAGATGTAGAATTGTAGAATCTTGTCCTAGTTATCTTCCCTATCAAGTGTAAAACCTTTTGACTGAATATTGTGCAAATAGCTTCAAGCCCCCCATCCTCATTGAAAGGCTGGAAGTTGTTTGGTATAGTATCTATGGAACTCTTTTCCACAAACTTCAGGCATTAACTTCTGTCTGATTAATTTTTCTGTTCTCATTTTTCCATTTTAGAGTTTATTCAAGGAGAAAAAGAAAAAGAGAAATATTCCACGTGCTGGAATAGAACTGCACTTCTGCTGACCCTGATCTTCAGTTCTGACAAAGAAATCAGCTGTGCCCTCAATCATCCCCCAAGCTGAAAGCACTTACATCCAAGAGCTTCAGTGTAAAAAAATCAGGTAACCAACAAACAGGCAAACAAAACATTGATTGGTTAACAGTAGACTATTTTTCAATTAGTTCTTTGTCTCTGTAGTCCTGGCCAAAACCTGATTTGAGATCAATCTAACAGTCATGAAAGGCTTACCAACAGTACTGCAAGTTGTACCTGAAATACATTGAGGCACACTTTGATTCCAGGCATTACATAGGCACACTTTGAGGCATGTTTCCTTGTACTCCAGGCATTTACCAACAAGTCTACTAAGCTCAGTTTCTCTCTAATTTTAGTTAATTGTCACACTTACTAGTGCTGCTCCTTGCTTATGTTTTGATGCAAATTTTAGTTTGGATTGCAAAACTTTAGGTCCATCTGTCCATGCAAGGTTACAAAACCCTATGACTTTAAACAGAGCTGCCTAAAAATAAAAGAACTGGGGTAATGTTGAAAGGCTTTCCTCTCTCCTTCCTGCCCAATTCACTGAGAGAAACTGATGACTGTTTTGGAAAGCGGATCACCAACACCTAGAACTCTGGAATCACAGGTCAGATCTCTGAGTGTGCACTCAACTCTTCATCCTTCCAAAATACCTAATGTAAGCAAACATGGGGCCTCAGGATGAAACTTTGAGAGAGGAGCACCTTCCAGCACTAAGTTAAAATATCTCCTAAGAGTTCACCCATATGCAAGTGCTCTGCTGGTGGCCTGGAGCAAAATTTCCCTTTCAAATTTCACAGTCCTGATAAAGGCCCCTTCTCCCTTTTAGGAGTCTGTATTAATGTAGTCTTCGAAGCTGAAAATAAAAGAGGTCAAATATTTAACATCTGAAGTTTTTATGCAGAGTTTTGTTTTCAAGTGTCAAGTGTACCCTTCCAGAAGAAATAAAATAGCTAAACCACAAATAAAGAACCAACCAAAACAAATAAACAAAAACTCTATGAGAGTTTAACAAGCTTAGGTTTCTTAGATAGATTTTTCAAAAATCAGTTTTCTTTTCCAAGAAAAAAAGCTGAGGCCTGCAACCCTACAGTTTTTGACAAGCAGTATTTCATGCTAGTTATAGGTTTAGTTAGATTTTTTCTGATTGCTTTAATCAAAGTAGGCAAGCCAGTTCATTAAAAGGGGCATGATCATGAAAGGCATATATTGTATAGCTGATAAATATCTTAAGTATAAACAAATTAATTACTAGGAAAAATTCTTCACTGAAAACATGGCCAAGCATTGTAATAGGCTACCAAGGGAAGTGGTGGAGTTACTATCTCTGGAAATGTGCAAAAAACATGTAGATATGTCAGTAAAATCTTGGTTTTGTCATACAGTCGGCAGTGTTAGTGCTTGGGCTTGATGATCTTGGACATCTTTTCCACCCTTAAAGACTCTATGACATAATCTCTCATAGTTATTTGAAATGGGCATGACAAGACACACCTTCTAGCCAGTGTTGTAGTGGGACAATAAAATGTCATTTTTTTCCCAAAGTTTACCAATAAGATAAAATTAGAGGTAAGAAAAATAAAAACCTTTGATAATATCAGATCCAAGTTATCAGAACTGTTTACCACTTATAGACAGTTCAGATACACTAAGGCCTGAATAACATCCAGAGAAGTGACACATTCTTGTTTTCATATGTATTTTTTCAGCTGTATTTTTTTTCTAAAGTACAAAATAAAAATCATAGAAAAGAAAGGCTAAACCACTGGGATAATCATTCTTCTAAAACTGTGTTAAAATCACTAAAGCAATCAAACAAAATTGTAATTGAATCAGTGTTTACCAATAATTTTGCTATATTGTACCTTGAATTTAATTTCTATTCTCTACCTAGAGAGCTCTCTCTTTTCTTTTTTCCTGTGTTTTGTCCCTACCCAATATTTCTTTCTTCTTCAGGCTTTTTATCTCACAGTGTGAGGCCTAAAAGCTCCTTCTAAACCACAGAGGAACCGTGTGTACATCACTTCCACATAATTTAATGGAGAACATTAAAATGAATATTTAGACTTTAATCTTCAAACTGTACCTAAGATATATCTAAGAGTATATGAGTGATGCAGGGTTCTGGGAACGAAAGACAAGGTGGGGAAAGGCAAGGGAGGAAGGCATGGAAAGATAAAGTAAGGGAAGGCAAGGCAAGGAAAGGATATTCGTTCACAACTTTAAGGTCTGAATGTCCACCTTTTCTTCTTAAAGTTATGTTATTATTTATTATTGATATTATGTTAATATTACATCATCTCCTTTTACTCCGCCAGTTAAGGATCAAAATGTGCAAATAATACCTTAGCCTCAGGGCAGATGGTCAGCAGAAAAAGATTTTTTTTCTGGAAGAGTTTGAAACCCATATAATAACAGAACCATTTTAAGTTCCCTCTGCACATTTTCTTCATATTTGAAACACCTTGTATGCAGCTATTCTGTGAAAGAGGTTATGGTCTGATTCTCACTAGTTTATGATATTTCCATTACTCCAGAGGTTTTATAGAAACTGGAGAAATCCAGGGATAGAGAATCCAATGGCAATGCAAAACAAACAACCATCTTTCTCACTCTTGTATCAACACAATTTGTTTTTATCACTTTACCCTAGGAATTAAAAGTGAAGTAAATTAATAAAACTCATTACAGACAGAATTTTGATAACTGCACTCATTAGCATATCTGAGTTTGTTCTCTGTATTAGCAGCACCAATGCTAGGCTGAGGAGTAGCAAAGAGCACCTGTCAAAACAAAAGAGCTTCACGCCTCACAAGTTTAAGCCCCAGGTAAGAAACTCGGCCTTGTGGGTAGGCTGAAAAGAAGATGTTGCAACCTGAAACGAAATAGACTTGTAAGAGAGAAAATGAGATCCCTCTGGGTGCCAATAGTCCTCTGTTTGCCATGATTAAATCCTCTTTGTTTCATTACATACATCAGTGGAGAAACAAACAAAGAGATCGAGATAAAGAGCTTGCAACACATCTTTCTCTCTTTTTCCCTCTCCATCAAAATTGCCACCTTTTTCCTTGGACAGGCTTAAAAGAACTGCCTTGCTCAAATGAAATTGATGAGACCTCTGAGCAGGTGTACAAGACAGCTTTTGGCTTTAAAAAGTGCGAAGCCCTTATGTCAATGACCTGATCAAATGATAAGCATGCTGGCTTCCTTTGCTCTCTAATTAATTTTCTCTCTTGAAGAGAATACCTAGCATTGCCTGATGCCTAAACTAAGTCTTTAAGTCTTAACACCAGCTGAAAGTCAATGAAATAATGCTTTTCTAGGAAAATAAACTATTGTGGAGTATATGCACCTCACCAGAATTACAAGAGTATTGTAATTCTCCAGCTTGGACCAAATGTTTATTTCAGCAATTGTCTTAAGTATTGTTAAAACAACATAGAGTTTCATTGTTAATACCACACAGAATTTCTTTGTCTAAACATAACAAAGATGCTGGCAGCACAGTGGCTACATAAAGCTGGCAGGAACTGGAGTCAGATAGACATACATTTTAATTATCTCTTTGAATCAGTAACTTCATTCAGAGACATTTATTATCATGTACTGTATTGTAAAGCAATTACAAATAATTGTGCAACCTCTTCACAAACACTGATTTCTCCCTGTAAAAGTGGTATAGTCCAGTGAGGGAGTGACCAGATCAAGTAATGAGCATACACTGAAATAATAAACAACCCTTTGCACTTTATTCTTATTGAAGTGGAAGGAGTTAGCATCAATACTGTTCAATGGTAACATACATCCTGTAATACTGAAGTGCAAAGCTGAATGCTAAAAATGAATGCTTCTTTAGCGGATGTTGATTGTGAAAGAATAGAGTTAACAAGCAATTTGTACTTAGGGATATTATCTTTTTGTTTTGTAAAGTTAAAGTAGTTTGCAAAGCTTCCTCCTTCTTAACCTGTTTCTATTCTACAAATGATATGGATGTACTACTTCTGTTAGTAAAGATATATACAGGACAGACATCACTGCCGAATTAGTGTAGAACTTATTGCAGTAACAGTTTGTGTTATTGAAGTTAAACTGATACTCAGCTTAGGTATCCTCGATGAGGTGAGATAAGGGTTCACTCAGGTGCAGATACACAATACAGTTGAAAAAAAGAGAAGCTAGGCTAGTCTGATAATTACACTTTTTTTTTGTTGATGACTTCCTCTCAATGGAAGAATAGGATTCCACAAATGAAGTATGCCTTACTGTGTTTATTTACCCACACACACAGACACACCCCCCACAAGCACCTGGATATAAACAGTTTTTGCTTTCAGACTAGGGAGCCTTTTCTTGCTTTGGCCTCAGCCTATGGTTGCTTTGGCTGAGTCTAAGGAGCTTAGAGTCATTAAATATTATTTGTAGAAACATCATCAACAACAGAAGAGCATGCTGTTATGAGTTAAAAGAAATACACAAATGAAAGACTAAGAATGGAAATGGGTCTTCAAAACTTAACTGAAGATAAGTAAGAAGAAAATTCTCAGTGAACTAAGCTGAGCAAACTTTTGGTCTTTTGTTACTTTAAATGTCTAAGTCTGAAATTGCATGTTTATATTTCATGACAAATTTTTAATCAAGATTTTCTTGTGCCCTCAACACAGTTTAACAAACTTCTAAAATCCACCTATAGTTAGGATTTTAAACTAATATAACATAAAGCACAAGGTTGTGCTGATTCTCATAGTGTTATTTTATGTAATTTCTCTGATCCACTGGAAGAGCTACTGCTGAAATAAGCATTTCATGGTGAGCAAAAGTAGGGCATTCATACTGAATCCAGTGGGATGTGGCAGCTTCTTTTCCTTGGTATGTTTTGCAGTCTACCGAGGGACTAGAGATTCAATACTGTTAAATATTTGGAATTTCAGCTTTGGATTTCAGTTCTCATGGAACCCTGAACTGACCCAATCTTGGACAGTTCTCACCCCTGCAGTGACCTAGATAGCAGATAACCACTTACGACCAGGCCGTCGTCCAGCTGTATTACTGCTGTGTTGAGATGTAAAGTGTAAGAGTGTTAAAGTGAAAGAAATGCAGCATAATTATATATTTTATTTCTTATTAGAGGGTTTTTAAACTTTCAGAGGGAAAGATTAGTTGTTATGAATTTTTAAACTGGAAATACTAATCACACATAAGAGTTTTATTCTGTTGTTGCCATGGTCAGTCATGCTCAGAATTCACACTTGATCTCTCTGTAAAGGCATAAAATAAGAAAAATTTAGATTCTCTCTCCTTACAGCACACACTTACCCCCTAGTGCTGTCCTGCCATAGACACTTCCAAAACATAAGGCAAAAAGGATAGAATACTTTAGTGGGCATAAACGAGTAACTTCTTCAGTTAGGGAAACTGGGCTTAATATGGCAGCCAACACCTGGCCACTCTGATGAGAATCTGATGGATTGTTTTATTCCCACAGGATGATCAAACAAACTGGTGTATCCATTTCTTTTGCATGACCCTGAATAGTCAAGGAAGTTTCATTTTTCCTTTTACAATTCCTGTTTGTTTTACTGTATCTACTGTAGGGAAAATCCATTATAGAAGCGAGAACTTCTATTTCCCCATGAAGATGGTGGTATTAATACATACCAGAGAAGACAAAGCTTATGTAAAACATGGCATGAGAAAGACAAATACTGAACCATGTTTTTAAAAACTGTAAGAATATCAATCAGTTTAAAGTAGAAAAGGACCAGTATTTGCATTTGTAACAAGAAAAAGTTATGGGTTTCTTGCTTTGGTTTTTTTTTGAGTTTTTTTTTTCCTTTGAGAAGAAAGATGCAGAAAAGGGCACTGTATTAGCTAAATATTGTACCTTGGAACATCAGTCATTTTCTACTCAATAATACTGAAAGGGTCTAATTTATAAGTTTTTCCATTTCTCTGTTATGCTGGTTTGTAAGTTCTGACATTGCTACTGGTATGTTAATGAGAAGCTAGTGTTCCATTAAGAGTAAACCATATGCTCTACCGCATACTGTGAAAGAGAAAGCATATAATGTGACTGTTGCCTTAGTAACACATTAATTCATTTTGTCAGTGTTGGCACAGATCATTTCATTTATAAGAAAACAAGTATAATAGTTTACCACATCTATAATATTTACAGTGTTTCTGTTACAAAACAGTGACAAAATGAGTTTAAAAAATAGAGTTGGGATAGTATTATTAAAATATGGAATTTGTGGTAAAAATGTTCCCATACAAATTAAAAATAAGATTGGTGTAAATTTCTTTTCACATTATAGCACCAAACTGTGTGGTTTTTTGCATATTTGTATTCCACTAATAATATGCATAAAAATATAGTCCATGAAAAGCCACAAGTACATTAGCAGTTTTTAATGAATGCTAAACAAAATATTTCATACAACAGTTCTGTTAAGTTACAACCATTAAAACCTAATTGTATGTTAGTGTGTTATTCATAACAAAGCTAAACATTTCTCTCTTTTATCTAGTCTTCCAGATGTTTCTTAGAATTTTAACACTGCTAAAATGCTGTAATTAAAGTATCCCGTTCCCTTAAGTGATCATATCTTACATTTTATTCATTTAAGACATAAGTACATATGAATATATATATGTGTGTATGTGTGTAGACATAAATGATACTTAATGTGAATTGAGGGACTGCAAATATTTGATAAGAAAAAGAAATGCAGAAGGAGGAAAGGTAACTCCTCTCATTATTGTCTGAACCTTCAAAAGGGTCTTGGCCCTACTTATTCTTAGATCATTGTACATCTGTAAATGCATGTTTTTAACAACAAACCTTTTACATCTGGAATGCACACTGAGAACCTTATACTAAAATAGACAGCATTATATTTTAGACCACTGCAATGAAAAAAGTATTTTTCTAGTGAGACTACTCTTGGTTGCACACCACAAAGAAGAAGTTAGTAAGTCATCATCAATGATTACAGCTCTTTAGTTATTTGGACTAATGTACATATCCTATAAAGGTTCAGTACAATTCAATTTCTTGTCACAGTTCAGATAGTGGAGCAATTTACTTTCTCAAAAATAAAGAAATAATTCTTAAACTGGTTTTGGACCATACCTAGCAACTCTTTAATGACGTGGTGGGTTTTTTTTTTGTGTTTTTTTTTTTTTTTTGGTTGTTGTTGGTTTTTTTGTTTTTTTGGTTTTTTTTTTAATAAAGAAGATTTAGTTAAACACTGTTATGGAACTTTCTAATATATCTCACAAATTATTTCCATAAAACATTATTAAGTCTTCTGAACAACTTTGGAAAAGTTAAAAGGAAAAACTTATGGTATTATAATGCACAACAATTTGCCTTTGGAACACAATAATGGAAAAGAACCAGAATAATAGAAAACAACATTTGAATACTATATCTAATTTTTGTAGTTACTTAATATTTTATTTTATTTATTGAAGAATAAAAAGAAATCTTATAAGTATGAAATAAGACTTCTTTTAATTGAAGGCACTATAGCCATTAACATGCATTTGTCACCTGTACAACCAAATTCCATTTCTAGACTAAGATCTTAATATTTTTTGATTAATATTGTGCAATTCAAAGATTAATAAATATGATTGCTCATATTGAATGGTTCTCAAACAATATAGGTAGGATATTTAATAATCTCTAGATATAGCAAATAAAACCAGCTATAATTATGAAGAGCTAATGGCGTAGCTAAAATCTCTTGTTAGATGCAATACTACAAGCCCAGTTCTGCATTATTGGTAGCTTTTTATAGATGCCTGCTAACATCCAGCATGTGGTTAACTTGGCTGAGGAAATCAAATTTTACATTTTCTTAGCTTCTAAAATGAAATTCCATGCTGGAAGCTAGATGTTGTACTGATATAAGATCACATGGTAACACTGAACACTTCATATTTCTAAAGACCATCTCTAATAAGGAAAACAGGAAAGAGAAAAGCTTGTGAGCATGAGGGTTGAAGAACTTTTATGGGAGCTATACAGCACATTTGATCCAAAGACTGTGTAGTGCACTCAAATTTTCCTTCATCTCACAATCAGACATCACACCACCAATATGGCAGCAGAAACAAATCAATAATCGCTTCATGTATATACAGAATGTATGAAATAAAGAAAGAGTGATGACTTACAGAATAAATAAATAAATCCTTTACCTCTTGTAGAGTGCAATATCAGTTGTTTTTCAAAGTTCTCAGGACTCTGAACTTTCGGAATACTTTAGCTCTGACTGATTTCTGACTGTTTGAGATAATAAAGAAAATTCAATGTACCTAATTTATCATGTTGTTCTTTTGACCTAAGTATTGAAGATATGTTTCACTCTCAGACAGAATGGTGAATCCTCTCTTTAAATGATTTTTCATGTTTCACAACTTTTATGGAGAAATAAGATGATTAAGTATGATTAGAAACATATGTACTAAATACATATTACACTAAACCACTACCACAAGCTTTCTCTGCAGCTTTCATATACATGTTAACGTATATGAAAGCTTAAACCAATGAATGAAAGTTTTCTAGCTACACCATATCACCACATCACCACTTATTCAAGGTTTCAATATTGAGTACTGTTTCATAAAAATCATAGTTATGGGACTTTCTGTAACAGCTGTTATTGTTATTCTCTTTGCACAAGCCAAACCAACTAATATTGGAACATTTATACAAACAGTTCCAAAGACTAATGTTCAAAAGTGGTTACTGAAGTTTAGAACACAAGTGTATATCAGCACATCATTGAGGAAACCTATTCTCAAGAAATGTGCTCTTCTGAGCATGCACTTTTAACAAGAAATGAGATCCAAGTGTGTCTATATTAAACTGAATATTAGACTCTTATCTGAACACAGACCTGGGGTAAAATCTACCCTGATTTCTTCAACATCGTAGACATGAAAGATCTCTTGCATTTCTGCTGGACATCTCATATTGCTTACCAGTCCTTTAAAGGCAAGTTAAAGGACAATTTTAGAGTCCTACTTCTTTGAAGGAAACATGTGGCCGGGTAAGTAGATGGAGCAATGCCTTCTGCTGAGTTGCTGATGCTAAATCAGAATTTAAAAACATTTCAAAATATTGGATACTTTTGAAAATCTCTGTCAGAATTTTAATTTTATTTTCTCATTTAGTCAGTAGCAAGAAGAATTTTGACCTGTGAAGTGCAGAGCAAATTCAGATTCATGCCAAAAGGTTTAAGTAGTGGCTCCAAGGTGTTCTCTCCAAAATGACAGTCTGCCCCTTAGACACAGTCACTGCTAACCAACATATCTACTTACTTTAGACTGCATGTTTCCTACTAATTTTTTTCAAGCATTCTGGACCTGACACTGTGTATAACACTATACACTTACTCTACGTGTGTATAAAAGACCAGGGCTAATGTTTCAGCATTCCTGATGGGGAACAAAGAACAGCCAGGAAAAACAAAGAAAAGCCAAGTTTTGTGTTGGATTCTCAGGGGAAACCTGCAAAACCTAGTTCTTCTCTAGTAACTGACCTGAGTACTTACAAATACCATTTGACAGCTGAAATTCAAACAAATTATTTAAATTTCTTTAAAACTAAGGTACAAGCTATTATACCCAATAATTATTGTCTTAATTGTTGGACATGTGTCAAGCAACATTCACAGCAGCAAAACTTAGGTGGCTTCCTGCTGTGTTGGCCTCACTATAATATGCCATTTCACTTCTAAAGCACATTGTGAACAAACAGTGGTCTTCTGCTGTCTTGACATGCATGTCTCTGCATGCTGGAGGGACAGGGCAACCAGCTACAGCAGCTACTGTAAGAAGACACTCTATTCCTTAAAAGTAACTCATTTATTTTCAATCTGCCTCTACCACTGCTTTTGTCCAGAGCTCATCAACTAGATAAACACAGCTTATGAAAAACAATTAGTAAAGAAGTGGGAAGCTGTCAGAAAGGATAAAGAATCTTACGTGCAACACATAATGTTAGAATGTTTAAAAGCTATCGTCCTCTAGTCAGTGGCAAAATGTTTAGCTTGTGACAACCTTGCAATATGTCCATGATAGCATGTAAACACAGTAGAGCTAGTTGTATCTGGCACACAAGCACTCTAACTTGCTTCTGACAGCCAGATCACCAGAAGCTTATTTAGATTTAGGGGGTGGTGGTGATGAGTCTTTGCCAGTTGTAGAAATAGTAGCCTAACAACTTGTAATACATATAATTACTCTCCATATCCCCTGGTCAGCATATCTTCTGATATGTAAATTAGATGGAGCAAGCAGATGTATAACCTAGGAAGCATTCCAGATTCATCTTGATAAAAGTATGGTATTCATACTGGGCAGGATTCCTTTGTCTATAACAATGACACACCAAAAATACATGCAATGTAAAAATAAAGCTATTGATCATTTCCAGGGGTACAGTCTACATGGAATATTTTTATTCCACCTGTCATATCTAATAAGCGGTATTATTTGTCAGCATCACACTAAGGTAAATATGTGACAAAAACACAGGAAGAGACAATAGAACCTGGAAATATCTTATAAAGAAATTCCTACAGCTTTGAATTTACCTAAAAATGAGAAACTAGGAAAAGATGAAGATCAAAATGGTAAAATTCATGGCTTAAAGGAGTTACTTTTATGTGCATTTGAAAGATTTAGAGTGCTCTCTACCTACCTACCTACCTACCTACCTACCTACCTATTACAACTTTCTCCTGCACTAACACTGAATCATAGACTCTTAGAATGGTTTGGTTTGGAAGGGACCTTAAAGATCATCCAGTTCAACCCATCTCAATGTCCCAAGCCCTGACACTAGATAACACAGAGAGTCCTAAAGGAAACTATTTTAATTTCTTAGGGAAAGGAACAGCCATGGGGCAATTAAACCACCCTTTATTCTTTTTGTCAGTCAATACTAAGGCTTATGAGCCTTCTGGTATTTTAGCTAACTTCTAAAACAGTGAAAATTAACACGCATGAGCTATGCTATCATTTGTACTTACAGTAGTTTAGGCACGGTTTTAGGGATTTGCGTCCTTTTTTTTTTTGGGGAGGGGGAGGCTTGGTTTATATTGTGTTCTTTTTTGTCTCTCATAATGGTGCTTATGCTTGTGAAGTGATCTGTTTTTTTGTACATATTTAGATTTAGGAACACTGAGTATAGTAAATCCTGTATTTTAGGAAACATGATTTGGCATATTGTCACACACAGGAAAAATCAAACCTTTTTCTTAAGATTAACTTGTTGACACAGCTAAGATATCTTATAAGACATGATTTTCACTGTTTAATGATGCATTTGAAATAATGTAGCAAATCAAATCTGTACTCAATGTGACTGTTGAGTGCTCTTATTCTTTAGGTATATTATCAGAGCATTGTAAAAGAAGAGCATTTCTTTGATAACTCATGGAATAACAATGGGTTTTTTGTTCTTGGCCAGATTCCCCAAAGAGAATTGAATTGCAAGGTATGACTTTTTCTTTGTTTATACATTTGTTCTATCATATTAGAATGCATTGTTTTAATGGGGTTAAGGCTATAATAAATTTGAAATTATTTTTCAATTTTCAAGATGTTTTGGATCAAACCAGCTGCTGCAAAAGCATTCCATGAACTCCTTGCTGGAATGTTTCTGGATGCACTCAGGTTATCTTGTTTTAGTATCAGCAAATTCAACACATTTTATATTGCTTTAAATTACATGTCGAATGCTTATTGGGAAAAATATTAAACAAGGATAGAGTAACCTGATTTTTTGTCTTAGTTTCTGTTAGGGCATACAGTGTTTGGTTAGAATGTTTCTAATGCAAGCATAAAACATGCATGTATTTATTGACCTGATCTGTTCTACTGAATGTCTGAGTGAGTGGTGGGAAGTGATACAGAAAATTTTTCTTACCAGGCCATCAGGTGGGTAATGGCATATTTTCCTTACTTTTCCAACTTCTAAGATTCTTAGTTTTCTTAACTACTGACAGTTCTGAGCTATTGCCTTCATTTTGTGCATCTTCAGACTAACCGGGAACAATTACCTTGACCTTCTCTTAGAAATATTTCCAGAACTGCCTTGAGTGAGCTGTCAAATAGAGGAACCCTTCTGAGGAAAATTTTCAATTGAGTGAGCAAACTAGATAGCATGCAGTGTATATTTATAAGCTGGACAGATTTCTACTGTTCCTATAAGCTTTACAATGGAAAATTTCAAATATTTATTTATTTATATATATTAGCTTCATAAAGTCCAGGAGATGAAGAATGGACACTCTCTGAGAATAAACTATAAGTGCTCTCAGTGCACAGGTGATGAAGGGAAAATTCAGCAATTTTGTCACAGCCTAAAGAAAAATTATTTAGAATAGAGAGAGATTAATTAGATAGAGAGACAACTAATAGGTTCTAATACATGTAAATAATTTTGTAGTTTACGTGAAATTTTGAGGAAAGCACTTTCAGTTCAATTTACTAGTCTGACCTTTATATAAATCTTTTTATAGTTCAAAAAATGCTTTCATGTTTACTTTATGGACAATTTTTTGATTTCTAAATTCTCAGCATTGCTTTCTCTTTGATCTGCTTTCTGCATCGCTATTTTTCAAATTGCTATCTAAATAAATTAGTGTTTCCTATCATATCTTTCTTGTGAACAGCATTTTAAATCCATGGGAACGAGAGTTGCATCAGGTCAGTCTTGCTATTTCTTCCCTTAAAACCTCAGGCTTAACAAGCCAAACAGAAATTAAAGAAAGCCTTTTATGCACAGAAGTTTAATCTCTAAAATTTCTGTTTGTTTATTTTCTATTATGATCTCAATATTAGTTGGCTGAACTGCCGTGCAGGTGATTGAAAAAGTAATATCAAAGGAAAAGCTGCTTGCATTTTTTGAGATAGTCACCAGAGGGCATTTATGGACTAAGTCAAGATAAATTTCTGCATTCACTGTGGGAATGCTGAGAAGCGTTCTGAATGACACCTTATTGCTATCAAAACTAAATCACTACTTTTATAAATTGAAAGATTTGATTTAAAATGAGATCCTAATTACAAAGAGTAAAGAAAGAGAGATGACCAATATAATTTTTGGCTTCTCTGAAATTATTTGACTGCACTATAGATGTCAGATGGCATGAATAGTCACACCACCATGCGAAAAAATGTAACAGGAAAAGGAAAAAAAGGTAGCAAACAATGTTTTCTTTCTTTCATCATTTTACAAATATGTAGTTGGAGGAAGCAGATCGTTCTTTTTAGGACTACTACAATGGAGAATTGAAATAGAGCATTGTTGTTTTTTTAAGAGACAGTTTCGTCTTTTATGTTGGAAGATGTGCTAATTATTATAAAATAGCTGCCTTTCAGTGAATATAATAATAAATAGTCTAATAAAATGATGACAACTTTGAGGAAATAGTTAGGGATCAGATATTAAAAATATCTGTGATATTCAAAATGTAGGGGCAGGTCCAGAATATAAATTTACTTAAATAATGATAAATTCATTATTAACCAATTTTGACTATCAGCTTCTGTGAATATGTAAAACTCTATATTTTATGTATGGCTATATTTCATGATGAAATAATATTTTTAGAATACCTTCTATATCAAGAAGGATGTCTTTTTGGCCCAGATCTCCCAAAACAGAGGTCTTGTCAGTATGGACAGTATAAAATAGAACTGAAATCCTTAAGAAACATACATAGACAGGAAACCGTATAAAAAGTAAAGCTCAGCTTTCATGGTGGAACTAAACACAGTGGAAACTCAAGTTTATTTTTCAATAGAGAAGTAAATGGAAAGAAAATGCAGGGTGAAAAATATTTGCAAAATTAAGAGAAAAGTTCTAAAGATCAATTAAAGGAAAAAAGTTCACTTTTTTGTGGATATGTGCACTCTCCTGAGTTCAAAGTTACTAGGATTCAGTGAACATTATTTTAGAAAACACTAGTTTTAAATTGCACATTGTTGCTCTAGCTTTATCATCCAGCTTTTATTCTAAATAGAACACAGGCATTGGTAAAAATAAATTTGAGTCTGAAACCTTTTGCAGAGAATTGCCATATATTTAGTAACAAACAAATCCTGCTTTTTTTTTGGTAACATGGGTATGTTGTATACTCTTTCTTTTACACACTTTTTTTCCCCTTTGAGAAAGGCTATACATTGTTTACATGTTGCTTATTTCAAAGCAGCATTTTCATATGAATTTGTAAGCCAATGCTTTCAGAATGTAACTCAGAGCAAGTTCAAAACGTTTCCATGCTCTCCATTTGTATTGTGCAGTCACACTAGAGTAGTCCATGCCATATTGCACCATGTCTTAGAGTCACCTTTCATCCCTTGAGAGTGAATACAGACATTCCTCCAAAGGCTCTACATTGACTAAAAATTTTAGCTTAACTAATGTAAATCAGATATTTCCAAGTAAAAATAAAAGAAAACACCACTATAAATATATTGACTATTTAAGAGAAATGCAAAATAACCAAAATCATATACTTGATTTAGTATATGATTTTGGTTATTTTGCAGCCAGAACATACATGCAGCCATACATTTGTATGTTGGAGAAATTTTGAGTTAACTCATTTAATGGCTCAAAGTTCAGGAGAATCCTCCTGTTGCAGCATTGCATGAAATATCTCCAAAAAAGGGTTACTGCTGGCAATATCTTGCTCTTCTGTCACCCGGAAGGTTCAGGTGTTTTCAATTATGTTTACAGTAGCAAAAGGGAGGTGAGTTGCTATCTTGGTGGTTTACTCCAAGTTAACTATAGACATCAACAGAGCTGTATTTAAGCTAGAATAATGAATTACATGGTAAAAGGATACTTGCTATATTGCACAAAACAGAACTCACTTACTCTTACAATGACATTACTGGCAGCAGAAAAGAGACATGATTTCTGAAGTGTGTTCTTGATGATCATACATTTCAGTAGTAAAGATTTAATTTGAACTATATTTAATTTACTCTTATTAAAAGTATCCTCCCAGAGGCTGGGTCTTTAATAATGCAACTATATTCAACAGATAAATAAATTAAAATTAAAAAGACATGTTAAAGTTGATGTCTCTTTGGCCACATAATCATTCAGAGCTGTGAATTATATAGTAGTCTCGTACCTAGTTCTCTGAAAGTGGTGTGACACTGCATGGAAATCTGCATTATACATGATTACTGCTTTGGAGTAACTAGTTCAGTTATATTATAGATTTATCTACATATATATTCATATGTATATGTATGTGCATATATATATATATGCCCATACATGGAAGCATTGCCTCTGTATAGATGTATGTTAACAATTGTCAATTCACATTTTTTCCTTCTTCATTGTATATATCCAAAGGCCAAAGTTTTAAGAGTTAAGGAATAGCTAGAAAAATATTTTTTCAGAATTTTAATAATGTTTATGATTCTTTATAAATGACCCAATTTTTATGAATTTATCATAGTCCTAGAATACTTTTGCCACAAGGATTTTGAACATATGCAATCTTCAGGTATATCACTTCATGAACAAAATTCAGGTGTCATCAATGTCAGAGGAGAAACTTGGTGAATAATTTGTTTCTTTGTGATATAAAAAAGCTGTTAACCAGGCTGCTGTGTTCAGAAAGAAAAAGCAGAGTCTGGAGTTTGCCATGGAAAAGAAATGTGACTACAATCAGGAAGAAGGGACTGAGAAGACAGAACTCCACAGTCCAGAAGAATGGGAGAGATCTAATGAGAATTATATGGGAGACAGTGGAAAAAGAGAATGTAGAGGAAAGAAAACAAAGAATCAATGACCTCTAGGACTTGAGAAAACAAGGTTAGTGAGACACAAAGACATTGCAGAATTTCTTGAAGCCACTGCATTTCAACAAAGTAATCATCACACTCATTTTCAGGTGGAAATGTAACATATTATATAAACAATCTAAGGTTATCTTCACTAGTCATTAACCTAACTGGACAGACATAAGAGGAAAATGAATAAAAGTGATGTAGAATTACTAAAAGAGAGACAAAAATTACTTAGATTGAAAACAAATTGTTAAGCTAACAGATTACCCATTTCTCCTGGGATTTGAGCAGGATCTGATGCTACTTGGCATTTTTAATAATAACACCAACCAAAAAAAATAGTTTTGAAATTTTCTAATGACACCAGAGAGGGATTCATAATCAAAATGTTCGACAGGACAGCATCAAGATACTAAGGAGTGAAATTAGAGAAATGTGAGGAAATATACATGATAAATCATTATCTGGAAAAATCAGAGGAAGAGAAGCACTTCTTGGATTTGATTGATTCCTGTTCATTGCCAAGGACTAGATAAAAAAGCAGAGACAATCCTCTACTTTACCAACTTTGGATTTATCAAGTATTTCCAGAAAAGCCATGTACCCACTAAGGCACAAGAAACTGGTAGGATCATTTTACTGTTGTATATAGCTGTGGTCATCCATAGTCATTGGAGATAAGCTCATACTGAAGTTGGTGAAGAGAACTACTGGAATGATTTGAGGTGGATTTTACAGGAAGAGATTAATAGAAATTGCCTTGGTTAGTACAGAGAGATGTCCCAAACAGTTCAGGAACATGTGTGAATACCAAGAACACCCTGCCTGCAGTGCAGGCAAGCTGCTTAGCCAGCTTTAAAGGCTTGATAAATGTGGACATCTGTATTGCTTGTCTGTGTGGTGGCATTGTGATGGACAAAGTGATTCTGAAGCTCCTTTCCAGGAGCGGCAGCAGAACGGAGTATAAACTTTGGCACAAATGGAGACAGAGCCTGTATAGGCCTGTAGGTGAAAATTGTTTGTTCTTTTTTGTTTTACTAGATGTGCAACGCATGGAATTACACAGCATGGCTAAAACATGCAGCATTCGGATACAAAATAACCCTGTTTCTCATCTAAGCTACTCACTTAGAGGAAACTGTAAACTGTAAGCCATGGCATTTGTTTCTAGTCAGACATGCTCTAATCCCCATGATTATGGCATTCCATCTCTACCATTAGAGATTTATGGTGGAATAAGAGGAATTTTACTGTAAGAAGTGCTAAATGCAGATTTTTATTTATAGTGGTTGAAATAAATATTTTTAAAATATTTTTTTAAATAATAGTGAAGAAGGATGAACAGAAAGAATTTTTGGATGCTGTAATTTATGACTTCATAGCTGACAGATTGGCTGACAAAGACTGATGATGCTATGGATAATAGATCTGTTCCCATCTGTGGGGAGAGAAACACTTTGAATGGCAGTTTTGGAACCTCTCTGCTAGACAAAGGTAGCAGCAGAATGCTAGAAATATCTGAGGTTGAAGTGGAGAGATGAGCAATTGAAAGCTTTAAGAGGACTTATTGTCCTTCCAGATAAGAAAAATAACAGTATTTTTTTTTCTTCTGTCTATGAAAAGTAAATATAAATTGAATCTAAAGAATTTTGAATGCACTGATTTGTTTCACGGGAATTCTCACCCAGTGGGTCAAAATGAGAGCAATATATCCATTAATATATCCTTTTTTTAGCAAAGCACTAAATACCTGTAACTAATTGCATGAGCTAAAAGCCATTATTGACAGTTAGATCACTGTTTATGAGTACAGGTCCTCTGAAGATTGTCATCAAGCACTGACTGAGGTTTTTGTTCTGTATCCTCTTGCAGAATTTGCAGTGATGTTTGAGAAGATTTACCAGACTTTCTGACATTGTTGCTGTTGAGATGATCCTATTTGTAAAAGGGCATTTGTGGACAGCAATTTCTCAAACACTCACCCATGGCTGCTGGAACTTTGCAGTCACTCTTAGTGTGGCATTCAACTGACCTAACATCTGCTCTACAAACAGTCCAGTAAGCCTTGTGCTGTCATCTGCATTCTTTTTCATAGCAGTGGAGAAGGGAAAAAACCCTATTGCCCCTAGCTAGCTGCTGTGTTTCTCTGCTAGAGATTTGGCACCCCATCACGGGAGTTGGTCAGTGAAAGGGGTCTTTGCATTCCACACCCAGTGCATGTACTTCAACAGCACCAGTGAGCTAAGGCAGCACTCTGTGGTTTGGACAGTGGGCATGGATATTAGCTTCTCTTCCATCTCTTCTACATTGGAAACAACCAGCACAGGAACAAGATAGCTGTGGACTGCAACAACACAACACAAAATATCACAGTACCTGTACTTATGCTATACAAAGCGTATGCCTTCACTTGTCTGAGCATCTGTTTTCCAATGCATAAGGAATGGTTAAAAATATTTGTCTGGTAAGAATGACTCTAATGTGAAAAAACTTGCTAGATCCCATTCTCCATATAATTCATTAGGATTTTAAAATACTCATTTTAAAATAACTTTTCTCATTATACTCCAAATATGAGTATAGAAGGACATATTTTTCAAGTATTAAATAATGCATAATGAAATTTCATTATTTTGAAAATGTCATTATTTCAAAATTGTCATTATTTCCTTCTGAATCAATTGCAGAATAGAAAATAGATTTTAAAAATTTTTTTGCTGTTGTTGAAAACAAATAATACCTTTATCATTAGTATTTTGCCCAGTTCTAATGTTTCAGAAACAGTGTTGGATGCTCAAAGCATTTATCATATAAAATAACACTGCTTCAACTTTCCAGCCTCCAATGATAATAATTAATACTTTCTATTAGTACTTTATATTCATTGCAAGTACCAGTAACATTAGTGACATTGTTAAAAGTTCCTCATCTGAATGCTTCTGGGATAGATGAAGTGCATGATTTTGGATAATAATGCAGTATCGTTTAAACCTGGATTTACTTGCCACCATTTTTCCTGGCTTCTACATTAAATGGTGCTTTGTCGAGATTATTTTGGGACCCAAAATGTTAACTATTCATTGGAATGCACTGTACAAACTTAGAAACATGATGAATAGTATTTTAGGCATAAGCATTTTAAACATATCTGTTCTGTGTTTAAATGTCAGAACAAAGCATATTACAGGAAAAACACCTACAAATGCAAAAATGCAAAAAAGCCACAAAATATGGGTTAAAAATTTCCATATTTGATCTGGGTAGCAAATTATAGAGAGAGCAAAAACCCCCTACGCATAACCAAAGCTGCCAATTCTGGATCTTTCAAAAAGCAAGGGCAGGATACCAAGTACATGATTCTGCCTTGTGCCAAGCAAGCATCTATGAAAATGTCACCTTTATGCGAGTGAAACACAAAACGAGTAGAATTTGCCCTTAAATGTGAGGGGGAAAGTGTTCTGAAAATAAACAAATTGCTTTTTACTGCTAATTAAAACATGAATCAATAAATATTTTCAAAGTTAAATAATACTGTTCCTCTCAAGCTGAGCACCAATCTGCTGGGCTCCAGCCAGGAGAGAATCTTTTCTAGCATAGTTACAAACAACTGATGAGTGGAGCTGAAAACAGAAACATGAATACAACTTTCACAGCAATTCAAACAAAACTGCATGACTTTTAACATATCATTTAAATGTTCTTTACTCTTTCCACCTTTTTGTATAGTGGTCAGCACATTGCTGGTGAGATAATGACCTACAACGAGCAGTCAGATTATGGGAATTAAGATGTCAGTTTCAAAATAAACACCAGTTGGTTCAACAAAGCCTGCAGCTAGGATTATGTCAGGACTAGGAAGACATTTAAAACCCAATTGAAACAGACTTACTGTTTCTGAACAGAAAACATGCTGTAGCATCCTGTTTTACTGTAGATTTACAAAACTGCTGTTGCTGACTCCCTGAAACTGGTTTCTTGGCTAGAAAGGTGGTCAAGACAAAGTCTTTCCTTTGGATGTGAAATCTGATCAGATTCTTATTTCTTGTCCTCTTATACTTGATATCCTTGGTTTTCCCACAACAGTTTTCCACAATTGAGTCTATGATCCCAGAAAGAGATCCCCAGTTAGTGTCATCTACTCTTGTTGCTTTGCATATTGATTATGGGATAACATTCCCAGCAGAGAAGAGTAGCAGGGACAACAAGGGTCATTTGAGTTATAGAAATGTAGCTACTAAGATTTCAGAATTAACCCATGATGCTTACTGACTTCTTGGGAGTTAAACCATGTCATGCTTGTTAGCTACATGAGAATTTAACTTAATCTGAGAGTATTGAAAATTCTAAGAAAAAGTTTGCACTGAACATGATTAGACAACTCTACAACAAGTTTCTTTTTTCTCTCTTGCACTTATTTTGAACATAATAAACAAATTAAAATCCCCCAACCCTCCTATCCCCAGCTAAATTTTGAAAAGAATGAAAAAGGTCTCTATACCTGAATTGGGGGAAGTTTTAAGGAACACTATATACCAGTTACACATCATTAAAAAAAAAAAGTAAGCAGTTTATGTTATCGTTTAAGCAGCACTGTAATATTAAGGAGACAAATATATTCTTATTAGTATTTTCTTTCTGTTCTGTGATACATTTGCTAAAGTCCTAATCAAATTAATGTGTATCACCTTTGAAACTGTGGTGTGATACCTCTAGGAACTGCCAGTTGCCACAGATAAATATCTGCTTTAGCCAAAACCTTTAGTAAACAGTTTCAATTTAAATGCAGAGTCCTTGACTTGCTGGTCCTGAGTTTTTGTGGTTGGTCTAAAGTATTAGGTCTTACAAAAATATACACACTTGACCCCTTTGTGCCTCTAGGTACAAGGTAGCTGTATACCAGCTATTCTGGACAAATTTATCACATTATAATTTATGTCCATTAAAGCTTAAACTAGACATCCTCAAGTAGTGGACACAGTGCATTAAATTTCCATGAAAAATATTAAACAGAACAGTCTGACCAAATTATACCTCAAATAGTCTTCTGAGTAACTGCTGATATTATTTCAAATTTCTGGATTTTATAACAAACCTGTTGACTTAGGACAACCTACAGTACTTGAAACTTTAGTCAAACAGTTTGAGATAGATTTCTAAGTCTTATTACCAGGCATGGAATGAAGGTTTCAACCCTATTCAGCAATACTGGACAGATTTCTAGCAAGTACAGGAGAAACAACGCTCTTAGCACAGACTGTTCTGGCCAAGGATTTACCTATGGCTCTGTCTGATCTCTGCATTCAGAAAGAATGTTCTGGATTCTTACTCTGCATCCCAGCCTACCTCTCAGTCACTCTGTCTTGGCTGTCTCAGTTTTGCTTGTCTACAGCTCTGCTACTCCTTTGTGGGTAGCGTGGGGGTATATATATGTATATTGCACATATATTTTGAAGCACTTGGATGGTGGGTTTTACAGCATTTGGAAGATGAGTGCTAAAAAATACTGAGCAGTATGTGAAGTCAGGTGGTAGGGAAACATCAAGAACAGTAAGTGGTAACGATAGTAGTGTTGGTGGCAGTGGGGTGATGGCACAGCACAGGCTTAGGGGCCCTGGGCCAACTCATGGTCCTGAGTGTGTTTCTGGAGGTAGCACAACTTCTTCTTTGGTGTGGTTATCAACACAGGATAGGGGACAACCGTACAGGAACACTCTGGGAGGTATAATGGATGGGAGAGCATGTGTCCTGCCAAAACATTTGAAAGTCCACTCTGTGGGAATCTGAATGTGATTAAAGTAAGGTTGAAATTCAAATAATCTGTTGGTTAGTGAACCAAAAGTATAAGCTTGGTTTCACACTGCAGTCTTTTACATTGTCTTTGTGAGAAATTGTGACAGAATGCAAAGAAGGTTGCATTATACAAGAAAACATAAAGAGCAGCAGAATTTATAGCAAATAAGATTGTTAAATCCTGCATTACTGAAAATTTCAAAGAGTTGCTGTAGTTGTTGCATGGCAGTAGGAGTAGGCTGAAGATGATAATTTTAAGAATAGAGATATATTATTAGAGAGATCATTGCTCTGCTTACAGCTGCATCACTTCAAACATACTTAATGATGCACTTTATTATATTTCTTGTTTAAGCATAGAGCAATGGCATATAGGTAAATAAGCCTCTCCTTCTCCCTTTTTCTTTGCTGTTAAATGTGCTACCTGCTTGCACAGACTGGAACACAAGGCATTACCTCACTCCCTAGGTAATGGCCAGGGAACGCTTTACAATTCCTAAATGACTGTTCCTTGCTTGATATTAGTACTCTGCCTTTCAACCCTCTGTTTCCTTTTACAGGTTACTTGTTTTCACTCCTTTAAAACAGGGACAAAATGAGTAATGTGATGGATTAAATGAAAGCTGGAAAAGGAAGATGAGACTAATTATTGTGTTTTGTAGAATATTCACATGAAACTTTAAACAAGTAAAATCAAAGAAACAGTACTTCTGAACTCATAGGAATACAATGTAAACACATATAAAAAGAAGATTTCAAAACATTTATTTTACTACAGTGGGTCATATTTGTTTTTCATACAGCAACTGAGATACAGAATAATAGCCTTGAGGTTTTAAAACGAGGTTATAAAGAGGAAATCAAAATGTTACAATGTTAAAAGTGCAATAGTTTCAGCGCTTTTGTTTTGGCCTCTTTATGCATTTATCATGATCATGGTTCTTTACTTCATCCTACCTATTTTTGTACAGTCTCTGATTCTTTTGATGAAAGATTAGTTATATTTGACTAGTTATTCAGAGTGTGATCTTTTTTTTTAGTATTCACCACAGATTTGTTCTTCTGTATCTTGATACATTTACTACAGCATCTGAATGCTATAAAAATTTTATTAATTCATCTTCACAAAATTCTGTGAAGATAGATGGTGTTATCCCTCTCTGTAAGTGACAACCTGGGTATAAAGCAATTATTGGTTTAACTGAAAAAGATGTGGCTACTGTGGAAGAAATTGAATAGGATCATCCAGTGAATGGCTGCATCATTATGCATTTATATCAAAGTATTAATTGCAACATTAAGAAATAGACCATCTTTATTTGTTCTGATTCATTAACTGAGAAAACAAACATCTTGTGTCTAGAACGGTTTCTAACTTCAAAAAAAAGGACTTTTATGTCAAAAAGATTTCTCAATCTATGGAATTTCTGATATCAAACATCAACACAGCTATTCTTTATGTGAACCAACCCTGGCCCATGCATGAAGTGATTAACATCATAACTACTTTTTAATTGCAGAAGAGCAAGGCTCTCTGGACATATGTTTTAACACTGATTGTAGAACATAATGGTCAATTGATTCTGCCTTTGTCTCATTGCTTTCCATGGCCTTGCTTTTTCCTGCTCATGCCCAATGCATTTCTCCCTTCAGCCCTGCCTCTGCAATTATCTGGTATCATACGGATCTCATTCCCATCCATAAATATGTTGCTCAAGCTTCTGCTGCTTCTCTGGTTTTGTCTATATTTCTGCATATTTTGAGCACCTCTGCCCACATTGCATGCCAACCAATGGGACAATATGTGAAGATCTGGAAGGCCAGCTTCTTTTCTGAGACTGGAGATGGACTGCCCGTAGAGAAGGATGCTGATTACATGTGAACTCAGATTTTTTTCACAGTCTTGTAACAGTATGAATTTTAAACAAATTTCAGTAGGTACCTTAAGTGTACACGAGGCGCTATGTACTGGAGCATCTGAACAAATGAACTGCAACGATTCATTAATTTTATAATATGAACCAAACTCTTTAGGGGTGTCTTTGGCCTGTGGTGTTTTTTTTCCCATCTACTTGTTTTAGAAACAGCATTTCTATTTTTTGTTTTTAATGTATATATGTGTGCATGTATGCATACACAAATAATTCAATATAATTAGCTTGAAGTAAAATATTGAAATGTCAAATTTAAGGTAGAAATCTGGGTAAGGTTCAGGTGAGTTTGCTAAACTTTGTCAGAGTAACTCTTTTAATGGAAAAGAATTGAATAACTTTATTTCTCGGAGTAGTACCTGGGACAATGAATCATACAATTTAAGCTACTACATGGAAATTCCAGGAGTATAATTCTCTGAGAGTCCCTTTGTATGCTTGAGTAGCCCTTCTCCTTGCAAAAAATGACAGTGGACCTGCAGATATTATTTTTAAGGCAAGGACTTGTTTATAACATTGGAAACTTCCATGTTATATCACATGTTATCAGTCTGTTTATATCCCACCTTCAATGCCTTCATTTTTAAATTTTTTTTAAAATTATAAACACATTTTAATTAAAACTTCTTGCACAATAGTTTACTTTGCAACAGATTTTAGAAAAATAATTTAATTATAATTTTCTATCTTAATTTCTTTTTCTTTAATGACAATTCCACATTTTATTTAAAATATTTATCTGTCAAACCAAACACTTTCCTGTCTATTGACTTGATTGATATCTTTTATTGTTGTTAAGGCTCAAACATTCCAGGGATGAAGAAATATTTAAGAAAATTAGCATATTAACATATTTGCCAAGAAATGTTCCCATTAAATTTTTCCAAGAAAATTAGCAGAGTGCTGGGCATTTAGAAATCATCTGCCTAAGGAAAAAAAAAGTACCAAACAAAACATTTTCTTCATGGCCCCTTTTCCACTGAGGTGCTCCCATCCCTAAAAGAGTTTTCAAAGAAACTCTTTTTTTTAAATTTGAAACTACTTTTCAAATTAATCCCCTTACCTCTCTTGATATCTTTCTGACAACCTCCTAATCTCTTCAAACTGTTGGTTAAAAAGTGCACCACTAAATCAGCCTGTCATCAATTTTGTCTCTCACCACAGTGACTCAAAGAGTTGCATCAGCTAGATCATTTAAAGAAACCACAACTTTTTAAAAGAACATCTGCTGCTGTAATTTATAATGTATAACATAATCTGACATCCAAATTTGACAGAGTTTGGTAATGTCTTCCAATAACGGGTTGTGAGAGATTCTGTCCTGGGATGCCACAAACAAAGAGGCAATAAATTATTAAGAGATACAACTACCAGCCTAATAAGAAAAAGAAAAATAATCATCTCTACTTTGAATACTGACAAATATGATGCCATGCAGACTCCTTTTTAAACAGCCTGTTTTAATTTTAAGTATGTGCCGGTTTCTCAGGACATAATTTCCTGAGATTAGTGAATATGAATGAAAGTGCTAAGTGCTGACAATTTGAATTCTCACTTCTTTTAACACTCAAGTGCTAAATATTGCCCAAACTTTTGCTAAAATGTTAAGTATCTATCTTTTTTTTCACTGGTAAATTACCATTGACTTTAAGATCTGACAGCTACAGCCATAGTATAGTAGGAAGAATAGTTAGTGTATAGAAGAGGTAAATTCCAAATCCCAATGAGAAAAAAACATCAAATTTTCATGAGGAAGCAGAGACTTCTGAGAGCAAGGGAGTAAGGCAATGTGGGCTCAGTCTAGGCAGAAGCATCTGAGAAGCGGAAGTAGGGTGGGTAGTGAGCAGTAGTCTGCAGAAAAGACAGCATTTCCAGGGACAAATTCTCACTGAAAGTCTGTCATTAAATCAGTTACTTTTTGTAACTAAAATTCATTTAATTGTTTCATATCTACTTGCTGGGTGTGCAGGTACTGTAAGGAGATGAAATTGGGATAGGAAGCCTAGAGGAGATCTGCAGAGATAAAGTGGATTAGATAAATACTAGTTGCATTTAGAGAACTGCTATTAGTACCATCTGGCCATGAAAATATTGGTTGCTATCATGCAATTGCACTGGAACGTGGGTATCTTTTTTTGCTAGCTTCCTGTAAGTGGTCTGCTATGAAAAGTTGCTTCCAATGCACACGAACAATAATGAAAAGGAGGAAAGGGGCTGGTGGAAAGCAGGTTCATATTTTTTAATGGAAAAGTTATCCACTCAGCAACAAAGGTGGTGAAGTTCCCAGTTTGAAAGTACTTTACAATCAGAGGCCTCATCAAGAGAGTCATTTTCAAAAAAGCACCACACTCCCTCATTGCAAATGAATAAAAAGCTGAGAAAACAAGCAGAGAATAAAGCTACTCTCAGCCTGGGGTTGGCTCCGTAGTGCGGCCTAAATCAATCCCCATCCTTTTTTATGCAGAGTGCACTTACATGCTGATGTGATGGCACAGATTTGTACAAGAGGTCCCAGGTTTGGTAACTTAAAAGAGGCTTAAACAGTTCTTAAAATACTTTAAAGGAGAAGGCATGTTGTCTGCAGTAAATACAAATGTATACTGCAATTATAAACCAGCATTTCTTCTCATTAGAAATAAAATATTTTGTTCTGTTTTTCTGTTGTATTGATTTTAAAGAAATTGTATTCTCACAGGACCTCCAGGTCATTACTCATTTTTATCTTTGCAGCATAAGACATTGTAGAAATAAATGGTGTCTTACCAACGTGAGCAATGCAGCAGATTGTGCAATCTTCATTTTCCAGGACTTTGTACCCTTAGTACACACTGTCAATAATCCAGTACTATGATTACATTAAATTAAAATTATATAAAAATATTTTGTGTGAAACTAGAAAGTTTTGGTTCCTTTCATTTGCCTACTCTCGACTGAGTCTTTTAAGGCTTCCAGCATTTCACCAAAACACTTTTTTTTTTAAATGACAGTTTAGTGTCTCTTATATTTAAATGTCTCCAAAATTATGCTTGAAGAAAAATACAAAATATTGCGAAGACTGTAACAAATGGAAAAAGTGTCATCACAACTATGTGAGTCTATTTTAATTTGCATTTCTGCACATCATTTTAAAAGAAAGTTATCTTTTCAAAACACAAAATAGATGGCCAATGCCCTAACTAACCACGAAGTGGGTACTAAGCTGGTGAATACCCTGAATTATCAATCTGCATCTTGTGTGATGGGACCTGACTGGTAAGCTTTTAGGAATAAAAAACAGTTGTACTAGGTGGCACATGAAACTGAGTGTATCATGTTGCATCAATATCCTGAAATTTTCCATCTAAACAGGATGTGGAAAATTGGCTTATCAATTAACAGATAGGAAGTCTATTAAAATATTTTAAAGGATCCTAAAAAAATCCATCATTTAAAATATCCATCTTTTAAATGTGGCAGTACAGTACCATAACATGACACTCCTACATCATGATTTTGATGATGTATAGAACAGATAATGACAAACATCAGCTGCACTGCATGTGTTCCTCATGATGTTCATAAACCTTAGTTTAGGAATGCACATATTCAGGAACTGGCAGAAACTGTGTAAACTAGAAGAGATTAATGCACTACAAAATAGAATAAACTTTTTTTTTCTGCTCATGTACTTCTGCTACTAGAACTAAAAGATGCATATATTTTTTTAAATAGTCTGCTGTTTGGAAGCTACAGCAGATCCCCTTAGCTAGAACAGAAAGCATATTGATATTCAAAGAGTGAATTTTGGTGAATTTAATTTGTGGTTACTAGTTAGTATCATTTTTATGTTCACCATTAACAAGAAAAATTAAGAAAAACCCCATTAAAAGCCCCTTTACCGCAAAAATCTACCATTTATTTACCATTTATCTACCTGCTTTTGGCAAAGCCAGATCACCAACTTTAAACGCCATATTTGGAGCTCTTGAAGAAATTCATGTTCACAGATGTCATTACGAGGACTGTAAATTTCAATCCTAATTTGTACCTCTATGAATCTATCTGTCTACTCTATTGAAACATGGTAATTTAGGAAAGAATGAAGAACAGGCAGTGAAGATCTGTTGCTTGAATGTCATTACCTGTCACTCCTTACTTCACTTACATGGCCCATTTTGAAGATCATGCTGCCTTTTTATACTTGCTGGATATCCATTCCTTAGACCTCATTTGCTTGGGTGGTTCATGCTGTCAAGTGATCAGAGTGTCTGGCAGCAATTTTGCAAATTCCCTGAAGCGCTTAGCCCCTATTTCATCTTTTATACAGATGACTATTCCTGCTTACCTACAAAAGCTTTCTATTCAAGAAGAGATTTTTTTTTTCAGTCACACTATTTAGAATCCAACTATCTCAACTGACTCTAACTTAAGATAATGTAATTAGCAGAATGTGATTATTTACATAATTTTCAATGTGTGCTGTAGTACAGAATATTTATGGTAGCAAAAATAATAACATAATTGTGCTAATAAAGCAATATTTTATACTTTTATATTCAAACTTGTAACTCTAAAATATGATCTATATTTGGGCATAAAAGGATATCTCTTTGAAATTTTCTTATAGAAGCTATTGCTGAAATCCCACAACATGTTTCAGGTTCAGAGTTTAAATTGTCAAGATTAACAAATCATTCCTTTACAAAAACAAGGATTGTATGTCCAACTCTGGAATATACCTACTCCCAGTCAATGCCTCATATGACCTGCTTGTGATACACTCCTTGTGACACACCTGTCAAGATTCTCTAAAGTCTTGACATAGGTGCCTATGAAAGACTGAGATTTACAGCTCATGCTCTCATCGACTGACTCTCAAATCATCCCTTTCTGTCTCACTGCATCTCTAGAAGCCAAAATATTTCTGATACATTATGTTATAATGGTTAATATATTTAACCAGAAGCCAGAGAATATGGATTCTGGGCTCCTATAGTCAAACCTGCATCTGGCAACAAAGCAGTCTTAGGAGGGACATCATTCAGTCCTTACAGCTTCAGGTTTAGGCACTGAGCTGCAAAGAATTCAGAGATACAGTAAAGACAAAGGGACACATTAATTCTCAGACCTGTGAGGAATATTTCCAACCAGAATAGTCTGGGTAACCCAGTCCTAACTTTAAAAGGTTAAATATTTTTTCAGACACAGACATGGTCCTTTTTCATCACTATTGTATTGGGGTTTGAGAACACTGAGCTTCCTACTATGTAAGAATTTTGCAGGAGGATTGGTAACCATTGTTTTGGGATAATTCCAAATTTACTCTGTTCCCCAAATAAAAGGATGGAGTTCACCACTGGGTGAGAAATCAGAAAGGATTTCTCCAGCTAATCAATTTGTATTGGTTTCTGTGAGCTTATATGGTTTTGAGCATGTTTTCAGGGAAAAATATGCTTTTAATTTCAGTATGAAATCTTATATTCTGTCTAGTGTCTCCAAAGAACAGTTATCTTTTAAGAGAGCCTTAATAAATGAGTGGGGCAACATTTACAAAGTACCATTTGTTCATTCTGCAGCAATCCTCACACTGTCTGTTAAATGAAATTGGCCTTCACTTCTGTTTCTGAATGTGATGAATGGCGTCATTCAATAATATATGTTTGTCGAGTTGCAATCTTGTGCAGTGTTAAGTGAGGTTCAGCCTGCATATAAAATATATTCTCTAATAAAAAAAAAACCAAACAAACCAAAAAACCAAACAAAACAAGACAGGAAATGACAGGGAAAAATTTTGATGCCGCTATAGACGGTATCAAAATTACAGAGATGACATTAGTCATTGGGAATATTGTTTCACATTGTGCTTGCTGTGCACAAACTGGTAGGGCAAATTGTACCTTGAGGTTTAAATTAAAAAAAAAAAGTCCTTTCACATGCAAAATTCTTTTTTTACTCGTAAAAATAGAGGTTTCAAGGCATGAGTGGAAAAGCAAATATATATTCTTATGTGTTCTAAATAAAAAAATTCAGGGCACAAAAACACAAATGCCTGCTTCTGGATGAGGAACCTGTTCTCTTCACATTTTCAGAAGAGATGTGAAATTGTAATTTCTAATGTAGCAGCAATTTTTGTAGGGTTTTTTCTTTCCTAAAAAAAGAAAACTGGCAGGCCATATACTATCCAGCAATTCCATGTTGAATCTAATTTTTCAAAAAATATTTAAATAAAGTTGTAGTCTTCCTTAGTGAGTAATGAGAATCCATCAATACTAATCACAACTGTTTAAAGGACATTCACTGTAAAGCACAAAATTTTAAAAAAGACAATTAATGGCATATTGAGTGGATCAAGTTTTATTTGTGCTAAGCATACTCTCTCAGGAGCATTTTCTATTAACATTGCTTTCTACAAGTGATAGAAGTTTTAACCTCGGTGTAGCAGATAAGCCATTGATCTGTCAGCAGACTTTTCCCTACCTCCCACAGTATGGCGCTTCAAAAGTTTGTTTGGAAATGAAACCAAATTCTATGTTTCCTCTACAGATGGTTGACCTCTTTCAGTTAGTGGCTGCATTACTCATTTAAACAATTATACAGGTCAGAATGGTGTAATCTAAATTATTTAGTCTCTGAGTGTTTTTCAGACACCACTGACAGTCCGAGAGGATCCAGCTGCTGGTTGTACCTGGATTTGAACTCCAGAAGATAACAGAGCTTTGGTTAAGAGTTTTAGTCACCGTACATTGTTTCATCTTTGAAAACACATACCAAAAGCAAACTGCTCCTAAGGGACTCCAACTGCACAGGTATCAAAACATGCCAATAGCAAGACTAACATTTCCCAGACCAAATGTTCAAAACAGTTTCTGCTTTATCTGAATAAAAATACCTGGATGCTCCTCCAGCATGCAAATCTTAAAAATACCTTTTCTTGTTTGTCCCCCACAGGGAGCAATTCAAGTCTACCAAACAGTCTAGCAAAATATTATGATAACCTTTTCTATCCTAATTTGTACTGGAGGCTGTGTGTGTGCTAGGATCAACATTAATTACTGTATAACATTTCAGCTGTGTAGTTCATAGAAATGTCAGGAAGTTAGCTAAAGGGGATGTGGGGTCCTGATATCAGCAGGGGGTAAGTGGCCTCAACCATTGTGCAGCATGTGGATGATGGGAATTTACAAAAATAGAATCCATAACTGAGGTGTTAAAGCTAACTAACCTCAATGAAAAGTTCTTTTTCACCAAGAAAACCATCACATAGATAAAGTGTTCTCAAGCAATTACTTGCATTTTCTAATAAAATCTAAGTTAATAAAGTCTGGAATCCAACAGTTAGCAAAACAGACTGTAATAATGATTCTACATAATAATTGATCTACTTTGTTAAAGTTAATATATCAGTTTGAATTAATGCATTTTAAATTCAAATTCCTTTTGCAGCTTGAATCCAAACTAATTACAGGTTTTAAATTGTCACTAGTAGGAGCTCAGCCAAGGCATATTTCCTCTCTTCTTTAGTTGCACCCTGAGAATTCATGAATCAATTTTTTTCTGGGTCATGACTTCGCCCCACCAGGAGCAGAGAAAACCCTTCAGTGTGAAGAAAATTTAATGGCAGAGATCCCAGTACAGGCAGAATTTGCACGCAAATGGCTAGGAAGTAAATGGCAGGGGAACTTTCCAATGTATGAGAAAGAAACCTTAAAATCATTTGTAGTAATCCAAACGGCAGTGAATTAAATAAATAGTTTTAAGCACAGCAGTATCCATGTCTGTCTTGGCAATTTAGGATTGTTGGATGATTTAAGAGAGGGCTGCTTTTGCAAGCCTTTTTTTTAAACAGTAGAGGTCACCTTAGTACAAGTCTCTTCTGAAAAAACAGCCCACAACAACAACAAAAACCCCTTTTCTACCCTGATGAATTATGCACTTAGAAGTACTCACAACTTGCTTCCAATGTTTTATATAAACTTTAAAAAAAACAATATTATATTGTCAGTTTAATTTCATTATATTTTGCTATAGGGATTATTCAATATGAAAAGAGGAATTTTTTCTAAGCACATTTACAGTTTTAATCAGTGATCTACACATACAATTCATTCAAATATCTGAAAATTGGTTTGTGTTTTAAGCTTTACAATTATATAAAGATCTGTCAGGACTACATATTTTTTTGTCTTTTATATTTACCATGGGGAAAAATGTGACAAAGTAATTTGTTTCTTGGGAGGAGATACTCAGACATAAATTGCATCTATCAAAATTCACTCATCTTCATTAAAAAAAAAAAAAAGCATTCAGAAGCCTGACAAATCAACAAAAGATTTGGTAAATTAGCATAAAATATATCCAGCTTAATACAAATTGACAAAGCTCTTTCTACAGTATTTGTTTTCATGGCATGGCTACCTTTTATCAGCATTGTACCTAACATCACCTTGGAAACTGCTTTGTGGAAAAGCTTTACCAGACACTGAGAATGAAAGCAGAAAATTATTTGTTAACTACTTGGAAGATTCTATACATAGTGAAGGAATTTTTATAATAATTTAGGAGCATTCAGATGTAAATGTTTTGCAAAAGAAAATCTGGCTGTTTAAAGAGATTAAAGGAATTCTGAAAAATGGCATACAATATATTTTTTCCATATACATATAAATATATTCTTAAATATTAAAGTAGTATGTTGTTTACACTACCAGTATTACCAGATTTAAATGGTGTAAAGTAACTGTTTTGGCAATCTTCTCTACCAGATAAGGTTATTTAAAGAATGCACATTAAAAATCCTACTTAATATCTCGACATCATTATCTTTGTACATTATCACTTCAGAAATGAAATGTCTGGGACATTCTTAAATGTTATTTTACTTCTAAATCACTCTATTAGATTTCCTGCTTGAGTGATTTGTGAAGAAAACATTACATATATATTTTTTTCTGATTACCAAACAACATTAGACACAAAAGTCTACTTGAAACTAGTTTACAGTTTAAAAACAGGTCTAATAACAGGTGAATGCTGAAAAATATGCAAACAAAATGGCAGACATGAATGACTTCATTTAAGGCATAATTGCTTCTCATCAACCCAAGAAATCATGCAGAAACAGTCCCTGTTTCAGCCAGCCAGAGAGAGACTGGAGAAATCACTCAGGCATGGATTCTAAATGGAAGGTCCACTCCTGGGTCTCAGCCAGGGAACTGCTCCACACACAGATCCAAGCCTAGGGACAATAGTCCTTAGAATCACAGTTCACCATAACAGATAATTATACAGCAAGTAAAACAATAAGGTATTTTGGCCTTTCAATGGATAGACTAATTGTGGACTAGGGAGTTCTGCCTGGGAGGCATAAAACACACCCCTCTGTAAGTCATTTTATTGTGGTGAGGAGTGGCATGAATTTTGTGGAAAGGGATTTTAGGAACTGGTGAGTTCCATATGTTGTTTTTTGCTGTATGTCTCAGGCACATAGCCAGAGTTTCCACGCACACAGCTAGAAGCTTTTTTTTTTTTTTAATTCTTCCCACTTGCCCATTTAAATGTTTTAAGGAACATTATATTTTTTTCCTCCGGCAAACTCAGTAGCAGCAATTATTTTTCTCTTTTAAGCATAATAACATTTCAACTTGGATAAGGTGGAAAAAACTATATTGGTCTTTTCAAAGGGAAAATATGTTAAGATTACATATTTTATATATGGTTTTCATATCAATGAATGCATAACACTGGGTTAAAATATGCCCTGAAACTATTGTGTACCATTTGTTTTCTGGATTGTTTGTAGAGACAAAAAAAAAAAAAACGAAGAAGGAAATACATGTAGTTCAAGACAGAGCAGCTTTTGAATCTTTTTAAATGTGTCATTCTGTTTTATGCTCAGCCAGTTCTTTTTCTTCTCCTTAAAAAGATGACAAGCAAGCAAACTCTTTTCTAGCAAATAAAAGTGTTAGTTCTTGGATGCCATGCAAAGAGTGCAAATGCATAAGAAGGCTGACCTCCTGCACTAGGAAACAAGTACTCTATCTCTGCAATTTGTGCAGCCCCACTGCCAGCCAATTAACTCGAAGTTGAGTTTTGACTCAAACTCATGACCCTTCAATCCCCACAGTCATGTGTTACATCTGGTATCATTGAATTAGTCCTTCCATTTTGGCTTGCTTTTTTTTTAAAAACCGTCCACTTTCTTTCTGCCAATTTTTTTTCTAACCACTAATGATGATTCAAGAAGCTTTCTACAGTATCTGCATATTTGTTTGTTTTTGACTAGAGCTCCCTTGGAAAAAATCTGGCATACATTTTTTTTTCTAAGAATACCATTCAATTCTGCATTTCATGATACCCTTTTTTCCTGTTCCGTACTATAATGGTGACCATTACATCATGTACCCTGAGGGCTGTGCTTAAAAAGAGAAAGGATGGTGAAATTAGCAAAAATAAAAGGAACTCCCTGACTTGAATTCACAAACTGTGCTTGTTTTTGTTAAACAGAACAAAATCTGCGGTGACGGTAGCAAGTTCAATAACGTGTAGCGCATACGTTTTTCTCTCAGCTAGAAAGCACCTTCCCTAAGAAACGCTTTTAAAATATTCAATGTAAACTACTGAAGATACTCATATTAAGTACTCCCCAAGCTGTGAGTACATTTCTTGTTTTATTTTTAGTGTTTTTTAATGGAATACTATTTATTATCTGAAACCTCTTTGCCTCCCAATTATTTGTAAAATTTTGTTTAAAAAATTCTGATTAAATGAAATGGACCAGTTGATTTATTCACTTTTCCAGAAGTCAGACCTGAAGAAATAGAGAGCTGAAAGTACATTTAGACATTTTTATTCAGTATTGCTTTTCTAAGAATCTCTCTTATGCTAGGAAAGTACAGCAAATGGTAGCTGCGGTCGGTAAATACATATCATTCCAACGGTGAACGTGTAATCAGTCCTTAAGGGCTTAATACATCCTTTTTTCCCCTCATCATGACTACACTGGATTTTCTAACTCAGCTATTGTATGTGCACTGCTTCATCCTTATGTCAGTATATCTACATGTAAGTCTTCTGTTTGCCTTTTGAAACTAGTTGAATGTATCTTCCCTCACATATACACACACACATATGTATGTTTGTGCGTGTATGTATGTGTGCATATGTGTATCCAAAATAAGATGAAAAAAAATTACACCCATATCAACCGTGCTAGTGCGGTAAAAGTGGTCACGTTTCAAATGCTTTTGTGCACATAAATTTCTGGCTATTGCATGAAAGTATGATAACATCATTGTATCATATACAGCAAGTTTTATAACCACCACTGAAAAATAAATGCATTATTATTGAATGATGCGATATTTAAATATAAAAGCAGTTGAGTGCCCTATCAGTTTCCTCTTAATATTTTGCTGGTACGAATGTTTTTCTGACTTCTATATCACACATTTGCTAAAATGAGCTCTGCTAGATATCAGTTTGAACACAGGCACAATGTGTCTCAGTCAGATTCATAAAACAGATAGCTGAACTAGAGTTTGACTTTTGACATCAACAATCTGACTTCAATATTTCTCCACAAAAAGAGACTTCTGACTCTCGTCGCTGTTTCAGTGTGATGGATAGCTTTTCAGCTGCTGACAGCAGTGAATGTAATAAATGTAATCATCCACACTGGGGGCTGAATATGTCTATTTTTTAAGTTTTCTGTCTTGTGCATTACGAATGACAAAGTAACACCTGCACTATATACAGTCCCTCCTTTCCTACAAAACTAAAATACAAAAATATTATTATAAGTTGCCTATGTATTAATACTTCAGTGCTAAATAAGCTTTTAATTACCTACATTTGTTTCTTTTTTTTCTAAGAAACACTTGCAGAGACAGAGCTTAATTTTAGCTCTGTTTGACTTCTCTGATCATCTGGGTTTTCATTGTCATTGCTTCATAATAATTTAATGTCATATATAATGACATAAAACCAGAGAAAACCACAGAAGCTGCCAATCTGAACTGATCTAAGTGTTCACTAGTATAAGCATAGAAAAGCCTGATTTGTTTGTGCCAACAACATTCAGCGTGGTCTGTAACTGGGCTAGTGTTCCTTCGCTATTTAATTTTCAAATAGTCTTTCAGTGTACAGTGTAGCTGCTTAATCAGAGTGTTTTATCTACCACAATTAACAAAATGAGTGAATGTATATATTGGCAATACATAAAAAAGTATTAAATTTATGTTTACCATTTTGTCAGCTAAACATTTTACCATCCTGTTTTTTCCTCTCGCTTCGTCTATAAGCAACTATTATTATGTTTGCTACTGAAAGTGTAGAGCTGAAACACATGCCTAATTCAAAATTAGTTCTAAACTTTCATTAAAACGCTTTGCAGAGAAATATCTTTTGTTAATGAAAAACTTATTTGGAAGCACATAAAGCCATAGTTTGCATTTTCCCCAGTCTCTGAAAGCAGTGACTTATTTTACTTTACATCTAATTAAAAGTTTATGGAGATGCAATGGATTTTTGTGCAAATTAGAATTAATTAGAGTTATTAAGAAGCCATGAAAAGAAGGATTTGAGAAATAGTGAGAAATATTATTTAAACTCTAATGGAATTCAGCGAAACCCACAGGTCTATTACAGGTCCCTGATTTGCCAGGATCACTGCAGGGAATCTAACATTAATAAGCACACTGGTAATTAAATCATTTGTTACTTTGTCTGTAATGTTGTAATGTTTCACTGATACTCTGTCAGAGCTCTTTGTGCAGATCAGAGCTAATCAAAGGTAATCAATTTTCAGCATTTGAAAAATCTGTAAATGATTATACATTCATCAGATCATTTAGTGGAGTGCAAGGAAAGTGCAATGCAATTAATCTTCCTGCATGAGGAGGAATTACCACCACAGAATTCAACAGTTATAATTAATTTCATTGTCTTGCTGTGAATTTTGATTGCTTTTCTTTGGACTGTATAGTACAAATGATGATTCATTGCAAAGTATTTGCAAAGCAAACACACCAGTGTGCTATGCAAATTAAAGTAGCTGTATAACAGATAGGTTTCAAACTTCCTATTTACTCAGGGTTGTTGAGTACTAATTTGCCAAATAATTGCTTGTTAACTTTATACACTCTTCCTCTGAATATTGAGATTGGTAACCAATATAAATAGAAAGCACATGCTGTTTGATATCTCATGGTAAGTGTTTGAAATACTAGTTAGCACTTAAACTTGTATTCTACTAGAAAAAAAACACAATTTACAACATTTTTTTTCTCAAGCCATTCATTCTACCTTCTTTAATATTATATTTTGGGTTTGTTTTTTTTTTCAGTGTGAAGTTCACAGAAAGACAAAGGAATTGTATGGCTTTACTACAAACAGCCACATAAGCTTAAATCAGAACATTTTGAAACCACGATTGCTTTAATACTAATTTTCCTTCATTCACATCATTAAATGCAAAGTAACTTTTTCAGGATATTATCAAATTATAGTAGGCAGTATGACCATTTCTAGAAAATTGGTCTGGGTGTCAAATTCCACTGTCAAAACAAATGTTGTTCTCAAGGTTCCCATACCAAACTAGAGCCTACCTAAAGGAACTGGAGTGCTGAGCAGACACTTTAGCTGCTGTAAATTCAGTTATAGGTCTGGAATTTAATTTTAGACTTTTGTACAAAACTAGATGCTACAATCAATGATTTGCATGATTTGCTTATTGTTAGTAAAATATTAACAGAGAGATGCTCAGATTTGAGGAATGCCAAAATTTCATTCTAAAAGGGCCAATTGATTTCAAAAAGTCTTGAATTAAGCTTTGCAAACAGAAATATAAGAGTAATAATTTATGCAGAGTGGTAAGAATGTGTAGCTGCAAGCTATACATTTAATATACCTATTGATTTTTAAGTAATTTCAATCTTATTTTAAAAACTATAATACTTAATGAATATTGGGAATTATCTGCAAATATCTCGTTAGTCATTACTGGCAGCACAATATGTTAGGTGCTGCTTAATTTATAATCAGCTGGAAGTTTTTCATTGAAAAAGCTAAAACACTACAATACTGCACTATTTTGCTCTGTACAAATGAGGTTTGGTAATAGTAATGTGTAATACATGTACGTATGTCTATGCATGTATATATGATTATGCAGCATATGTACAATAAATATTCTTCAAAAGCCAGTTCTTCCATTGCCGTGTTTATGACAACATCATGAATAACACATGATTTATTTAAATTTAAACACATGATATCAGAAAAAAGAGAGACATTTCAAAGAGAACGTGAAGATGGAATGACAGTCTTCTTTCAATAATAAATAGTAAAATTTAAACATTGTACAGATAATTAATGTAAGAGACTAACAAAAGACAGAATGAGAGATGTTCAGAATTGAAAAGTGCCAAAATGGGGAGCTGTAAACCCTGATTGTCTAAGTGTTTCTGAGAGCCCTGGAAAATGCTTAGAATGAATGTACACAGAAGTTTGAGGCAAACTCATTTCATCATTTCAACCTACTTGGCCATGACTAAGTCAATAGGCTGAGTCTGACTCAATGTTTGCAGTCCACAGCTGAAATTACAGACATATAAATCTAGATATGAAGTAAATACCATTTTCAGAATTTAATGCTGAACAGGAAAAGATTCTGATACTTATAATCTGTTCTGATAGCTCTCCACAACATGTAGAGATTTTTTCCTATTGCATGTTTTCTTGTATCAGTGAAAACTAAAACAAAGACAAATCTTGGAATTTGGATAACAATGCACTGCACATATACCAGGAGTCCATGCTGTTACTGTTTTCAGAAATGTCTATTTTTTGTATGCCATCAATAGTTTCATCATCTAAAAACCATTGACGTGCACATCTCAAAAAGAAAATCTATTCTTGATGGATATTTAATTTATACTGGTTTTATATCTTTCCGTGAAAATTCCAAAGACTGCATAATTGTACTGGCAATCTTAGAACAATAAACCTTTCCATGTTACAATGAAAACATTTTCTGGCATTTGAGCTGGTTTGGACTATCCTCATAAAAGCATTCAACAAAGACTTGTTCATGACAACTGCAGGGAGAAACTACTGAGAACAAAATATTTATGTGCTTATCAACAAGAATTTTCATTTGTATCTGAACAGAGGCTGAGAGGTTAAAGTGAAAGGCACATTTTCCAACTTGTCGAGTTTGTTTATCTTACAGTCATAAAATCTTCCATATTTTATTAGGGATGAATCAAGGGCAATCAGCATGATATTATTCAATTTCGACTGGAGGTCTATAGACCTTTTATTTCTTTATTTCACATTTGTTCTTGGCCATGATCTTCCTGTAATGAAGAGCCTGAAAATGATGATTTCCTCATGTAAAATGAGAAAAAAGTTATATTATTATATTATTATAAAACATAATGTCTCCCAAACCTACACACCCATATTCTACATTCTTGTATATAGTTACCAATGTTTTCTCCTCATCTTCTTTTAATAGATATAATGCTTCTTCATTAAAATTCTTCATTTTCTCTGACTTTATGGAAGACTTCAAAAAATTCAGATTTGAATGAATGATGAATGAAGAGAATTGTCAATTTAGTGTGGCTTTAAGGACATCCCTGAAATGTACACTGACTTCTTGTTGGCCCTATTCAGTACACTTTTCTTTGTCATCATAACCTCTGTAAACATCATGGAAACCTGCAGCCATGTCCTCATTCTATCCTCCAAGCAGTTTAGCTTGTCTGAATTGCACTGTGTTCACTTTTTGTAAGTAAAGTATCCCATATTTAAGTTCATTTTTTATTATTTTGCTTTTTCTTTTACTCCTTTCAATGATCTTTTATTGTCTAAAGTCTAGATTTCTGCCGAGTTTGTGAACTGCACTTGTCAGAGTATTGCCCACAACTTTGGGTTCCTTTGTTGAAGCTGTAGAAATAAAATGAATAGTATAAAGGCTTGATGGCATCTGTGGATAGGAAACTCATTAAAACCCTCAGCCTTCTGTTTTATTTCTAACCACATTGCCCTGTGGGATTTCAAGGTCTTGCAGGATGAAACCAGCAGGACTCATTACTTCTAAAACAATGTTTAGAGTTCTATTGGTGGTGGAATGTTCTGCCAGTCAGGTAAAAAACCTAGGCCTTTATCCTTCCTGGGACAATACCAGGCAGCTCAGAAGCTGCTTGGAAAAGTCATGCCTTTGAATGCAACTGCAGGTGTTGCTCCTCAAAGACTGTTGGTACCCTCCTATGCACCCTTCAAAGGAATAATAGAAAATTCACTTTGGGATTCAAATGGAGTCTAAGAAAATTTGAAATAATAGGAACAAACTTTTGAGACTTCCTACATTTTTCCCACGAACCTATGGACCATGACTAATACCCTGAGGGCAAAAAAACATCCTTTTTCCCTCTTACACAGGCATAGAATTCATGGTGTCAGATAAATAAGCTTCATGACCTCACCTTGTTTAAGGCTACCATTCAATTACTAGCAAAGACTAGTTACCACAGTGGGAAAAGAGTGTGGCATTCTGATTGCTCACATTAATTAGAAATGGTGTAAAATTTATATCATAGAAGAGTAAAAAAAATTAGAAACTCTCTTCGCTAAACAAATTAAAAACATTCAGCCAAAAGTAAATAGTATTAGTTTGAACAAACTGATGGCTCACATTTTCTGTGTGGTTAGAAAAAAATATGAGAATAATTTTAATATATCATAGAAAAAAGTAAGGACCTTGCAAGTATGGAAGTGATTTAGCCTCCTAAAGTAGTTTCACAGCTGTAATAAGTAGAATTCTTTTTATAGAGTTTCCAAATTATTTATAAGTAATATCTGAAAATTTCAATAATTTTGTTAAATGTCTAATGCAATAATAATTAATAAATTTTGTATACCAGAAAATGTATTTATTAAAAAGTATAACTCGACCACACATTGAAATGCTATTTAAAAATTCAGTGTTGCAGTTATATAAAACAATGTGAATTATCTTAAATGTGAAGAATAGCACATGCAAGACTTAACTGATAGATGATATCTTTTGAACTTTAAAATCTGAGCAAACATGTTTTAAAGAAAAAATGCTTAAACCACAAACTTTATAGATTATCAAGTTACATAAAGATCAAATTCATGTAGTTCATAAAGCAGCAATACAGGATGACACTTGGAAGAGCAGAAGAGAGCTGAACAGCAAAATATCTGTCTTGTATCTAAAAATTAGATTCCTTCAAGAATAAGAGTAATGTCTAATAGCTACATTACCAACACAGAAACTGCAGAGATGTTCTCTTTTGAACAAGTTTTCCAGCAATAGACTTATTAACACACAACCTAATGAATAAGTGTCAGTATTTAAACATTTAATATCTTGAAAATTAAACATAAATGTACTGGGTTTTCTTTTAATCAACTTCCAAGATGACTTTGCCAAAAAAATCCACCATTGGTAAAGCAGTTTCTCCTTTGTTTTTGTTTTATTTTCTGACTTTATGTCAACTCCTGGAGTTCTCTTATAGTATCTCACTATTTTTAATTTCTAAGGCCTTCTTTTTCTATAAAAAACATCAGTAAAAGTCCAATCTGTAAACTGCAGACTTGTTTCCTTGAGGTTCAGAGTTGCATACTCTTAATACAAGTGGGTTTAAAGGGGTCACATCCTGCGAGGTTTATTTACTTAGAATACGAAGTTCTTCCTTTTGCCTATATTTACATGAGTAACAGGAAACCATAGCATTATTTCTGGTGGTAAATGAGGGGGCTGCAGAGTATTGGATGAAAACAAATGATGGCCCTCAAAAGAAGATACAGTTGGGAGCTTTGTGCAATTTTTTCTGCATTACTGCTCCCACAGGACCAGCTGAAGAGATTACCAACCCCAGCCAACCCCCGACTGTTTGTTGCCATCCTCTTGCCAGAGAACACTCCCTTGCCAGATCCACTGGTTAAATTACTTGTGTGATCACTCCCTAATTTATTTCAAAGTGACTTGGTTAGCAAAGCAGGCAAGCAGAAACTATCTATTATTTCAATGGTTTATGGCTCATTTTAATTTTAATAGCCTAGAAAGCAGTCTTAACAGCAGCTCAGCTGGGAAAACTAAGGATGGCAGCTACTGAGAGCAGTCTTAGGCTGGTGAACTTCAGGAAATGAACAAGAAAAGATGCTCACAACATGCAGATTTAAGCCAAGGTCCAGCAAAATATTTAGGCACCTCTGCATTTAAAACACCTACATTACTCTACTTCTTTAAATGGGGCTACTAATAAACTATTACCTCTGACAATTATGTTATTTTTGGAAAATATATGTCAGAGAATGATATTTATATAATGTAATTTTATTTATGAAAATTAAACATCATGTTTACATAAACCTTTTAAGCTCTTCCTGTACTCAATGGAACACCCAGATCCAGAAGGGTAATTCTCCAGCTATCTGAGAAAGGAGGTGTCAGCTGCCTTCTGAAGATGCTCACCACAGAGGAGAGTCACCCCTTAGGCTGGAATATGCAGCCATCTCTTAGGCTGCTGAAGCTAGGTGAACTGAATTGTATCCTATCTGTACCTCGCCAAGTGGGCTTGACAACCACAGCAATGTTATTTCTGGAAAAGCATTACTAAAAGGGACAATCATTTTTACCAATGCCATCACTCCCTTACCATCTATTTTGGAAAAAATATTATATAGTATCTAGTGTTCATTTATATATATATTACTGCCATTACTTATTACTTCAACTTCCTTTATGTTGGTAGTTTCCCTGGTTTCAAATAAAATTTTAGATTGCAATTAGCTTTTCTAATAATGTACACTGTCATGCAAAACCCATAAATTTCCTGGGATTACCTGCATAGATGCATGTAAATTAGTTGCATATATATATCTTTACATATAGAGTCCCATGAAAATAGACATTTTTAGAAATATAGAAATGCCATTAAATGTTTAGCGTATAGTAAAACAAATGTTACAGTCTTAGTTTGAAATCTGCTCTCCATGTTTATTTAAAAATAACTTGCCAGAAAAGATTCTAACTTTCTGTGGCCTTTAGTAGTCTTTGTTCACACTCAGCATACAAAAGTTAAAAGATTTTTAATCATCTCAGAAACTCCTTTCATAATTTTAAATCAATAATATAGTACAGCTCTCCTAAATGCTTTATTCACTTACAGCTCAAATCCAGTGAGTTTGCCAGTTAGTTGTCAAGTTCTCAGGTGAAGATGAATTGAAAGCTTTTCAACAACTAATGGAAAACATAACAACAGATTAAAACTGAAGAAGGATGACTTCATTAAATCATCCCTCTTTTGACAACGTTCATTTGATTTCACAAAATGACAGAATCAGAGAATGGGTTGGAAGGGACCATCAGTGGGTCATTTGGTCCAATCTACCTGCTCAAGGGTGGCATCCTGGAGCACATGGCATAGGATTTCATCCAGATGGATCTCAAATATCGCCAGTGTAGGAGATTTCATAACCTCTCTGGGAAATCTCTTCCAGCGTTCAGCCACTTGCACAGTGAAGAAGTTCTTCTTCACATTCATGTGGAATTTTCTGTGCATCAGTTTCTTCCTGTTGCTTCTTGTCCTATTGCTTGGCACCACCAAGAGTCTGGATCCATCCTCCTAACACCCTCCCTTCATATACTGATAGACGTTTATAAAGTCCCCTCTCAGTTGTCTCTTCTCAAGGCTGAACAGGCCCAGCTGCCTCGGCCTATTCTCATAAGAGATGCTCCAGTATTTCAATTATCTTTGTAGCTTCCAGTGGACCCACTCCAGGAGTTGCTTGTCTCTTTTCTACTGGACAGAACTGGACACAGCATTCCAGATGTGGCCTCAATTGGGATGAACAGGGGGGCTGAACAACATCTCTTGTCCAGCTGCCAATGTTCTTTGCAAAGTACCACTGACTTTCTTGCCCTACCAGGGCACAGTGTTGGCTCGTGGACATCTTTCTGTGCACCAGTACTCCCAGTTCTTTCTCTGCAGGGCTGTTTTCTAACAGATCAGCTCCCACTCTATACTGGTGCCTGGGGTTATTTTTCCCCAGGTGCAGGACCCTGCACTTGCCTATGTTGAATTTCAGAAAGTTCTTCTCTGCCCGTCTCTCCAAGCTGTCAAGGTCCTTCTGCAGGTCTGCACAGCCCTCTGGGGTATTGACCACTCTTCCCATATTGGTGTCACTAGTGAACTTGCTGAGGAGGGCTCTGCACCTTCATCCAAGGCATTGATGAATAAGGTAAACAATACTAAGCGTAGTACTGAACACTGATTTGACACTACATTATTTCTTGCACATCCTCCACATCTGAGGTCACATCTGCTCAGAGGGAGAAACTATTCTGACATTGGTTATTAACTCACTAGTAGAACTATCAGATCCATTCACTAGTGCTACTATAGTATCTGGTGTTTAAGGCAGAATGACATTCTTCGTTGCTCCATCATAAAAATTACCAGACTGAAGCAGGGGGTTAATAAGTGACTACAAGAGTAAAGACAGAAAGCTGAAGTGCCTTAGAGGATAGTTACCAAACTGTACAAATGTGTACAAGCAGAACAAAAGGATGATCCTTTACTCTGTGAGTGTATTTTAAACAGAAATTGGAAGCAGATAAATGTGCATGCCAAAGATGAGAACAACAAAGTAGTGAGATTGGTGTGGTTCTTACACTAACAAGTGGGAATTATTTTTTCTTCTTGACAGAATTAAGCAAGATCAGAAATTGTATTTTATAATAGCATTTTTCCTTATTCATCAAATGAATAATTTTAATGTATCAATACACGATGTAGGATATAATTCTAAAACCTTTTTTGTGCTTTAGGAACCTGGAATCTGTGGAAGCTGCCATATGGGGGAACACCATTAGAGAGGAACACAGTTACATTAAAAATTCACAAAATACGGAGTGTTTTAGAACATGAAACATAGATGTAGTTTAGTTACTGAAAATATATATATTCGTGGTACAGTCTCATTCTAAATGGATGCTGATCCTTGCTACAGGCTGCAAGTTTTCTGCAGTCAGCTGTGGATGTGATAGGTCTTGCTTTTACATAATCGTTCTGTCTTATCTGTAAGCATCCCTCACTCGGACAACTTGAGAGGCATTAAGGGTGTGTGCAGATGAACGAGTTACCCTCTGAACTTATGTTTCTCATACTCTGCAAGAATTGCCTGCAACACACTTTTATGCTGCATTGTACCACTCAGAAAGAATACAAATATGGAGTAGATGACAGGAAAATAGTTCATAACACCTTATATTGCTGATAAGGTGTTTTTCATCTTTCTGTAGCTGAGGTTTCCTGCTATCTCCTTCTTAAGGCCAATTGCTCTTACTCTGTTGTGGTTTGCTGGTCGCAAAATGAAAAGTAAACTTTCTTTTCTTGCTTATAATGAATAAAAAATTTAATCAAATTGATCAACCAGACTTCAGGTTTCTATGTCTCTACAGTCCTGAAATACTTTGTAATGATCTTTCTTAATTAATAAATCCAAAGCTGTGTATATGTATATATAGATATATAGAGAAAACTTCTTAAAATACTAATGCAGTGTTATCCCTATACTGTGCAGTTATAAAAAAGTTATTCCTTTGCTGAGTTACCCCTGCGCAGATAGCCAAATTAAAAATCACAATTCTGTTAGAAATGACAGAGAACAAAAAGAGAGCATGTTAGAAAATATTAAATCATGCCACTTAGTGGATTGATACACACAATTAAACAATTCAGGTCATAAGTGCTCATGACTGTCTTGCTGACAGTAAGCTACCACACAATAATTTGTGGAATGTTTTCCGTCATATCCAACCAGCTGTAAAAAATTACTTCCATCCTGATGGATGATGGCCTTGATTATCTTCTATCAAACTTATGCCATGTAATATGCCTAGGTTTGAAATAAATTAATTTTATGTTGTTAAGCTTCAATACCTGTCCCTTAATATCCTGAGAGGGTCAGAGGTGTCATCTGGCCCTGAATCAGTTTCTTCAAAGGTGCTTCAGTCACCCATATCAACCCTATTCTCTCACTTGTTTCCTAAGTTACTGCTCTTTCTCCTTATTGGAGTCACTGATCTGCTGTGTTTTTACTGACAAGGACTGAATTGACTCAACTCCCTTAACAGAGGAAGAAAGTCAGTCATGTTTGATACCTCACAGGAAATGCTGTAAATGGGTTTAAGCAATAGTGAGGCGCAAAACTTCCAGAATGTAAAAAAAATCTGGTTTCAAGTGTTAACAAACCTGCCTTTTTATTCACAACTAAATCTACACACTTTTATTGCAGCTGGAGCTGCTACATTGTATGAATAACTTTTTTCTTTTTTTTATTTCTTTTTTATCCCAGAAACTGGGGAAATCATGGTCTGGAGGAAAAACCCAATAAAAATCAAATCTGTGCTAGATTAGTTTTCATATATAGCAGCAAATATAGACTTGTCTGATCAGGAATTTTGGCATTCTAGAATATCCTGAAAAGAAGTATGTGCCTTTTTCAGTCATTTTTTTGAAAGCAGAACTGAACTTAGAGTGTTTCTTCTTCTTGTCACATTTATTAATCATTAAAGTTTCTGACATGTTTTCTTATTATTGTTTAATAGTAATGTCAGTGTTAAACCATAATATAGGTGTATACATCTGTTGTTTACTCTGAAATGACTAACTACCATATATAAAAATTCATATTAAAAATAAGTGATAACATACCAATGAAGTAATGATTTTTAAAAGCCCTCTGCCTTTGAAATACATTAATATATTTAAATAAGAAAGGAGATCACAGTTCCGTATCCTACCACTGACACGCAGAGAAATAAACAAAATCGAGTTGGAGAACAGACCTGCACAACATACGGCTCAAGGACTTTGTGCAGCCTGCAGAGCATCTTTTCTAGCACGCCAGCTATTTAGCAGCAATGTGCACTGTCAGAAAAAGCAGGGTGTGCATCCTGGCTGGGCTTTCAACCAACCCTGTAGCTCAAAGCAGAGGATGGAATGTGCATCTCCTGGCCAGGCATGTGGGTGGGTGGGTGGACATTTACAGAAAGGGAAGGGCGAGAGACACTGGGCAGTCATGGCAGAAAGGGAAACTCACTGAGAGCAAGGCAGGTTCTTCACTGTAGCACAGAAAGGACCTCGTCTTAATGTACAGATTCCAGTTGTTTACGTACATGGTTCAGTAATTTCAGAATTACACCCATCCTTGCCTCCATAATGCAACATCTGAATTGAGTCTAGCAAACTCCCAAGGTGAATGAATCCTCGTGTCTGCATGATAAAATTTTAGACCATCAAGAGAAAAAGTGTTTGATATCATGTAAGTGTTGCATGCCTAAATTGAATGTAAAATTTCAGGACACGTAAAATCCCCTGCACTCACAACTTGCTAATAACTTTTCTTATCAACTTTGGTTTTATTATTACATATGGTGTTTTACTGAATTATTCAACTTTTTTTATAGCTGTGGTATTCTAGATTTAAAAAAAAAGAAACTTTTTGGAATCATAGTAGTACTTCAAAAAGCAGATGAACTGTATGAGCAAGAATACTTTTCCCAAATGTGGCTATCTCAGGGTGCTGAGGAATTAGATTTCCATCTGAAAGGCAGTTATCTTGACATAACAGATTACTGCTGCCAAAAGAAAAAAAGCAGTATTTTCCTGTCCTCTCATACTCCTCTCCCTCTTTCTGCCACTTTTAGTGGTTGTGAGCAGTTAAATATCATGTCTCACAGAAATTGAGCCCAAGAACATGAATATACCTCTGAAGGTGGCTCCTTGGGAGTGCTCCTGAAAGCATTCTCTGTTGGAAATCTCAGACAGCAGCTTTCTCACACGGAAGTTTCTCTCTCCATGGCCCTGAATGCCACATTTTCAGGAAGGACATAAAATCAGCTGGGTAAGTGAAAGAGAGAAATGCACCTCATGTATCCTTAGTGTAAGCAAATGACATATGCTTTCTTCCTTCCATTTCAGCATTTTTGTCTTCTATAAACATTCTCAGTCATGTTGTCTGCTTCAGCTGTCACAAGTAAATGCTTGTATTAGCACTTGTCCACAAAATTTAATTGTAAATTACCCTACACACATGAAAATGGCAAATGCTTAAACTGGGAGGTTGGACAACATTAATTCCTCAGCCCTCCTTTTTCGACTGCACAGGCCAGGTGAAGACCCCAGTGAGGCCAGGAGGGACAAAATTTGCCACAAAAACATGAGCTTTCTGGTCTGCAGTGAGATATCAGGAAGCACACTTACATCTTGAATGTCTTGAGAAAGACATCATAGTGTCAAGTTACAGTATGCTAATGATGAAAAAATCTCCTTACTAACAAAAATAATAGGAATCATCCAAAATGTATTTAGATTAAATCTGAGGTTGGTTATTATGCCAACAAAATACAAATATTTTCTTCAGGTAAATATATGGGCAGAACACAGAATTGCTGAAATTAATCAAGGGACTTTAATTGTTATATGTTCTGCATCTGACAGAAAAATCATAAATAAAAATCCAAATTAGCTATTTCCATTCTTCAGCATTGAAATAAAAAGCCTAGAGTGACAGAATTTGGTATTTCTCTGCCAATGAGGCTTTACATAGTTTTTTTTTGTTTGCTTTCTCACACTTGATTGTTCTCTTGTAGTATTTCACTAACTCACTGTTATCTTGACTGATAATGAAAGCACCAGAAAGTACAAACACTTTTCAATTCCTTCTTTTCCATATATATTTCATTTTAATCCCACTCTGAAGTGCTTTTTTTTAATAAAGTATTTCACACAAACAAAATATAATTACAGATGCATTCATCTATCCTAAAAGCTGCCTGTACAATGTAGCACTGATACTCTATTTGCATTTTAGATTGTTTGAAAACGTCTCTACAGTTACCTTGTAAAAACTTCATGCCATATGTGTTATTAGTCTAACACTGTTCTCTCATTTGAACTAAGACAAGTAGATACTGTCAGATACTAGACTGGTGAAAATAACTTCAGTGATTATGAGCTGAGTGTTTTCTATAAGCTGTTTTTCCAAGCAAAATTTGTGCTGATATATCTCTAAGAATTTTTAAATTATACATCTGATTCAGAAAAGACTATATAGTGTTCAAATGTGCACAAGAGAATTTTGCCTTTTTATTTGCATATATCTCATAAGTATGCCTAGAAAATATTACTTATTTACATTCATCTTGTTACTTCTGTATAAAGGGTGCAGACTCCAAAAGGACATGTTTCTCCAGTATAACAGGATGTATTTGTTTATTTCTGCACAGTGTTTGTGCCACTGCAGTTAAATTTGCAGCCCACATTTTGAGGATATACCACTCAATTTGAAGTTCTGATGTTGATTTTCTTATCCATGTTTTTCCCCTTGAAGCAAGATGAAAAATGTTCCAGCAAAAGCATAAGAAAGCTATTTTAAGATCTTTGAAGAAAAATTAATATGTTGCGATGATGATATTTCATCTTAATCTGGCATCGCCCAGACTTGTCTCTTTCAAGGAAGGGAGGACATCTGGAAATGAGTGAAAGCCACAATAAAATAAGATTTTTTTTTTTTACTGAAATTGAAATATGATGGCATAGTTGTTTCTTGACAGTTATATATTCAATGAGTAGGAATAAGTGGTATGATAAAGGTTCATGATTTATTGTTATATGCAATTACATGAGCTACACAATATTGAAAATTTACAGGGAACTAAACTGATATTTTAGAAATAAAAACATGAAATATTCATGGATATTCATAGCCTAAAAGCAAGAAAAAAAGCACCTCTAAGTAGCTAGGGAGAAATTCAGTGAACAGAGATAATAACACCTCTGTAAAGTAATATGTTTTCTTCAGTGTAATTCGGGTTCTCATATATAATGCCTAGAATATATGAAGGAAAGAAACAATTTTGGTTTGATATTTGAGTTTCATAATCTCTGCCTCACAATGCAAAGCATGAGTATGACTTAATTTCCACTTATATGGGCAATGCAATTAGTAAAAATAAATATATACGTATATACAAAAGCTAATGTGAAACACATCTATAATTCTGGACACCAATATTCAGAAAAGCTAAATTCAAAGTGAAAAGGAGCAAGAAGACACTAGTAGGATGAGCGGATGATTGGTGAGCTGATCTTTTCTAAAGAACATTGAAAGACCTTGCTGGTTTGTCTAACGAAGCAAAGTAAAAGTTCAAAAGAAAAATAATTTTTATCTGTAAATTCTTCAGCAAGATATCCGGGGAAAGGATGAACTATTTCAGTGATGTTGGCAAAAGAGCAATCAGATATAAACTAGACCTAAGTAAATTCAGGCTAGAAATAAATAGTATTTATAAACCTGACTGTGTTGGGTTTGTATTTCCAGGTTTTGGTAGCAGAGGGAGCTACAAGGGTGACTTCTGTGAGCTGACAGAAGTTTCCCCCATGTCCTGCAGAGCCAATGCCAGGTGGCTCCAGGATGGACCTGCTGCTCACCAAGGATGGGCCAAGTAGAAATGGTGGCAACTCCTCTGTGATAATATATTTTAGAAGGAAAGAAAAAAAAATATTGTTCAGATATAATTGCTGCCAAAGAAGAGCAGAGTGCCAATATGTGAGAGGAACAGCTCTGCAGACACCAAAGTCAGTGCAAAAGGAGGGGCAGTAGGTGCTCCAAGTACCTGTGGTGAAAACAATGGTGAGGCAGCTGTGCCCCTGCAGCCCATGGAGAACCACAGGGATGCAGAGATCCAGCTGCAGCCCATGGAGGAGACCCAAACTGGAGCAGATGGGTGCCCAAGAGAAGGTTCCCAACCCAGGGGAAACTCATGCTGGAGCATGCTGTGCCTGAAGGACTGCAGCCCATGGAAGAGTGACCCACATTGCAGCAGTTTGTGGAGAACTGTTGCCCACGGGATGGACTCATATTGAAGAAGTTCCTGGAAGAATGGTACCTATGAGAGAAAACCCACACTGGAGCAGGGGAAGGACTCCTCTTCCTGAGCAGCAGCAGGAACAATGAGTGATGAACTGACTGTAACCTCCATTCCCCATCTTCCTTTACTACTGGTGGGGGAGGAAGAGTTTGGGAAGAAGGGAGGGGTGAGGGAGAGGTATATCTCAAGCTCTGAACCTTTGTTATATTTTTTCTTCCCCATTCAACTGAGAAGATTTGCTTTGGTGGATGCCTGGCATCCAGACAGGATCAATCCACTACCACTTACTGAACTGATGTCATGATAGGTCATCTCAGATGCCATGATAAAATGACATGGAAAATAAGAATTAATAATTTAAAAGAAATCTTAAATGCCTCCAGTGTGAATTTCATGCACCAGTCTTTTCTACAACAATTGAAGCCATCTTTTTAGGAGCAGTGTTATTTAACATGGCTCGCGAGCACCTATGCAGAGTTTGGTACATCAAATTGAAACATCCCTCTGCATCTTTTACAAACCTTCATTATTCCAAATTTTTTAAATCTGTCCTACATCTTCCAAAATCAGGTTCCTACTTTTTTTAAAAGCCAACTGTTAGAATATAACACTTTTTTGGCAATAATACAGATAAGATCTGTTGTCTGCATAAAATATTAACTAATCATAAATTAGCATCAGATAAAATATTCTACTACTTAGTATTGGAAAAACGACACCCCAACCAATATAAACAACTGAGTTACAAGCTGCATTTACTCATATGTGATAGCAGTCATCTATGCCTGTTGTCTAAGAACTACTTATTGCAAAGGCCTATTCTAAGGACACTTCACCCACCTAAGCCTTTCCCATTAGGTCTCCTCTTTCAAAAAGTTGCAGATTCTTCAGAAAAAGAGTCTCAATCTCACATTTGTGCTGCAAAAAGTATTGGAAAGAAAGGAAGCCTTGGACTGAGTAACACCATCTAAAACCTATGTCAAGAAGGAGGCCAGAGTGAAGGATTGGTGTTAGACATGCACTGCTGTGGCCTTTCTCTCAGGTCATAAGAAACAGAGGGAGAAGAACCCCCAGTATAGATCATTGACCATATGGCTATGAAAATTTACTGAATATTTTCTCAGTGTAGTCCTTGAAACACTTTGCAAAGTATCTGGTCTTCACATTCCTGTCTTACTGGCTGACGGGGTAAATGAAACCATGCAGATGTTAACCAGCCCAGCTTCTCATTATACCTATGAAAAAACACCCTGGTTTACTCTGTCAGTTAATACTTTCCCCAATTAATTTTGATCCAAGCTACTTTTAAAAGTAAGCTATATGTTATTCATTATTGTTATACCTTTTTTGCATTCAGCATTTCTCAGAAACTTTCTGTCTTTATTCTTAAATATATTATCTTGATAATATCTCTGGCACATTCAAAATTAAAAACTCAAGCTATTTCTCTGGCATTTGTATCATTACCTTTATGTCTTTATCCTTAAATGTATACTATGCCACTAGAAGCCCAACAAATCCTCTCTTCGTATCAAACACTGAGCATAAGTCAAACACACAGTCATTGAAGTAGAATGTCTGTTCAATCGAGTCAGAGGGAGACAAAATACATTTTCGCACCAATTAAAATTTTTAAGTGAAAATCATGTAATTTTCAGAAACTGAATCAAACCCCCGATATTTGTCTTTGATCCCGAAACAAATAGTTAAATTATATGGTTTGAAATGATTTCATTTTTTGTAACTATTTTTTAAAAATTTTTTTCTATTTGTTTAATTTTAGTGCTAATATATTTTCTTATGGAAACTATTTTATGTTCATGTCTTTCAGATTAGCTAAATTCCTCAAAAAATAAGAGATCCAATGTAGGCATATGCTCAAATATAGGACTCTGGCAGAGAATTGGCATGTTATACAGAAAATAAAAATCTTTTATTATCCAATAAAATTCAGGTGGAATATTTCTGATTGTCTAAGGCTGAAATGGGAATGCATAAATAAACTGTTCAATACAAAATTTCAAATTTTTATTCTAATACTGAATTTTTTACATTTCCATTACTATAGGAATTCAATACCAAGTTATACGATCCACATACCTGTGAATGCAGGATTTGGGGTATATATTTCTAAATGTTTATGCAGTCATTTTATGGCTTTTGCTGGACAGGCCCTGTAATATTTTGATAATTTCTTACATATTTCTATCGGAATTTTAATAATCCTTTGCTATCTGTGCCACTGTGTTATTATGCTTAGATATATTCAAAGTTTCAATGTAGGTCTACTTTCTTCCGTAGATTCTTATAGATTTATTGACCTTCATGCCCTACTAGCCTTGCAAATTCTCCTCATAAGTGCCTCATAAGTCTCCTCGATACCAGTCCAAGTTAATTCTTCTCCTTCATTCCACTTCCACTGTCATCTCTGTCAGAGAGCAGATTCATGAACAGGAGCACCAGATTCATGTTACAAATGAAACACAAAAGATTCTCCCACTTTCCTTCAGCAAATTTCTCAATGATGCAACAGATCTCAGTGATGGGAAGATATTCTGTAATAATTCACATTTTTGTTTTATTTGATAGCCATTGATTAAACAATCCATTCGACCTCCATATAAAGTATTTCTGTCCCTGAATAACTATAACCAGTTACTAACTCCTTGATACTTCTAGATCAAACGGTGCATTCTTTCTTGACAAAAAGGCAATCAATGTTATGGAAGGTGGTGAAAAGTGAAAAAGAGGGTTGTTCCCTACTGAAAAAGACAAGTTATTTTAAATTGCAAGTTAAACATAATTATAGATAATTACCACAGATTACATTTTCTACATACACGCACTAATTAAATCACCTATTAGATGATTATATTTTTAATAGATTTTTTTTACTTTCTATTTGGCACTACATATGATAAATCAAATACACAATAAATGAAAAATGACAGCATCTATCAAAATTACCCTCAGAATAATTTAAATCTTGATAAATATGCTAAGAAAATTCCCAGAGTATTGAGAGAGAAAAGTAATAGTCTTTATCTCCCTCCAGCCAACCATGAAGTTAACTTAACAAACACAGAAGTTTTAGTTCCAAATATATTTTATTATTTATTACTATGACCTTGTGGCTGATATATCATATCATTCCTGTTTTATTCTAGGTTAGGTCTTCATAATTGTACAAAACATGTATGAAAGGGTAAAAAATAGAGAAGACAACAATACAGTTTATTTAGTTAAACAATGCAAAAGGCATAGAAACTGAATTTAGAATGTATTCCATGGCAGACTAAATTAGCAAACCCACAGGGAACACAGCCTTGTACCTTTTACAGAATTTCAAGGTTTGTACCCAGGAGGAAAGATAATGCCTCATACACCCCCCCTCTCAATTTTTACTAAATTCACTGGCATGTGATGGCTAAAATGAAGCATTCTACACTATCAGAAGCCTCTTGAGATAAACATTCTCCTTACATATCAACATCCCATCAGAGTTGCATATTTTTAGTTATCTCCTTTGACTAGCTTGGTGATCAGCTTGTTGATTTAGAACAATGGTACTTCTGGAGGCAACTTGGGAAAGAAAAATAATTCATTCTACCCATCTATCAACACTTTCTTCTTAAAACAAAAAGAGATAACCACTTTCTCTTCATCTCTCCCTTCATGACTCTTCAAAACTAATATTATTGATTGTTTGGACTGAATCTGCAAAACCGACAGCATCACTCTGGTACTTTCTGCCTTGAATTCCTTTCTACATGCTTATTGCAATAGTGTTTTTCAGGCTCAAGCTGGTTTTGGATTAAATCCCTAATTTCTCACTTCCGAAAGTAACAGTAATGATTTCTCCTATCTGGCTAATGACAATTTAGCACTGTCACCATGTGAGATATTGTATCCTTGTTGTCCTGTTTCTGCCAAAAATTTTATCATAATAAATGCAATAGAATAAGAGGCTTCTTTTTATGTTGGCGTACCTAACAGCTGTCTATTTTGATCATAGAACTGATTCTTCAAAGCCTCCAACTTTTTCACAAACAGCAGTCTAGTTTTAATTAATGTGTTTGCAGAGAAACTTGCTACAATAGTAACCAAGAGTCCTACTAAATCACTAAAATTTTGAATTTTTTGATCATGAATTCTGTGGGACTCCAAGGTCTAGATGCTGAGTTACTTTGGACACACACATAGTGTAACTTAGTGAAAATCAGGAACATAAATATATATCACCAGGAGTTGGAGATTGAAAGCTTTGCAGTTAAATTGCAAATATGCTGCTTCTGTAATTTCTCCTAAGACATTCTTTCCTGTCTGCATAGTACTGAGTCCCAGAATTTGGATCCGAACACCAGTCTCTACTGTGGTGCAAATTCTAATGCTCAAAGAAAGAACATTCAACCAGACAATCCTGTGTCAGCTTGTAGCAGCAACTCTTCTCATTTGTTCTAACACCTGCAATTTAACTGGAGGAGACTGTGACAGCTCTGTTTCCTACTTTACTAAGCACTAAATAAAAGGAGCAGTGGTGTCCACTAGCACGGAGACCACACGATCACTTTGTCTCGAAGGGATGAGGTAAAAGGATGGCAGAGAAGATATCCTGTCTACATTAGTGGTGTGGAGGCCGAGAAAAAAAACATTACAACAAAGAGCAACTTTGCCTAGTTATGGATTAACACTGGTAGTCACTGCTGGTAATAGCATCTCTAATGTCTCCTACTACATATCTTCTTTCAGTCCTAATAACGTCAGTCATTTCTTTCACCAGAGAATTTCAAATCCAATATCACCCTTGTCACCTTGCATTTCAACTCAACACATTCCTATTTCATCCCCAGCAAAGACTAATATCTCAGTATGACTTTAAGCTCTATTTTGCACACAGCTATGACTGTGTCAACCCAGTCCCAGAATACCATTATTGAATATCATCACAATTTGTTTCTCCAGATTCCTTCCATAAGGACTACACAGGGGGAAAAAAACCCCTCTCACTAGCAGGCATAATTAATTTTGTGTTTGTTTTTAAAATAATCAGCTAATTAGTGGTGTGACACAGTTCATTTGTGACTTTAAAAATATTTATGATTCTTTATGATTTGATTCTATGCTTTGGAGGAAAATAACTTCACAGTCTTTAGAGTGTAAAGCATTGCCAATTTTCTTTAAAATATTTGGACTGCTGGACTAAACCTGCCTTAATAGCTGGCAGCTCATGATCCAGATCAGTCCTGGGCATAGGAAGAGTCAGAGAATAAAGTTACCCCAGGATTATCTTCTTCTTCTGGATATGCTTGGTAAGTTTGAAAAACATTAAAATATGTCTTGAGATTTCTCTATCTCTTTACACCACTGCAGCAGTAAGTGATAGAGAAGGAACAAAATCTGGGCTGTGAAAATGAAACTCCAGATAAAGTCATTAAAGTGCAGGTGCTTTAGCATTATTTCTAATATTAGATAATATTTACCACCAAAAAAATCCTCCTATATACCCAAATCATAACAACATCTAAAAAGATTTTAAAAAAATAGACATCCTCCAACCCTTTTCTTCTACAGACCTAAGTACTTAATTCAGCATAAATGATGACATAAACTTTATGTTCTTATAAAGCTACTCCTCAAAAAGATGAATACCACTTTTAAATAAAATAAAGTAAAATAAAACAACCCAAACAAAAAACCCCTACTGTCATTATAATACCTGCAGAGTGATACCACTAACAGACCTGGCTGTTTGTTTCTAAGGAAGAACAGCTGTGCAACAGACTGTCTGAACAGTTCCTATTACAGAATGCAACATGGATCACTGACACAAAGGAAGCACTACACCAGCTGGCTTTCTGTCTTAGAGCATTTCTATTCCTAGATGATTTACCTGTTCTCAGCCCTGTCACCTCAACACTTCTACTACCCAATTAAAAATGATGTTGCTGGATTCTCTCTGCTATAAATTAGATACGTTTTTGTTCAGATCAAACTGGTTACTTTTTTTTAAGTTTTGAAATACATGATTTATTTTTAAACTTATAAAAGCTGCTTGATTATTTATTTGTGGTCTATTTTGTTCTCTTGTAGAGTTTAGATATGAAAAATTCTTTTCAAATGTATTCATATGCAGTGATCTACATTTCCTAATCATAATCATGTCAGCAAAAGTGGAGCTGCTCTTAGGATAACATTTTAGTCTAGAAAATGATTTCCCTTTAAAATGGATTCAATGGACATGATATAAAAAGAAGATGCAAAATTACACACAACAGTTTGCATAATCAAAACAGATATGTTTTATATTCAGGCAAGATTTCTTTTTGCTACATTAAATGGAAGAAAATAGACCTTTTGGAATTCTGCAAGTGTGCTATGGCTATAAATGCAGTAGCAGTGGAATTCCAGTAGGATTATGAAGAGGATGAACAGAACTTAAAAGAGAAATCAACCAAGTTAAAGAAGAACAGTATGAAAGGATAAATGCTGGGGTTTTGGTTTTGTTTTTTTAAACTAATAATAGTCCATTTATTTCAAATAGGAACTATATTTTCTACTTTATAAATAAAGTTAAATTTATGAAAGTTTGAAATATGGAGGTGTATTCTTTTGTGTAGAAAATTTACTGGTCCTCTTTTAAATAAATGTAGTTCAAATGACATGTAATGAGAGTAGAGCTTCATTCAGTAAATAATACCCATGGTATATTCATATCTGCATTCAGAACAAAACTGGCACATGTTATGGAAAAAGGTTTGAAGGACTGTGCAGGTGTCTCCTAGAGACTCTGTTGCTTTAGAGCAGACAGATTTCAAATTACCATTTCTCTTCCTTAATGAACAATAATCTTGATCCAACACATGAAGATAACATGTCACAAATGGCTACAGAAAGTACTGGACTTTTTTCAAAGGTTTTTGCTTTTATAAGGATAAGTTTGTGATAATGATGTGAAAGTTATTGAATGAAAAAGAAACCACTTAATATTCAATGGGGAGAATTAATCAGTGTTAAAACTAGTCAGAACACTTTTTCTGTCCCATAAAATTTTACAAGGTTTCAGCTACCTTACTTCTCATACCATAGGAACAAATCCGAACTTTCCTTATGAGAAGGAAGAGAGGGAATAGCTGATAATCTTCATGTCAGGCAATCCAACTGTTATACAGGGGACTCAGGCTGGAGCTCCTTAGCTGTTTTTCTTCCAGGGCTTGGCCAGCCTACAGAAGTTTTATGCATCTCTTTTAAAAAAAAGTACTAGGATTCCTTTGAACATGGTAATTAACAGAGGAGTAAATGATGGCAGGGAAAGAAGAAAATGGATGCAAATCTTAGCAGCCAAGCATTGACCGTGTGATTGGAGAGTGACACTGTTCCTGAGAAATGAGTTTTCCTGACTACCATGCATATTTTATGTATTTTTTTCAGTATTACAGTCAAGAACCCAATTTTCCTGGATGAAGATGACAGACTTTCACGTCTCAGCAAAAGTAACTGGGACAACAGAGGCAATTTTGATTTAATAGGAACTTTTCCTCTTCAGTGATATCTTTTTATAGGTGGAAATTATTTCTGCCAGTGCACTCATAAGTCAATTTTCCAGTATTGATTTAATAATGAGAAGTAGCACACTGTCTAGAAGTAAATGTTTAATATATATCTATCATCTATGCACAAATGCCTTCACTCATGAGTCATAGGAAGAGTCATCATTAGAGGATAATCACAAATGCTCAAAGACTGTGTTAACACATCCTCCTCACCACAGATGAAAAGAACTGTTGCTCAGACCTGAAGGAGATCAAATATTTTAAATGCATACAGGTTTTATTGATGAAGCCCCCAAGAAAAAACAACTTACACCTGTTATTCACTAATTGCCTAAAGATATAGGTTTGGGGTTTTTTTTATTTCTTCCAAATACCACTGATTCAGAATTTGCACAAGGTATCTGACCTCAACTGCAATAATTATTCTTCTTTACTCTGTTTACTGCATTTAAATTCCCAGTGTTTTGTGAGATAAAAACATGTGATTGTTCATACAAATGAAGAGCTAGTAGATTTTCAGATGAATGATAAAAATTCTAAATATTATTTAGATGGCTTGAATCCTACTGATTTCAAGGAGCTGAAATTTTTCTTTCGAGGGTATGTGTCAGGAGTGATGGGCAGGATTCATCTCACTTAACTTTAAACTGTCTAAGCAATTTGTCAGCACTCCCTCTACAAAAATGCAGGGCTACAAATCTCTAGAGTACAATTCATTCCTTCCTCATGCAGGATCAAAGCCAGATGAATGAATTATTCTTTGGAATAATTCTATTCTCCACTGATTACAGAAAAACCTAAATGGCTGGCATAAAATGTGCATTGAACATGGTCAAATGGAAGTGAAAAGAAATCTATATCGTTGATACCAGAGAAGTTTGAGGACACTAATGTCCACTCCAAATTAACAAGATGGATCTTTAGTCACTGTAACTTGCTTCCACTGTGAAAGTCATACTGGCAAGAAGACTGAGCCACAGAAGTGGAACGTACTTTTCCTCCCACTAGGACACAAATAACAAGGAATTATCATAATAAGACTTATGAGAGTTATGATTGTCTAGGTCTTCTCTTGTAAGTTTAGCTACCTTGTGACTCAAAGCTCTAAACTGCCCAAGCTGTGTTGGAGCAGCCTACATTCCTCCTTGTTTGCAGTGGGAGTTAAGTTCTTAGATATGAATATTTCAAGTAATTGAAACCCTTTAATTCTCATGTTATTTTAAAATCTTTCCCTCAAGGTTTTTAGCCCTGGACAACCATTAGCAGACATATGTAAAATAAGTACTTTTTGTTTCAGTCCTGCTTTAATGGCTGGGCGTTTGCAAAATTAAAAAGATATCATTACAGTAGATAATGACTGTTGTAATTGCTTGTAGTCTCAACACAGATTTCTAATGGGAAAAATATGTCTTACCCTCACTTGCCTCTAGCATACAATCATAAATGGATAGGGAAATCAGACATATAGTGCAACAATTCAGTGAGTAAATTGAGGACTTCTGTTTCCACATCTCACATACCTGACAGTCTGCTACTTTAAAGAAACTTGTAAAAATAAAAAATTGCATGCTCCTTGCAACAACATCTACTGCTTACTGAAGGGCATATGTAGATTCATTAAGAAGGGGTTTTTTTCTAACAAAAAAAAAGGAATTTATATTTTTTTTTATAGTTGCACACTGTGATGTGACTGATTGGTTGTTGCAGAGCTAATAAAAAGATGACAACTTGCAGCTGATAGCATATCCTATTTCCATCTAATTTGATGCTTTTCTGCTGGGCTGATGGAACCTAATCACAAAACATTGAAGATTCAGCTATTTCAAAGCCTGGTTGCAATTTCTACTGTTTTCTGACTACTTAGCCTTACTTCTTAGAAATGTAACCTCTTACTACTTGTTGTGAAGTTAGTCATTAAAGTGTACACTAATATTATCAAATGTAAATTTCACTCTCTCCAATCAAACATATGAGAATAAATACTATCTTTTTACACCATAGATAATTATAATTTTTCATTCTTGTTATTGCTGCCTAATTAATTACTCTAGGTAATGCACTATTAATAAAGATATAAGATGGTCTCTACCTTAGAAGACTTTGAAATACTGGCTAATGGTAAAAAAATCAAAGAAAGTGAGGGCAGTTGTTGTGCAAGGGCAGAATTGTCACAGACCATTTTCATGATGAATTTGTACATTAAAACCTTAGTTTTTTAACCTATTAATACAGAACCTATGACCAAGTTCTGCAAATCCAAAGTAGTCACAATTTTGAAAGCCAATGTGTTAAACTAACGGTCACTTGGAAATGCAGTGGTCCCAAAGTTTCTGGAGGCTAAATGTAGACAGATATTCCTAATTTAATTGCACAAATACAACAGATACCAGAAGACCCTAATGTCTTCCTATATAATTGTGTCAGATGATGGTAAGGACCTAACAGACAGCCAAATCAATACTATTTTAATTATTCCTTATATGACAACCAAAATATGGACATGAAACAATGCACAAATATTTCTAGATAATTTTTTTTTCTTCTGGACATAAAACCAGGCTGCATAACTGTCTGTCAAGCCATAGGAATCATTAGATCTATATGCAGTCTCAAAGGACCAGATCTGAGCATGTGATTGTGCACCTGAGTTGGTCTCATATTAGCTGGGTGCTTTTTCACTTTCTCAGCTTAAGCTATCACTGACAAAATTTCTCTTCATGACTTCACAGCCACTAAGATCTAGCACAGACCTTCTTTTCAGATAAACCAATATATACATATATAGTAGAATATTCATACTATTCATATAATAATAATTCATAAACTATTATACTTCAGCAGCCAATGCATATGAAGTTCAGAAAGTTAAGTTAATTTGAATGACCTCTTGTAAACCTTTCTTTCAAAACTAGTCACACATTTGAAGCAACCTATGAAACATTAGGCTCTTTTATTAAAGTTAAATCCATTAATAATTATGTCATAAATTAATAGAAAACATGTGGTTACTTTGAAACTGCAAACCGAAATAATATTCATGTTAGAGGATCAGTGTTTTTTCCTTTGTTAGGTTGTTTTATTGGCTTTTTGTGTCAAAGTTTTGGTGGCAGAGCATGGGGATATACTTGGAAGACACTGTGACCCCATGGGAAGCCCAAGATGGAGCCAACTCCTGGCAGGACCTGTGACCCCATAGAGGGAGGACCCCCACATTGGAGCAGGTTTGCTGGCAGGACTTGTGACCCCATGGGGGACCTGCACTGGAGCAGCCTGCACTATAGGCTATAGTTCAGCCTGAAGGACTGATCTATATGGAATGGAACTCACACTGGAGCAGTTTGTGAAGAGCTGTAGTCTGTGGGAAGGATTCTTATTGGAGAAGTCCATGGGGGACAGTGTTCCATGGTAGGAATCCCATGCTGGAGCAGGGGAAGAGTGTGTGGAATCTGAAGAAAAAAGAATGGCAGAGACAACACTTGATGAAGTGACTAAAACCCTCATTCCCTCTTTCTCTGCACCACTGGGTGGGAGGTAATAGAGAAAAGTGGGAGTGAAGAAGGAAAGGGTAGAGAAAAAAGGTTTTAAGAATTAGTTTTATTTATGGTTATCCTACTCTGATATTACCTACTCTGGTTGGTAATAAATTAAAACAATTTCCCTAATCTAAGCCTGTTTGCCATGGTGGTAATTGTTGAGCAACCTCTCCCAGCCCTTGTCTCAATGAAGGAGCCTTCCCTTATATATCCTTTTCCATGTCCTGCTGAGGAGGGGAGTGATAGAGCACACTTGGTGGGTGTTTGAAGCCCAGTCAGGATCACTCTACCTCTGTTGTTGTCATTATTCTCTTGTACATAAATTTTCACATCTTAAAACAGAAGGGGAAGTCATCAGAGCTGGTGAAAGGTCTGGAAGTGAGGTCCTACAAGGAGCAACTGAATATTTTGGGTTTGTCTAATTTGGAGAAAAGGAGGCTGTGAGGTGAGACTTCATTGCTCTCTACAGATTCTTGTGGAGGGGAAGGGAACACGAGGAGCTCAGTTCTACTCACGGGTATCCAGGGACAGGATGTGTGGAAGTGGTTCAAAGCTGTGCCAGGGAAAATTCAGATTAAACATTAGGAAACATTTCTTTACCAAGATAGTGGTCAAGCACTGCAACAGGCTTACTAGAGAGGTGATCAATGCCCCTGTGTTCAAGAGGCCCTGTCAGACCTGAAAAGGCATCTGGACAATGCCCTTAATAATAGCCCTGAGTTGGTCAGGCAGTTGGACTAGATGATCACTGGAGGACCCTTCCAATAGAAACATTCTGTTCTGTTCTATTCCTAAGGCTACACCAGAGAATTGTACAATGGCATCCTCCATAGGTTGCTTAAATAAATAGTAGAAAATACCAATATGCCTTTGCATATTTTAAGAAGTCTTTATTTCCCTCTGTTTTTCTTTATAATTTATAATGTAACTTCGGAGAGATTATGAACAGCTGGACTTTACAACACTACAAATGACTTCAGAAAACTTATTTTAGTCTGTTCTGCTACACTTGTTGGCTAAATTGAAGAAGACACCTTGGAGAATGCATTGTTTCTACTTACTGTAAATTGCATAATTTCCTTTAATAGGCGCTATTTCCTTACTTAAACCTTGAAAATATTTCAAGGTTTTTCCTGTGAATATGCAGAACTTGAGCATGGAAACCAGTGCAGCTTTCTTTGTAATTCTTGCCCTTTCTCCTTGCTATTTGAAAGGTCAAATGTATTTTAACTCAACTTAAATTACAGGTAATCAAAACCAAGAAAATCAAAATCATTCACATGCTTCCCTCTTTAATATACCCTGTGTTACTGCCTCAGCATGGGAAACAATTATTTTTGCCTAATTGGATTTGCTCAGCCTTAATGGTTTCTCTACGGAATTTACTCATTTACAAAAGAGCTACAGCAAGACACATAAATGGGTGTGGTTTTAATTTCTCGTAAGTACCAAAGAGATGTAGAGAGAGAGAGGATGTCCAAATGGTATTTCAGAGATATTAAGTAAGAGATTTTCTGGAAATTTAATGGAAAATTATTAACATCCAAACATACATGGGTACTCTAACTTTATTTGCACATATGTAGTACATGCAGCATACAAGTATCAGGCTAGTACCAAAACTGTAAAAGGCTTTTCTGTAAAGAGAATACAGCGTTAATAGGGACTATTTATATTATTACCAGTATATTTTTTGCATTAGAAATTCCCTTATTTTGACTTATTTCTTCTGATATATTCCATTGAATTTGACTGTGAACAAACAAGTTAGCATACTATAAAATAACACATTTCTTGGATAGTTTTTCCTATTGCCTTGAGTATAGAAACTGTCACCTGCAATTATTTTTTTAAAATGCTACCACAGTTTTACAACATATGTTTTAATGTTCTAAATGGTACCTACAATTCCATCATGATTCATCCATAAATCTCATATCAGCATGTTAAACACCAAGGGGAATCTGTGTCGTTATTATGTGGTTAACTCAATCCGTCAAGGAGTTATGAGCATGTGCAGTATTCCGAAGTGAGAAGATGACTGGACTGTGGTAAACCATCCTCAAGCCACACAGACATGTGATTTGACAACTACCAATTGCCTTGAGATATTTACACAGTCATGGCTATAATGAGAAAAGAGGAAGTGTTTCTCCACTTCCGCATCTATGTATATGACCCAGCAAGAATCTGACCACAGTGTCAGAACAAGATATAAAAATTAACTACACCTCTTTGTACCCAGCTTTGCACAACTGCTCTCTTGCATGAATAGTCCTGTTTGTATCCCCATTCTGGGACTGCAATGGATTCTGCAGTCATTGGCTTCTGCAGTCATTGGCTTCTTCAAGAAAAAGAACGAAATGGCTGGGTGAAGCAAGGTTTTGTAAAAATAAGTTGATCAAAAAACATTTACAGAATCAATTGAAAAGGCTATGGTGAAAGCCAGAAGTCAAGAAGAGTTAAAAGATGGGGTTGTGGCAGGAAGGGAAGGGGAGTATCTAACTCTGGAGAAATTATATGGAAAAATACAGTAAATCCTACAAAAATAAGGGAAACCTTGAGTAGCTGGAGACAAACCCTTCAAGACAGAGTTCACAGAATATGGACAAACTAGGAAATCATGCTGGTAACAGTAGAAGAGCGCAAGAATGTATGTGTGCTGAGAGGAACCCAGCCTGCTCTGGAGCAATTAGACATCTGACATTGTTAATATTTAGACAAGCCCATAAGTTTGATAGGGAGAATGTTACGGCCTAGACCATAGAGTCTTGTAATAGATGTAATAGTATAGTACTTTTATACTTATATGGCGTTTTCCCCCCTTTCAATCCCGTCATTTTCCTATCCCTAATAAACAAAAGAGAATCCTAGATTTCTTCTAAGGGCTACTAATAAAATATCCTGAAATGCAATTAATGTTAATATTAATATTGCTGCTGTATGGGGACAGGTTCTGTTCTAGAATCTGTTAGAGTATCTCATATGTATCACCTTTGCTGTCTGTGAAATTGTAGCAGCATAGGTCCTAGAGAGTTTGTTGATAATAACTCTTAATTGGTTAGGTGTAATTTTTAATAAGGGAAATCTCTGCAGAAGTGAAAGGAGAAACTACAGTTTAATTATATGACTGGATCTATGTAATGGTGTGCCAATAACACTCGCTCCAGCCGCATACTCTTGTCACTGTCCCTACACTGGCTTGCATGCTTGCCTAACCACTTGGTGAGGCAATTAAATTTGCTAACCCAGCAGAAAACTAATCTGGGGTGGGAAGGCAGGGGGAGGAAACAGGGGGAACATTACTATCCTTTTCAGTGGTAACAAGCTGTTAGATTGGCTCAAATGCATCATATAACCACACCATGATTTTTATGCTTGGCAAAGTATTGAGGTTCTTGTTCATCAGAGCAATTAAAAGTATGTCTCAATTGAGGTGTAGGAGCAATCTCACTCATATTCAGTGAGCATTTACCTTTACACCTAGGGTTTTTATTCTTTTCTATTTAGCTCTGTGTTTTGGTATCTGGCTGGCGTTGTTCACGTACTTGAAATTGACCAGCACTTAATTGGAATTAACAGAGTTTGAAACTTCATTCTGTGGTTCTGTATTGGGAGATATTCGAAATCTTTTCCTATTTTCAGTCAATTGAGCTATATACTATCTTCTAATTCCTCAGAAGTCCATTGTAAAAACCTGCCCTTGTCACTCACACCTATACCATGCTGGTTTTTTTGGTGTTTGAGAAGTAAGACATTTCTGAGAGGGGTATGAGGCATATGGACTTTTCATTGGTATGCATTAAGCAATTTTACATGCAAACTTATTTTTATATCCCTGTAGTTAGAGGGGCTTTATTCTTTCTCTGTGTGTTAAAAAGCTATAACAATGAAAATTAAACGAATGTAAAACTTTGCCTAGGAATCACTTAATTTTGTAAGTGAAACAGCTTTTAGCATAAAAAGCCTGGATCTTCAAAATGATTGAGTAAGATTCTCCCTGTTTATTTTGCAGATGGGTTTTCGGAGGTAGAAAAATGTAATTATAGGAAAAGCAGTAAAATGTGAGCTGGTTGAGGCATAAAGTGCAGCACTTAGAATAAGACAATCACCTAAATTCCCTGATTGACAGATGGATGTCACATTAGATGAAAATGATAACAGATTTAGTGGACTGAAGACTAACTTCCTCTTGACAGTGCCCTGACCCTTAACCTACAACCTGACTCCTGTTAGCTTCACTAACACAGGGTAATTGTCACAGGTGCAGGATAAAAGAAACCCCTACAGCAGCTACCAGTGGTCAGAGGCTTATTTCTTTTGATGACCAGAAATGCACTGTTGAGATATAGTCAAGAAGTCCTGACCTCTGATGACCTTTCAGGGCATTAAAATTTACCCCTGGGAAAAGGAAACTATATAGAAGGAAAATGCTCTGTTCTGACTAATGCAAAGCAATATTTTAACAGTGTAATAATTAAGTTGACAAACAAAGCTGAATGATGTAAAGTAATTTATATTCATCAACACAAAAGCGTGTTTCTCACACAATTGTAATAGGGTTTCAACAAAGACCAGTATTATACACTCAATAGAGTTCATGGGTTTTATAATTATGAGTAAATTCTTTACCATGTCATACTTGGGATATGTGTACTACTCCAAAATAATTCTGTTGTATTTATATGCTAATAACAGCCTTTCAATAGAAGCCAGTTTTTTGAATTGTATTTAAATTTTAGGAAGGTAGAGGATTGTAACAGTATTTATAAATGACATGCTGACAACTGTTAGACTTCACAAAAGTTTATAGCTCCTTCTGTTAGAAAATAGAGGACATTTTATTCTTATTTTCTTCAGCAGAAATGAAAAATGAATGAATGGGGAGTTCAGAAAACACAGAGCAACACAATAAGCTATGCAAATACATTTTATAATATGAGAAAAAATATTCTAGAAGAAAACAAAGTGACTGTGTCTCCCATTAGGCTGAAGTCAATGCAGTAACCTGTCCATATTGGGGCTTTTATGCATAGAAAAATTACTGTTACATAGGGGGAAAAGGAAAAGAATAATGACTTTCCATATTGGTAAAGTGAAAGTCTATGCATTAAGGAAGCCTGCCTGTGTTTTCAAAATATTTCATCTTAAAAAATGAAACAAAACAAAACAACCCCAATCAATTTCTTAAACACCTGACAACAATGAATTGCTGTATTCAATTATTGTGTTTATTGGTGCTTAATACCGGGACCATCCAAATATTTATTCACTAAATATGAGGGAACAAAAACAATGTTCTAAGTACAATAGGGATCAAGTTTCTGCTCAGAACAGTAGAGCTTTAAAAGACCCCTATGCAAACAGCACAAATTGCTCTGAAATTCGTTGAAGGTTCTTATTAAGGTCATAGGTCTTGCCCTGTGGTTATTATTCATCCACAAAATGGTCTGATAAGTAATATGACACTAAATTAGTATACACAGGCTTTGGGATAATTGCATAAAGAAAATAAAAATGTTAAGTTACTCCAAAAGTACTATTATGCAGGTAGACAACTTCAGTCCACTGTGAAAGATGCGGTAGAATCTGGTT